>NC_034603.1:67686856-67695662 GCF_900095145.1 Mus pahari
AGGGGCTCAGTAGGCTCCAGCAACATCAGACTCTTCACCATCAAGAATCTCTCTCTGCCCATCTCAAATTCACATCATTTCTTGATCCTTGGATTAACCTTGTAGATGAGAATGAAGTGCACGGGCTGGTTGCTTCTGAATTCTTCCCCTCCCCCCACCCTAGGATCTCTCCTACAGCAAGCACAGTGGGGCCCACAGGCAGCTTGCTTCTGTAGCTTGCCTTGGTGATTTCCCTCATAAGATCTGCTTTCCCCAACCCCTGCTTCCCCGTGCCCCTGCAGCAAATATGGGGATTCTTTCCCCCACCCCACCCCAACCACACCAAGAGGACTCAAGGAGCCACAGGTGCCAGCTTGAGTAAGATAAATGACAAAACTCCCCAGATTCAGTGGCACCGAGACTAGCAATCTCCCAGATAACTAGGTGCAGCTGGTGTCTGTCCTTGGGGAAAGGAGATTAGGGTCCCACACTTAACTCATAGAAGAAAGGTAATCGGGGGTCACAGACAGTTATGGCCGGCTATAAAACTAGTTCCTGAGAGCCCCACAAATGATCATCTTTAGTTCAGAATTCCTCTCTCACCCTCGAGATTCCACCCTACCAAATGGTATCATGTCTGAATTATGACTTACCTCATCCTCCATCCTTTCCCTTCACCCTAAGCATTCAAAGAATTTCTAATTATGCTGTATATAAGTGCCAAGCTCATAGTGGCACTCAGGACATACCTTTGGGAAGGTTTGAGATCCGGGTTGAGACTCGTAATAAAGGACTCTTATGCAAAATTGCAGCAGGCTCTGCTGTTCTTGAGCTCTTCTGGGTTTCTCTCAAAACTAAGGAAAAACAAGACAGTGGTGGGAGTCAACCAGTGCCACTAAGTGTATAGCAACAAAGCCAGAAGTCTCCAGACTCCCATGATGCCTTGCAGGCAGGAGCCAGGTAAGTCCATTCTCATCTACTTACCCATAGCACTTGGTAGGAGCTCTGACTACAAGCCCTGGTGCTGTTTGTATTTTGATGCTAATTCTGCTTCTCAAGGAGGGTCTGCCTGGGAAGAAGAGTGAATCACATACTCAGGTGAGTTCTTGGGAACCTTCTCCTATGGAAGAAAGATTTCAAGGAACCAATCCACTGGGTTAGTAGGTGGGACTTCCAGGTGGGTAAAAGGGATGGTGGAAGAGGAAAGGGGCTTGGCTTTGGGATGGTAGATGAGCATGGAGTCCAAAATGTAGGTAATGGAGGCCCCCAGTGCAGGTGGCAGATCTGTTGGAATCCACAACCAGAAGATTTACTTAGAATGGCTTATGAATTGGGATGCTAGCTGTTATGCCCAGAGATTGTGTTACGTGTTGATTCTAAACTAAGTTTGTGTGGTGTTCTTCATACACAGGGCAAATCAACTGGCCTACAGAGACAAAGGTACGGTGGCAAAGTGTGGGTTTGTAAGAAATGCAGCCCCAAAAGCCATGGGAATTTGGAAGTGAAAGATCCTGAGAGAGAGTGAAAAATTATGTAAGCCCCTAGACTTGTGTCCAAAATAGACCTCATTAATGACAGGGAGTAAAAGTTTAACTCGCCCCATTGTTCCAGGATGTACTAACCACAAAGAGGAAGTTTAACTTGCTCCATTGTTTTAGGAAATGTTCGTACAGAATACTCTAACTGTTCCTTGAACCCATTATGCTTGCCAAATGCTATAGCCCAATGTCAGGTGTTTGCAGTTTCTGTCTTTATAATCCCCTTACCCCATGAGCTCAGGGTAGACACCTCTACCCCTGCGTGGGATACAAGTCATCCTCAGTGCACTGGCCTTTCCTGATTAAACCTCTTGCTGTTTGCATCAAGATTGGTCTCTCATGAGTTCTTGGGCATTCTGTCATCCTGGGACTTGAGTGAGGGTCCTCCCCCCTGTTTCAGGGGCCTTTTCATCTTGGGGGCTTTTCTGGGATTTGCGACCACCCTAGAGCTCCGAAGACCCCCTTGGAGGTGAGATTTTGTTTCTCTGTCCTCTGGTGTGTCTCTGTTAGTTTAATCTCTGCACACGGTGCCGCTCGGAATTGGTTTTGGTTTTCATTCTGGTATTATTTCTGGTTTATTTCCTGTTGGGGGATGCCTCAACCCTGGAGGGACCATTGTCCCATCTGGAGGTCGAGAATGATTCGGTGACCCTCCTCCTGAGGAGAGATTACCCACCTCTGCGACCATCTGGAAGCTTTCTCTGGTTCTGGTCGTCCAAGTGGAAACGAATGGTTGCTAGTTTGTGTCTTATTCTGATTTGTGTGTCCTTTGTGTTTCTTGTGATTTGAATTATGGGACAGACTGTGATGACTCCCCTTAGTCTGATTTTGGACAGCTGGACTGAAGTTAAGGCCAGGGCTCATAATCTCTCTGTTGAAATCAAGAAGAAACTGTGGCAGACTTTTTGTGCCACAAAATGGCCAGCATTTGGTGTTGGCTGGCCTCCAGAAGGCACTTTTGATTTGACCATCATTTTTTAAATCACAGCAATTCTTTTTCAGGAGGGACCAGTATCTCATCCCGATCAACAACCATACATCATTGTATGGCAAGACCTAGTCCAGGACCCTCTACCTTGGGTTAAACCTTGGGTATGAAAACAGAAGCCGGATTCCCGAATTCTGACGCTCAAAAATTCTGCCAGTAACAAACCGAAAGCAAAGACTCCACCTGAAACAGAGCCTTTCCAGCCCACTGCTCCTCCTAAGCTCTATCCTGAAATTAAAGAGCCCTCTGAATGGCCCATCCCACTCCCTCTGCCTTTCCCCCAACCTCAACACCCTCCCCCTCCTCTCAGACTGGCCCCTGATCAGGGTGGGGAGGGAGCAGGACCAGCGGTGGGAACTAGGAGTCACTGCACTCTTAGTCCCGAGGCTGACTCTACTGTCAGTCTCCCCCTTAGGACGTATGGGTCCCCCGTGGGTCCACCCAATCTTCAGCCCCTCCAGTATTGGCCCTTCTCTTCGGCTGATCTATATAACTGGAAGACTAACCACCCTCCCTTTTCAGAGAACCCTGCCAGTCTAACTGGACTGGTAGAATCGCTCATGTTCTCTCACATCAGCCCACCTGGGATGATTGTTAGCAACTTTTACAGGTCCTCTTTACTACTAAGGAGAAAGAGAGGATTCTCCATGAAGCCAGGAAAAAATGTTCCTGGCCCCAACGGGTTTCCCATGACTGCCCCGAATGAAATAGATGCTGGTTTCCCCTTGGATCATCCTAACTGGGACTTCAACACAGCAGCAGGTAGGGAGCGACTGGCCACTTACCGCTGGACTATCATGGCAGGCCTCTGAGGGGCAGCAAGACACCCCCACTAATTTGGCTAAGGTAAGAGAGGTACTTCAGGGCACTGTAGAACCCCTGTCTATGTTTTTAGAACAACTCATGGAAGCCTATCGAAGGTATACTCCTTTCGACCCAAGCTCAGAGGGGCAGCAGGCGGCAGTGGCCATGACTTTCATAGGACAGTCAGCATCGGACATTGAGAAAAAGTTGCAGAGATTAGAAGGGTTGCAGAACCTTGCTTTATCTGATTTAGTGAAAGAAACAGAGGAAGTGTATCATAAGAGAGAGACAGAAGAAGAAAAGAAAGAAAGGGGAAAAAAGGAAGCTGTAGAAAGAAAAGAAAGGCAGGATCACAGGCAGGAAAGAAATCTGACTAGAATCCTGGCCACAGTTGTGGGAGAAAGAAATAGAACAGGAAGACAGCCAGGATACCAGGGCAACAAGCGGTTCCCTGAAGGAGGCTCCGGTGCCCGGAACCATGGACCTGCATGACCCTTGGATAAGGATCAATGTGCTTATTGCAAGGAAAAGGGGCATTGGGCTAGAGAATGCCCCAAGAAGAAAAACAAGGACCCCAAACCAAAAGTGTTGACTTTGGGAGAAGATAGTCATTAACGGGGACAGGGCTCAGACCCCCTCTAGGGTAACCCTAAAGGGGTTACCCTACCCCGAGCCTAGGGTAACCCTAAAAGTGGAGGGGACCCCAGTAGAATTTTTGGTGGATATGGGAGCTGAATATTCGGTCTTAAAACAACCTTCAGGGAAAATTAAAAATTAAAAAAACTATTGTAATTGGGACTACAGGTCAAAAACCTTACCCGTGGACGACTTCTAGAACTGTTGATTTGGGGAAAAGCAAGTGGCCCATTCTTTTTTGGTGATACCTGAATGTCCTGCCCCACTACTGGGAAGAGATTTATTGACTAAATTAAAGGCTTAAATCAGGTTTATGTCTGGTGGACCAGAAGTCTCCTGGGGAATACCCCCAAATTCCATTATTTTAACTATCGGGATGGAGGAGGAATATTGCTTACATGAAGCCCCAACACAAACCAGCTTTGACATTGAAGGCAGGTTGACAGCTTTTACTCAAGCATGGACGGAAACAGGGAGAATGGAGATGGTGAAGCAAGTACCTCCAGTAGTGGTGGGACTAAAAACGAATGCCACTCTGATTGGGGTTCAACAATACTCAATGAGTCAAGAGGCTCAAGAAGGAATCAGACCCCATATTCTAAGACTCTTGCAACTTGGTTTCCAAGTCCCATGCCAGTCCCCCTGGAATACTCCCCTCCTTCCTGTCCAAAGCCTGGAACTAGAGATTATAGATCAGTACAAGACCTCAGGGAGGTCAACAAGAGGATTCAGGATATACATCCCACTGTCCCAAATCCATATAATCTACTTAGCTCATTGCCACCAGAGAAAAAATGGTATACTGTTTTAGATCTAAAGGATGCCTTCTTTTGCTTAAGATTACACCCCTCTAGCCAGCCCATTTTCGCTTTTGAGTGGCGAGACCCAGAATCCAGAGTTACTGGACAATTGACATGGACCAGGCTGCCACAAGGTTTTTACAAACTCCCCTACTATATTCGATGAGGCATTACATTGAGATCTAGCCTCTTTTAGGGCTGCTAACCCACAAGTGACCCTCTTGAAATATGTTGATGACCTGCTGGTGGCTGCTACCACAAAAGAAGAATGCCAGCAGGGTACTAAAAATCTCCTGGCGGAACTGGGTAAGTTGGGGTACCCCACGTCAGCCAAAAAGGCTCAGTTATGCCAGACCTAAGTCATGTACCTGGGATTTGCCTTGAAAAATGGGAAAAGATGGTTGATGGAGGCCCAGAATAAGACAGTGACCCAGATTCCAACCCCGACTACCCCCCACCAGGTAAGAGAATTCCTGGGCACAGCTGGGTTTTGTAGGTTATAGATATGGATTTGCCACCCTCACTGCCCCGCTTTATCCTCTCACTAAAGAAGGAGGTGAATTTAAACAGACTGAGACACAACAGGAGGCCTTTGACAAGATTGAACAGGCTTTGCTCACTGCCCACACTCTAGCCTTGCTGGACCTCACGGAGCTTTTGACTCTGTATGTAGATGAACGGGCTGGGATGGCAAGAGGAGTCCTAATCAGCCCCTAGGACCATAGAAGCATCCCATGTCCTACCTATCAAAGAAACTGGACCCAGTGGCTAGTGGATGGCCATCATGCCTCAAGGCCATTGAGGCCATGGCCCTCCTTGTCAAAGATACTGACAAATTAACTCTGGGACAAAAAGTTACTCTTGTAGCCCCCCAT
The DNA here is from genome assembly GCF_900095145.1 of Mus pahari. Taxonomy (NCBI): domain Eukaryota; kingdom Metazoa; phylum Chordata; class Mammalia; order Rodentia; family Muridae; genus Mus; species Mus pahari. Next base: position 67,692,477 of record NC_034603.1, read on the forward strand.
GCTCTGGGAAACATAATTAGACAACTCCCCTGAACGATGGATGACCAATGCTCACATAACCCACTACCAGGCCCTTTTATTGACTGACTGTGTAATCTTTGCACCCCCCGCTATGCTTAACCCCACTACCTTGCTGCCTGAGACTGGAGATTCAATAGTGACACATCAGTATGCCAACATCTTGGCATAAGAGACCAGAATTAGAAGAGATCTGAAAGACCAGCCCTGGGTAGGGAGTCCCAGCTGGTATACAGATGGCAGCAGCTTCCTGGTTGAAGGTAAGCAGAAGGCGGGTGCAGCAGTGGTGGATGAAAAAAAGGTCATTTGGGCCAGTAGCCTGCCAGAGGGGACCTCGGCCCAAAAAGCTGAACTCATCACTTTAATTCAAGCCCTCCATCTGGCAGAGGGTAAAAGCATCAACATTTATACAGACAGCAGGTACGCCTTTGGTATGGCCCATATTCGTGGTGCTATCTACCGGCAGAGGGGGTTGTTAACCTCAGCAGGAAAAGAAATTAAAAACAAAGAAGAGATTTTGAGCCTTCTTGAGGCCATACACCTACCAAAAAGAGTGGCCATCATACATTGTCCAGGACACCAAGAGGGACTTGATTTTGTAACCAAAGGAAACCAGATGGCTGACTTGACAGCCAAATAGGCAGCTCAAGGCACCATGATACTCAATCTATTACCAGAAATTGATTGGCATGATTTAAGGGAAAGCAGCTTCCATTACTCCCAAGAAGATCTAGATGGTATGGAAGCATTAGGACATCAGACACATACCCCTTACGGAACCCATATCTGCAATGGGAAGCCCATCCTACCCAGCAGAGAGGCATGAGAATACATTAAAAACTTACATTCTCTGACTCATCTGGGAGCCAAAAAGCTTAAAGAATTGGTACAAACTTCTAATTATTATGCTATTGGACTTAATGATATTGTGCAGGAGGTGGCAAGAAGATGCCATGCCTGCACATTGACTAATGTGGGAAAGTCGCCTTTTACCCCAAGAAAAAGACTATGAGGAGATAGGCCAGAAGCCTATTGGGAAGTGGATTTTACAGAAGTCAAATGTGCCTGATACAGGTGGACGTATCTGTTAGTGTTTATAGATACTTTTTCAGGATGGGTTGAAGCCTTCCCTACCAAAAATGAAACTGCCAACGTAGTGGCTAAGAAAATCCTTGAAGAAATTTTCCCCAGATTTGGGATCCCCAAGATAATCGTGTCAGACAACAGGCCTGCCTTTGTTGCCCAGGTAAGTCAGGGACTGGCCAGGATGTTGGGGATAAATTGGAAATTACATTGTGCATACAGACCCCAAAGTTCAGGTCAGGTAGAAAGAATGAATAGAACATTAAAGGAGACTTTGACTAAATTAGCCTTAGAGACCAGCAAAAAAGATTGGACAGTCCTTCCCTTTGCCTTGTTCCCGGTAAGAAACTCCCCAGGAAAGTATAAATTAGCCCTTTAAGAACTCCTGTGTGGTGGCCCGCCTACCCTCACTGAGTCAGGAGGAGTCCACAATCCTGACACTTCATTGTCTAAACCTTTGTTTGCTAACTTAAAGGCTCTGGAAACTGTGAGAAAGGAGGCCTGGGATTTGATTCAGGAAGCCTACAAACCTGGAGACCTAGCAGTACCACATGGGGGGGCATGACTTGGGGCATTGTATTTTACAGGCAAGGGGGAGGGCAAAGATCACAACTTCAGGTTCACCTAAAGATAAAACATCCCCCAACTCAGCTGGTGGGACCTAACCAGGTACTGGCTGACCAAGTCCCACCTCCACCCCCTGATACCACAACCTTTCCTGACTGTGCCCACCTCTCCCCATTCATCTCTTAGGAAGCTTTCTGTTGCCCCAGCCAAGACAGGACAGAGATTAATCAACCTTGTACAGGGAGCCTTTAGTGTGATGAACCAAACCAATTCTGATATCACTGAGTCTTCTTGGCTTTGCCTAGCTTCAGGACCTCCTTATTATGAAGGAATTGCAATGTCTGGAACGTTCAATCCCACCTCCAGCAATGAGGCTTGTGTTCAGGGAGCCAACCATAGATTAACCCTTCCTGAAGTTACAGGTACTTGCCTGGGAAACCCACCGGCTGCTTATAGACACCTGTGTAACACCACCCTGGAGAGCCCTAGCACTTCCAATGTTGAGTATCTGTTCCCTGGTCTAGACAAACGGTGGGCCTGCCATACAGGACTGACTCCTTATGTATCTACTTTAGTGTTTGATAATACTAAAGACTAATGTGTACTCATACAGTTAGTGCCTAGAGTCCTTTACCACCCTACTAACTCTTTTGTAGACAAATTTGACAAGTGTCCAATCTGCTATTGGAGAGAGCCCGTCACATTGACCTTGGCAGTCATCCTGGGCATCAGAATCACTGAGGGTGTAGGGACAGGCACTGCTGCTCTCATACGACAGCCCCATTATTTCCAAGAACTAAGGTCAGCTATGAGTGAGGATTTAAGAGAATTACAGCAATCCATAACTAGACTTATAAAATCTTTAACTTCACTTTCAGAAGTGGTCTTACAAAATAGGAGGGGTCTAAACTTGCTGTTTTTTAAAAAGGAGGGCTGTGTGCTACACTTAAAGAAGAGTGTTGCTGGGCGTGATGGTTCACACCTTTAATCCCAGCACTTGGGAGGCAGAGACAGGAAGATTTCTGAGTTCGAGGCCAGCCTGGTCTACAAAGTGAGTTCCAGGACAGCCAGAGCTATACAGAGAAGCCCTGTCTCGAACCCCCCCCCCCCAAAAAAAAGAGTGTTGCTTTTATATAGATCATTCTGGAGTAATTGAAGATTCTATGAAGAAACTGAGAGAACGACTAGACAAAAGGCAGAGAAAGAGATGCCAGTCAGGGATGGTTTGAAGGATGGCTTAATAAGAACCCTTGGCTGACCCCTCTGATTTCCACCCTAATGGGACCCTTGCTTATCTTACTGCTACTTCTTATAATAGGACCATGCATTTTAAGTCAGCTAGTAGCCTTTATTATAGAGAGAGTTAGTGTAGTACAGCTTTTAGTCTTGAAACAACAATATCATACCTTAAGAAACCAGGAGTTTCACTGATAAGCGGATATTAGCCCAGAAACTTAGAATACCCAAGATACATTTTGCAAAACACAGGAAAACCAAGAAGGATGACCATCGTGTGGA
>NC_034603.1:67696582-67700746 GCF_900095145.1 Mus pahari
CAGGGAGTAAAAGTTTAACTCGCCCCATTGTTCCAGGATGTACTAACCACAAAGTAGAAGTTTAACTTGCTCCATTGTTTTAGGAAATGTTCGTACAGAATACTCTAACCATTCCTTGAACCCGTTATGCTTGCCAAATGCTATAGCCCAATGTCAGGAGTTTGCAGTTTCTGCCTTTATAATCCCCTTACCCCTTGAGCTCAGGGTCAACCCTCTACCCCTGTGTGGGATACAAGTCATCCCCAGTGCGCTGGCCTTTCCCAATTAAACCTCTTGCTATTTGCATCAAGATTGGTCTCCCATGAGTTCTTGAGTGTCACGTCATCCCAGGACTTGAGTGATGGTTCCCCCCATTTTGGGGGCCTTTTCAGAAGCATGGGGTTGGCATGGCAGTGACCTGACATGGGAACATAGGGAGTCAGGGGGACAGATTTCAGAGCTTAAGGTCAGAGAGTCTGCTGAGATGAAAACAGGCCCTCCTGCCCACCTGTGCACTGCCAGAGTAGCATGGATTGCTTTTTTCAATAATTCATGTTTCCACAATGGTCATAGATTTGGCCTGAGAGGAAGGATGGAGTTGGGCCGAAAAACAGTCTCTTGGATACCATTGGGCAACACCCTTGGCACTTGACTCTGTCATTGTCCTGATGTTCCTATCTTGAGTTGACAGGAGTCCAAAGAGTTTTGCCTGAATTATTCTGGGGTAGGAAAGTTTATTTATTGCTACCTCATATTATTCTGACCTGTTGGCCACTCAACTAGAGGTTAAAATACTCTGCTGTGGTCTATAGTTTCCTCTGGTCTTGGTCCCAGCAGTAGTCTACAGACCTACTAGAAAAGAAGAATTCATATGGGACAGATCAAGCAATGAGTGGTTTAATTAGAGAAAGGAAGCAGGGGCACACACTTTAGACAAGGGGTACTGAGCTAGCAACAGTGGCCCCTACTCTGACAGGCAAGGGGCTTCAATTCTCTCCTCCCCACTGTCACCTGCCTTGTGCCACTCCCAGGGTACACACTTCTAGAAAAGGGGTGTGATTTTCTCAGAGCTCTCTTTTCCAACAATTTTGTCTTCTATAAGTCAATGTATAAGACACAAGAATATCCTTAAGGGTTTAAGTACCACCCCAAAAGCAAAAGGCTTGAGAGGGAAAAGAGAAACAGAAATCAGCACATGCTCTCTTGAAAGCTAAGTGTTTCTGTTTGGTTTTGGTGTTTCTGTTTGGATTGGCTTCTTGCATTTCATTTTGTTTTTTCAAGACAGCACCTCTTTGTGTAGCCCTGCCTGTCCTGGAACTCACTTTGTAGACCAGGCTAGCCTCCAATTTAGAGACCAATCTGCCTCTGCCTCCTTCCTGAGTGCTGAGATTAAAGTCATGCACCACTACCACTCATCTTGAAAACTATCTTTAAAATACTGTAATATAATCTAAATAGCAGGGTCTACTATCACCCATTGTCTCTCCTATGTGTTTTGGAGGCCCTGAGCTAGCCCATCTACAGTCAACCACGACCCATATCTTTTTTTTTTTTTTTTTTTTTTTTTTTTAAGATTTATTTATTTATTATATNAGATTTATTTATTTATTATATGTAAGTACACTGTAGCTGTCTTCAGACCCTCCAGAAGAGGGAGTCAGATCGTGTTAAGGATAGTTGTAAGCCACCATGTGGTTGCTGGGATTTGAACTCTGCACCTTTGGAAGAGCAGTCGGGTGCTCTTACCCGCTGAGCCATCTCACCAGCCCGACCCATATCTTTATATCCTCTTTCAGGGCCTTGAGCTGGCCCACATATGTCCCTTCTGCGCTGTCTTTGGAGGACCGTTAGTCAGAATCTTCTGGAGCAAACCTCCTGCCTCATAAGAACAAGACTGACATATATGTTTGGGGGAGCATACCTGGTTATTTTAAAAATTATAGATATGTTGCCATTTTAAGAGACGGTTTGAAATGGTAATGATTTTGGACAGGTAGGAAACTAAACAGAGAGCTTAGACTTGGGGATTTTTGTCTTTCCTTTCTGTGGAGAGCTTTCAGGGCCACTTGGCAGGAATCTGACATTGGGCCAGGAAAAGGAATCTAATTTTAGGCTATAACAAAGAAATAGGCTTCAGGCATAAATATGACTTTGGACTAAGACAAGGAAGTAGGCTCAGATATTTTGATCATCTTGATAAGCCCTCAGAAACAGTGATCATGGGAGTGATCATGGGACTTTGTTTATTGCCTTGCTTGTTCCTTAACTCTTTGTATTTATTGTACTGCTTGGCCTTAATACTTGCACGTAATTTAAATGGTATAAAAGCAGATAGTGAAAAAATAAACCTGCCTCAGCCTCAGAACTGGCTGGGATCATGTTACAATGTTGTCTGATGGTCTTTTTTTTTTTTTAATCCTCACTCCTTCTCTGGAGAACCTGTTGATTGACTGAGCTGACTTGGTCAAATGGCACCTTAATGTTGAAGCTCCAGTGATCAGGGTACAGTGAAGGACATCACAGGAAGTACATGCACACAACAGAAAGTAAAGAAGATTTGGACCAGCGGTGAATAAACGTGGTAGGAGAATGGGGTAGTAGTAAAATGTGTTGTGTGTATGTGTTTAGAGTTAAGCTAAAATCTAGAGAAGCGAAGATAATTCTCATAGATGCTTTTAGTCTTTGGACCCTGACTAGAGCTAGTTTACACCCTAGAAATGAGAGAGAATGGGCTTGAGAAAAGCAGTCAATCAGGCTTGCTTTAGTGAAAGAGAAGGAAAATGAATGTAAGCTGTTTCAGAGCTCTCCTCGGGACAGGAGGAAGTCAGGAGGCATCCTGACTCCTACTGGAGGAATGCTTAGTTCTGGTTCTGGGCCCCTTAGGCAGGATATCTGGGTCCCTTTGGCACATCTAGTTCTCTTCCCTCTTTGTCTATTGTCTGTCTTTTGTGCATCAATCTATCCATGTCTGTCAATGTATGTCTGAGTATTTTAGTTGTTTGAATGTTGTTCTGTGCTTCATGTTCAAAAGAAAAATGGTTAAAATTTTATCTGCTGGTCATTCACCCCTTGATTTAGTTTTAACTCATTTCAAAAACAAAAACAAACAAACAAACAAAGCAGTCTCAATTGGCCTTTGGAACCCTGCACCTGTAGCTGAGAGTCTAGCATAACTGAAGAAGTCCTGCCAGGAGCTGATTGTAAAAGCTGATCTTAAAGGGGCCAGCAGTTTCTTGGCTTCTACAGCAAGTAAGCTGATCGTTGTTTTTCCTAGAAATATCTCAATGACTGTATTTAGTGGGTTCAGCGGTGACAAGGTGCTCCCTTCTTGAAATTATAGCTAGAAAAATTAAGAATTTTGTCCAGTCTAAATATAGAAGATGTGTGTGGCAACTTCATTTTTGTTTCTGACTGATTTTAAAAGTATAGATAAGTTCTGCATGTTTTGGTTATAGATTATTGACTTATAAGTTATTAGGTATGATCAAAAATTTGTAACATTGGTAACAGAAAGTTGGCCTAAAACTAGTAACTCAGGCCAGACGTGGACCTTTAATCCCAGCACTTGGGAGGCAGAGACAGGTGAATTTCCGAGTTCAAGGCCAGCCTGGTCTACAGAGTGAGTTCCAGGACAGCCAGGGCTACAAAAAAAAAAAAAAAAAACCTGGTAACTCAGGGTTGGAGTAATTCAGAACAGCAGCACATGGCATGAGCCAACCCAGGTCGCTAAAGATACCTCTAAATTGGGATAACATTTTGTATAATTCTTATCCTAGAAATGAGACTTATGGCATATAGAATCTAGGGCAGTGTCTCTTTGAGTTATTGAAGGCTGCACTGTCATGCATTCGTGTGCAGGAATTGGCAGCCAAACTTTGTAACATGGGTGATGCACTTGGTGGTTTTAGAGAGACTGGACTGTTTGTTGGAGTTGAGTTTTGCTTTCCAAAATTGTGGTTGTGCGCTGGTGTTGCAAGGAAAACTTGAAGATTGTAGTTAAACTGCCAGTGTTCCATTGGCTGCAGTTGGAAGTTCAATCACAGACTCAGGATTCTAACTCACACATATTTGTAATTAAGAAAAACTCTGAAACTGTGGTACATTTACACAATGGAGTACTACTCAGCTATTAAAAACAATGAATTTATGAAATTCTTGGGCAAATGGATGTATCTGGAGGATATC
>NC_034603.1:67701372-67706372 GCF_900095145.1 Mus pahari
AAACTTTATATGACCCAGCACAAGGCAAGGCCTGGGCCAAGTAGTGGGAGCAGGGGTGGGGGGAGGGTATAGGAAACTTTCGGGATAGCATTTGAAATGTAAATAAAGAAAATAATAATAATTAAAAAAAAAGAAAAAGAAAAACTCTGGCAGGTAGAGATTGTTGCAGGGTTTGTGAAGGGTTGATGAGGCTATGGAACTTGTGGGGGCATAGCAGCCTGACTTGCCTACTCCAGCTGCCATTCTAGAAAATTCTTACAGAATTATTATGGATTCAGAGGATCACTTTTATACTATTCCTTTGCATCCTGGTGATTGTAAAGGGTTTGCTTTTAGTGACCTTGTAATTTTAAAGAACCCATGAAGTGATGTCATTGGGAAGTTTTGCCTCATGGAAACCCTACATTATGTCAAAATTTTGTTGCTGCTTCAATACAAGAAGTTAGGACTTTGAATCTTTCAGTGTATACTATTCATTATATGGATATTTTATTAGCTGATCCCTCTGAAGGAGTTTTACTACAAGTCTTTGCTCATATACAACAAGCTTTAAAATTTTGGGGAGTGGTTGTTCCAGGAAAGATTCAAAGGCAGTATCTTTTTCAATATTTGGAACATGAGTTATATACTAAACAAATTGTGGCATAGAAAATTCCAATAAAAAAATTTACTTACTTTAAATGATTTTCAAGAGTTGTTAGGAGATATTAATTGGCTAAGACCTCATCTTAAACTTACCACACAGAAGAACTTAAATCTGTTTGATATTCTCAAGGAGGATGCAAATCCTAATTCCCCTTGACAATTAACTGATGAGGGACGAATAGCTTTAAAAAGGGTAAAGGAAGCTATTAGTCAGCAACAGATGCATTATATAATCTATGATCAATTGTTGGCTGTTTGCATCATTACTACAACTTACATGCCCACTACAGTCCTTTGGCAAAAGGGACCATTACTGTGGATTCATCTTTCTTCATCTCCAAGTAAAGTTGTAACACCCAATTATGAAGCTGTTGCTGTATTAAAACAGAATTGTAGGATAGAATCAAGAAAGTATTTTGGGAAAGAACTTAATGAAATATTTATTATTCGAAACAGCAATTTAATTGGTTATTGGAGAATACTGAGATTTGGCCTTTTCAGGCAAAATTGGTAATCATTATCTAAAAGACAAGTTATTACAATTTGCCTCTATGCATGCTTTTGTATTCCCTGTACATTTATGCATAAGGAGTGTACTTACTGTATTTGAGGACAGCTCATCTCATGGGAAGGCAGCACATGTAATTGGATCACATGTTCATTCTCTTGAGTTTTCCCCTGCTTCAGCACAAATAATTGAACTACGTGCTGTAGCTGCTGGTTTTGAAATGCTGAAAAACCAAGCTTTTAATTTGTATACTGATAGCCAATATATAGCTCATGGTTTGCAGTTACTTAAAACTGTTCCTTTTTTAGATACTGCTAATTCTCAAATTTTGCAATTATTCAAATACAACTCAATTTAAGAGAACGTACTGTTCCTTATTTTATAGATTATTTAAGAACTCATACTGAATTTCCTGGACCCCTTAATCAGGGCATGCCAGAGCAAATTTGTATGCCCGGACGATTATAGGCCCTACACAGGAACAATTAGCCAAACAATCTCATTCTTTACATCATCAAACTAGTAATAGCTTGAGACATCAATTTGGCATTTCTAGAAAATGTGCAGGTCAAATTGTAAAGACTTGTCCTGAATGTCCTCAATTTCTTTTTGTACCACATAATGGTGTTAATCCTCAAGGACTTGTACCTAATCAATTATGGCAAATGGATGTTACTCATATTTCTGATTTTGGAAAATTAAAATATGCACATGTGATTATTGACACCTTTTCAGGCTTTCTAATTGCAACTTCATTAACAGGAGATGCAACTAAATATGTAATTAGGCATTGCCTACATTGTTTTTCTATGCTTGGTGTTCCAAATCAGATTAAAACAGATAATGGAACTGACTTTTACAGTCAGGCATTTGAGATGTTTTGTTGACAATTTAATATTACCTATATTACTGGGATTCCTTATAACCCTCAGGAACAAGGTATTGAGAAATGGTTACTGTGGAACTTTAAAACAATATCTTCATAAAATAAAAAAGGGGGGAGTTATACCCAGTACACCACAAATTTATTTAAATTATGTTCTTTTTATTTTAAGTTTTTAAGACATTTGGATGCCAAGGAACTCTCTGAGTGTCTATGCCACCCTACAACTAGGCATACTTATGCCTACGTGAAATGGAAGGATCCACATACTGGCACATGGCATGGTCCTGATCAGGTATTTAATATGGGGAAGTTTTTTTCTGCAGGATGCCGAAGGAGCATGCTAGCTGCCAGAGTGATTGGTGAAACATGCTGATGCTGGGACAAAGAGTGATGCTGACCTGTGAGCTTGCTGAGTGCCTGACAATGGTGACTGGGAAGCTGTATTGGACATATGTTCCTGACCTACCTTTGCTTGCCTGTATCCCAGATGGGACAAGCTGCCTTGCCTCAAGATTTTAGAACTTGTGGGACAGAAAATCAAAAGGAGAAGTTATAATGACTCCTCTCTTCCCTTTAATGTGATCAGTTATTCTGACTCAATCATGGACTGATCTGGAAATCAATCCAATATTGGAAATAACAGTCTTCATTTAGAAGGCTGGTTCTGGACATTTTCAGAGACATATTTGAAAGTTGACCACTGCCTTGTATGAAGTTACATTTACAGTGGTTGGGACAGAATCTGGATTTGGAACAAGTGTTAGTGTATGTGTTAAGGCTCCTAATCTTTTATCAATTGGTCATGTTAAATTTTTGTTCTACAATATTTAATATAAGTTGTATTGATTGTACACTTTCTACATTGTTTTTGTTTGTTTGTTTGTTTGTTTTTGTTTTGTTTTGTTGACACAGGTTTCTCTGTGTAGCCCTGGCTGTCCTGGAACTCACTTTGTAGACCAGGCTGGCCTTGAACTCAGAAATCCACCTGCCTCTGCCTCCCAAGTGCTGGGATTAAAGATGTGTGCCACCACGTCCTGGCTGATTATACACTTTCTAATTGTGTTAGTGTATTGAAAACTGGCATGTCTGTTATGGTGGTCTATCAAACAGCTTTTGTTGCAAGTAAGACCTGAGTTAGGCTTTAAACAGAAACAAGAGGGTAGTAGGCTTGATTGTTGATAATATAGTTTAATTACATTAATAGCTAGCACCACTGCTTCTGCAATTGCTTTAACACAAGTTACAACAGCTACTTTTGTTAATCATTTAGCAAAAAATGTTACTAATATTTTGAGTATTCAAGAGGACCTAAATATGCATTTGGCACAATATATTGACACTCTTTATGATACTATTCATATTATTGGAGAGGATGTCCAGAGTCTAAGAGTAAGGAGCCATCTCAAGTGTCATGCTAAATGCCAATGGATTTGTGTTACTTCTAAAATTTACAATGATGGTCACTATAATTGGGGAATAGTTCAAAGGCACTTGCAGTGCATTTGGCATAATTCTAACATCTCTCTGAATGTTTTAACTTTGCATAGTGAGATTATGAATTTAAAGAATGCTGCTCTGCTGAACTTTGATGCTACAGATACAGCTGATAAAATAATTCATGGCCTGAGGTCAGTATTGCCATCTTGGTCAAGCTTTTAGAATGGCATATATAGCTTGATCATGCTAGCCCTTCTTGTCCTGGGAATACACTTATTCCTGCCCATTGTGATGAAACCTGTATTTAACAACATCAACATGTTGACAGCCAAAATGCATGGCTTGAAACTAAAAATGAACCCCCAGACAGAGTTATTAATTTAACAGGCTGCCAGCCAATGATGGATAAGTTCTGCACAGAGCCTTATCAACCTAAGAGAGAATAGCATTGCTTTTGATAATGCATATTCTATGACAAGTGAGGAAGGCATTCTTGTCAGAATGACCTAAGACAGGCACAGTCTTGTTTATGGAGAAAAGGGAGGAGGATGTGGAGAGATTTGGGGGTCACTTGGCAGGAATCTGACTTTGGGCCAGTACAAGGAAGTAAATTCAGGCAGGAATCTAATTTTAGGCTAGAACAGGGAAATAAGTTCAGACAGGAATCTGATTTTAGGCTAGAACAAAGAAGTAGGCTTCAGGAAGAAGTAAGCTGAAGGAAGAAGGCTCAAATATCTTGGTCATCCTGATAAGCCCTCAGAAACAGTGATCACAGAAGTGATCATGGGACTTTGTTTATTGCCTTGCTTGTTCCTTGACCCTTTGTGCTTTATTGTACTGCTTGACCTTATTATCTGCATGTAATTAAAATGTTATAAAAGCAGAATGGAAAAAGTAAACCCACCTCAGCCTCAGAACTGGCTGGGGTCATGCTACAATGTTGTCTAACTGTCTTTTTTCTTTTTAATCCTTACTCCTGCTCTGGAGAACCTGTACACTAACATAACTGGCTTGGTGACCTTTTGTCTTCTCTATCCTTTCTTTCTTAGGTAAAGGGAAGGGATTGGAAAGAAGAAAATGGGAATAGAGTAATATTATAAGATATTAGATATATGGGAATAGATTACTAAATTTACTCATAAATAAAATATTTTATAGCCATAATCTTACATTGGTAGGAATCTCCACATTTTGATTCAGAATTGAAGATATATTTTCTTACACTGGTACAGAATTTAAATATTGATGCAAGTTTAAGGCTTTCATTGGTATAAATTTTGATACTCTTAAATAGGCATTGTGTCTCTGTAACTCATTTAAGAATACAAGGCTTAAACCCAGTCCTTTATAACCAGAATTACAAACTGTTTAGGATGATTAAGTAATGCAAGATAAGGCCAGGTAGTAAACTCATGACAATTTTAGATTCTGATTTAATTATAATAAAATGATTCCAATATTATTCAAATAATAAGTACTAAGAGTTTAGCAGTTCAGATATGCTATATATAGATAGATAGTCTT
>NC_034603.1:67711372-67712982 GCF_900095145.1 Mus pahari
ACTCATGTCTACCATCACCCCTATCCTGGGCCCATAGTTAAGGAGCTAAGCTTGCAGCGTAAAGTATCCCTCAGGAATATTAAGAGTCTCCACCTGAGGCATGGATGTTCTTAAAGGACCCCCAGCCACTGCTCTGGATAACTATGACCACTAACCTCCAAAGGTCTTTAGTCTTCTTGCCTATGTATAAGGATCTCTAAAACTATCTTTGTTAAAGGCCACTGTAGTTCTGACTTCTCATGCACCAGAGCCACCCACCTTGTTCTTCAGGTCCTCAATGGTCCTGAAGTAGGAACTGTAGTCCTTGACCTCAGTGGGCCTCTGCCTCTGGTACCAGTCTCGGATCTTCACCTCCAGGTCTCTGTTGGCCTCTTCCAGGGCACGCACCTTGTCCAGGTAGGTGGCCAGGCGGTCATTGAGGTTCTGCATGGTCACTTTCTCACTGCCCACCAGGAGCCCATCACCAAGACCACCACCAAGACCAGCACCAAAACCACCACCAAATCCATCAAATCGACCACCAAATCCACTACCAAGTCCTCCACCAAAACCGCTGCTGCTGAAGCTCCCACTGTAGCCACCTCCAATCCCACAGGCTCCCACAGAGGAGAAGCGAGAGGAGGTAACCGACATGCCCCCGCAGGTGCTGGGAGCCCGGCAGGATCCTCCAGCCAGGACGGAAGACATGCGGCTAGAGCCTCCACCAATGCCACAAGAGCCCTTCATGGAGCTGGAGGAGGTGAACTGGCGGCTGCAGGTGGTCATGCTGAGGAACTGGAGAGTGTGGGCAAGTGAGCAGGGAGAAGAGAGAACTGCTCAATGGAGGCTGCAGATGCTGAGGGTGCCTCAGACACCTGGTTCTTTTATATGCACCAGGGGAAGGCGGGACCTCCAACTGCTGACTCCAGTTCCCCGGTGGATTTCCTCAGTCAGTCCTGTCCAACACCCTATTCTGGGTTGTTCAGCCCAGGGTGGACTCTCTCTCTCTCTCTCTCTCTCTCTCCCATTGCTGGCTCAGAGTTCCTGCCTAGCTCTGTGGGTGTGGAGCCAAGAGAAAAACACACAAATTCAAGTCACTACTGACTCACGTTGTGTAGTCAGAAATGGGCTTCTGTTCCAGGAGCCTGAGGGGACAGCGACAAGAAGCCCTAGGTGCAGGCAACCTCTGGCAGGCGCGTCCTCGGGCTGTGAGTCAACCGGTCCCTGCCCCACAGTGAGAACCTCTGTGCTAGACTCTCTGCTGGAGTCTCACTGATGTCATCCCAAACTGTCGTTGGATACTGTCGCATGAGTCCTACAAGGCATATGGTAGACCTAGGTTGTTCAACGGGGATCCTAAAGCCTATCACCTCCTCTCTCTGTGCCTATTCCCCTTCCACAGGGACAAGTCTGGGGTGGGTAGTTGCAGTCCTTCCTAGTCCTAAAAAAAAAAAAATCCAAGGTTTCCATTCCCATAGGATCTAGTTTGCATTTGGAAGCTGCCGTTGAGACACCAGGATGTCCAGAGTGGTGTACACCATAGCATCCATACACTGTGCTGCCACAAGCCCACCCTGCCTCTCACTCACTGCCCAGTACAGGAGGACCTTGTCATCCTTCTGGGCCTCAGT
>NC_034603.1:67713442-67747416 GCF_900095145.1 Mus pahari
CTTTGCACTGGTAAGGAATACCTGTCATGCTTGCTACACACTTCTCAGAAGCAGGCCCATGGTGGGTGTCGTTCCCAACACCAATCTACAGGTGATAGGGGCTCAGTAGGCTCCAGCAACATCAGACTCTTCACCATCAAGAATCTCTCTCTGCCCATCTCAAATTCACATCATTTCTTGATCCTTGGATTAACCTTGTTGGTGACAAGGACTGAGGAAAAACAAGAGAGTGGTGGGAGTCAACCAGTGCCACTAAGCTTATAGCCACGAAGCCAGAACTCTCCAGGCTCCCATGATGCCTTGCAGGCGGGCGCCAGGTAAGTCCATTCTCACCTACCTGCCCATAGTGCTTGGTAGGAGCTCTGACCACAATGGGCATAGCCTCGGCCTGAGAGCAAGGATGGAGTCTGGGCCCAAAGACAGTCTCTTGGATCCCATGAGGCCACACCCACGGCACTTGACAATGTTGTTTTCCTGAAGTTCCTCTCTTGAGGTGACAGGAGCCCAAAGAGTCTTGCTGCAGTTTTTCTGGGGCAGGGAAGTGTGTTTATTGCTATCACAATCATTCTGGGCTGTTTGTCACTCAAATAGAAGTTAAACTACTCTGCTGTGATCTATAGTCTTCTCTGGCCTTGACCCCAGCAGTCGTCTCCAGGCCTGGGCTTCTGGAAAAGAAGACTTCAGATGGGACATATTAGTAGATCAAGCACTGGGCAGTTTGATCAGAGCAAGGAAGCAGGAGCGCACACGTTAGACAAGAGGGCGCTGAGCTTAGCAGCAGTGGCCTCTACCCTCACAGGCACTGAGCTTCAAATCTCTCCTCCCTGATGTCATCTGCCATGTGCCTCTCCCAGGGAACACACTTCTAGAAAAGGGGTGTGCTTTTCTCACAAACCCACTTTGCTCAGAATTTCATCTTTTACAAGTCAACGTACAAGACCCAAGAATATGCTTAAGGGTTTAAGCACACCAAAAGCGAAAGGCTCCTGCGCGGAAAGAGGAACGGACCTCAGCACATGCGCTCCCGAATATTAAGTTTTTTCTGTTTTGTTTTCTTTCTTCTGATTCATTCCATTTTTTTCGAAACAGCATTTCTCTGTGTAACCCTGGCTGCCCTGGAACTTACTCTGTAGACCAGGCTAGCCTCCAATTTAGAGGCCAATCTTCCTCTGCCTCCTGAGCGCTGGGATTAAAGTCATGCACCACTACCACCATCTTGAAAACTATGTTTAATATAATCTAAACAGCAGGGTCCACTATCACCCATTGTCTCATATCTGTTTTGGAGGCCCTGAGCTAGCATATCTGCAGTCAACTACCACCAATATCTTTATGTCCTCTTTCAGAGCCTTGAGGTGGCCCACATATGTTCCTTCTGTGTCATCTTAAAGTTAGGACAGATGATAGAGTAATGTATCTAAATTGCCAAATACAATAGACTAGGCATTATAAGTGTATATCATACCTTATAATTTGCATAAGAGTTATAATTGTGCTCAGTTTATATCTGAGAGAAAAGGGTCTTTTTGACTGGACAAAAAGGGGGAATGTAGTGGGTTTGGTCTAATGCTGATTATATTATGTTAATGTGGGTACCCAAAATTGCACAAGAATTTGCATATCTGCACACAAGACACTGAGGGACCCTGCCCCCAGTTGGTTTTGATTGGTAAATAAAGTTGCCAGCAGACAATGGCTGGGTGGGCAGACAGAGGCAGGGATTTTAGGATTCCTGGGCAATGGACAGAAGAAGGAAGAAAGAATAATGTGATCCTCCATGCTGGGAGTAGACAGGAAGGACAGCATGGCTGAGAAGGTACGGGAGAGAGACCATAGCCACCATGTAGAAGTCAGGGGAGAGTGGCCCAAGAGGGCTGCCTGACTGGGTCCTGGGCTGCACAGTGAAATAGAGATTTTAGTAAGCACAAACTTGGGAATATCAGAGGGAGGTGGATTAGCCACATGGAGGTTAGGAAGTAGCCCAGCCATTGAGTTGTTTAAGGCTTAAAATTATAAAAGGCTGTGTGTGTATTTCTTTCAGGAACCCAGAATATTAAGGCAGATATTGAGCCACTGCGACTGCTGCCAGGATTAATTTGAGTAATTAATTGTGTACTGCTACATGGAACCAGTCTGTTGATGGATGAATGGGCCTGGAATTCATGCCCAACCCCAGATCCATCTTCCCTAGGATTGGAAATGGTCATCTTGGTCACCATAGGCTACCATACCCCAACTACAGGAAGTGACATGTTTGCCCAAGATTTAACAGCATGAAAGGAGACAGAGACTCAAACCCAGCTCCAATTGCCAAGCTAAGGTTCATATCAACACACACACACACACACACACACACACACACTGTTCCCTACTCTCAGAGGTTAGGGAATAGGAGATAATCAGTCTTCTGACCCTAGAGAAAAACCCACAGTCAGGAACACAGACATTCTGGTTACGGTATGAAGTCCTGTGGGGCTTGACTCCCTGACCATATCCACCACAGGAGACAACTGAAGAAGTGTGACCTCCTCTGGGACCTAACTATAAAGGAGAAGGCTGACCCTCTGAAGGATCTTGGCAGACCAAGGTTGTGTCTGGGCTTCGGGTAGTGCAAGAAAGTAGAGCAGTGGGGGGCACTTCCTGTACGATAACGATGCATATTTATCCCAAAGTTGTCAGAACCAAAACCATTAAGCTACAGGGAACAGGCACTGAGTCCAGTCAAGCTGGCATATCTCCAGGCAATAAACTCCTCCCCCACCTCTGCCCTTCACCCCACCCCTTCTCGGGTATGAAGTCATGTCTCTGTCACGTTTGAATTGGCCAAGAAATATCTTTGGCCAATGCCACACCTCAACTCACAGCGGTTCTTAAATCCGATGGGATCATCAGAATCTCTACCCAGTCTCCTTGCCTGCCCCAACCCCTGCTTTAGCATTACCCAGGACAAGCCTGGTCTTGGGGCTCTTTTACAAGCTCCCCCAGGGGATTCCCAGGCTGGAGAAGCAGGAGGTAGCTCTGAGAGCTGTGAGATGTTGGGGGGGGACGCAGGGATGGGGGTTTTCAGGGAGGTCCCTGGTGGGTATGTGGTGCACCATGACAGAGCAACCGGGAGTCAGGCAGGGGTGAGTTGCTCAATATCTGGGAATCCGTTTTCTTCTCTGGGTTGTGGGAATAATACTGCTGTCTCACAGGCACATGAGAAGAAAGAAAAAATGAAGCAAGTGCTTGCTAGACCACTAAGCGCTGCTGCAGTTATTCAATGGGGTCTAGAAAGCACCCACCATGTGCCAGACCCCTGACTCAGAGAACAAGACAGAGAGGTCCTCCAAAATGTACAGGCTAGCGAGAGAATAAGGTGGGGACAATTCCAGTGCTGTGTGTTTGAGTCTTGGTAGAATACCACCATGTAAGGAGACAGAACCAGGTCCTCGGGAATGAATAAATAACCATTGCAGACCCAGTTCTGTGACTTGTCCTGGGTCAGTAGGAATCCACATAGGTCAGGCCCTTCCTATGTATATTCACTGTCCTCTCCTTCCTGCATGTCTGATGTCCCCCACTGAGAGCAAGGCTGCCACAGGCCTTCACACCAGTCACAAACAAGGAGCCCTTGGGGAGCCTAAGGCTCTCTCTCTAGCTGGGATATGGCCTTGCCCTGTCCCTAGAGGCAGAACCACACTGGTTCCAGCATCTCTGTTCCCCGCAACTCCCCCAAGAGACACACACTGCATGAGGACTGAGTGTATTGTCAGGCCCACCGTTTGTTTGAAGTCATCCAGTCCTCCCAGGACACTGTCCCCTTCTTCCCCTAGACTCAGTGCTGAGCTGGGCACATGCTGTGCCGCAGACAATGTTGTTCACCACATCCATCTCTCTGAAGAAACCTCCCAGGAGCTGGTGTGATGGGAGAAGCGTCTCAGGCTCAACTACCGGTGGCGTGGGGCCGTGTCTGTCGCAGGAAAGGGGAGTTGGTGGTGTGGGCAGACTGCATAGAGATGAACTGTGAACCCTCCACAGTCTCAGCACTCAGCCACAAGCCAGGCTTATCCCCAGTATCTAAGATGTCCTGGGACAAAGCCACCAAGATTCTCTACACGGTCCCCTAGGGAGCTACTCAGTATGGCAGTCTGACCTCATGCCATGGGCCCTTCCATGGGGACACACCGCAGAACACACCAAACACATATCACCCACACACTCAGGAGCGGTCCACAATCCAGGAGTGTCTCCTGCACACACCCCCCTCCCAACACTGACTCCTCCCAATAGCAGTAAGAGTAAATTCCCCAGTTTCCAGAATGGAGGAAGCCCTTCCCTGCCTAACAGCTGAGGAGAGGTAGGAGGTGGAGCTATGGCCTCTTCCCAGAACAGAGTAGGGCTTCACTCCCGCCTTCCCCTGCTCCACCCGCAACCTGATAATGTCACACTTTGGGAGAACAGCTGAGTCACAGCTTGTCAGAGCCTCGGTGTCCCAATCCACTCAATGGGGCACCTCTCCCCAGATTCTCCCTGCTTCCTAAGACTGTGGTTCAGATAAATGAGCTCATGCCCCCCCACCCCCGCTCCCCGAGTGACAGGTTCTTCTGGTTATGACCTGATGCACATCAGGGGCTGGGGGAGTGAGCTTCTCTCCTGCCCCCATCCAAGCTGTACCTGCTGGCAGAGAGCTGAGAGGCGCCAGCTTGATGACGCAGAGCTGGTGCAGCTTTGAGTCTCTTGGATGCTGCTGCAGCCCAAGGAAGAACTCACACCCCCCACACCAGCATCACCAATGCTCTCTCGCCTCTCATGGTGAATTCTGTCCTCCGAGGTCTAGGAAGAACCTGTGACCCACCCACAGTCCTCACCCTCCAGGGGCTGGGACTCATCCCTCTCCCCTGAGCCGGTCCATGGCGGCCTCCCCGACCTCAAGCTCCCCCTGCATCAGGTCTCTGGGGTTCTAATGCCTCCTGTGCCTTTGCACTTAGGTTCACTCTCACTATCGGGCACTGAGAGAGAGAGAGAGAAGATATCTCTAGGTGCTGGTTCAAGGTTGCCCCCGATTCCCAAATCCCTGCAATGAATTTAGACAGAGAACCCCTTTTATACTTCTGCCCAACCACCACCACCACCACCACCCCAGTCCTTGGATAAAACCAGGAAGGCAGCTGCCTTTCCCAGTGACTTCCAGATTTTACTCAAAGTAGGTGCCCCTGACTCTGTTCTTCACAGCTGCTATCAGAGTGAGTCTCTCCTGGCATCCAGAGGTCCCTAGGCACAGCTGGAGCAGGAACTGCCCCTCCTCTATTTCCTCAGGACTCAGTTTCCTTCCCTCACCTTTCCTGCCAGTGAAGAATCAAGAGTACCAACCATCAGGAAGAGGGCCACTGCTCCCTGTCCTGGCCCTACACAAGGCCCCAGATCACCCCTATCCTTAGCCAACTGATCACGTGAGGAGACACTGAAAGAAAGATTCCATTCTTCCTCCCTTCCCCAGTAGGAACCTGCCCTTTCCAAGAAGCACGGGCCTCCCACTCATCGCCAAACTATGACCATGAGAGCCATTCTTGTGGGTTCACGAGACTCCCATGGGAACCTCAACCCACCCGCTCTACCTGCCGGCCTCTCCCCAGCCTGGTCCACCTCCTCTCTCGGGGAGGACTCAGAGACTGGATGAGTCACCCCTGGGGAATCAGGCTCCTGCACTTGAGATCTTTCCCATCCATTTATGGGTGAGAAATGAGATTGCTCGGAAGGAAGAGCCTTGTGACTGCCTGAGGTCATGGGACTGCATACAGGACAAGAGAAGGCTACCTATGGCCACCCCTGATGCGCTGACTCTACTCCAAAACTCGTTTAGCCTGAACCACCCATCCCTATCAGGGGGGGAGATGTCTTTAGGGGATACAAAACAGGCTAAGCTCTCTTTACACAAGCTAACCCATTACCTTCATCGACAAGAGTAATGATGGGTATCCACAGAATGCTTCCCCTGTACCCTACACACACACACACACACACACACACACACACACACACACACACACTAGTCCACCTATTGTCACCATGGTCATTTATTTCAGTGTTCAGAACAAAGGCCACAGTTGACTTCGGATCAGCAAGCTTTAATGGTATCAAGCATGGGAATGCAGGGGAGAGGCTGAAGCGGGAGACTGATGCCGGAGCAGAGAGGGAAGCTGCCTCTCTGCAGCCTCGAGGAACTGGGCAGGAGGAGCTGAGTCCTTAGCGGGTGGTCTGGTGCACCTGCTCCCGGGATGAGATGACCTTGCCATCCTGAACTTCTTCCACAATGGTGCGCACCTGGCGGGTGGTCACAGCTGCAAGAGAAGCAGACACCTGGGCTGTGAGCAGGCGAAAGAAAGCCACTCTCGGCCCTCAGTCCCTTGCATGGAAGCCAGCCCACCCCCACCCTGGTCCTCTCCTGGTAGATGCTACAAAGTCTCCGCTCACCTCTCAACACCACACTGCCCTCCTGCCCTCACCTGCCTTCTTTCTGCCCTGCATTCTGCTGCGACCCCTGTGTGAGCTGTGGTCCCCTAGATAGACTATTTGGTTCTAACCCACTTTGTCCTTCAGTGTAGACCAAGTGCTGAATGAAATAAGTCCTACATCTACTCCTTTGCAATCTGTAGTGCTTAGACTATGTGGTGCCATCTCCTCCACCACATAGAGATACCCAAGACAAAAGCCCAGATCCTCATCATCTCTGTTCTACAAGAAGCTCCAGAATTAAGACCATGTATCCCCATAAAGACTGAGATCTGGAGGTCAAGGACCATGACCCTACCTCCCACTAGGCTCAAATCCCCAGAGACAAAACTGCTCTGACCCATCTATAGCAAACTGGGAGCAAAGAGGCTCTCTGATTCAGATGAGGTCTACTCCTTACACCATCATCTCCATGGTAACCAGCCATCTCTCCATGACCTCATCAGACCAGTCTTTCTTCTTTGATCTTTCCTCTGAGCATCAATTCTGAGCCCTAACAGGTCTATTCCTTTTATGTGTACTAAAGATTAGCCATCATACCCTGAATCTCCTTAGGGACCCTGGCCCAGCAATCTGCTAGGCGATTCCTGCTGCATGCATCCCTCTACCCCAGCGCTCAGTTACCAAGATCCTTACGTTCTTTTGGCTTGTATTGAGTCAGGCTGAAAAACAAAAGAAAGTCGGAGAGATTAGACGAAGTCCGAGAGCACCTTCCTCGCCCCTGATGCCCTAGCCCTGTGGGCTTCTACTCACTGGGCATCCTCTCCCTCCAGCAGACGGCGGTAGGTGGCGATCTCCTGCTCCAGTCTTGTCTTCACATCCAGCAGGATCTTGTACTCCTGATTCTGCTGCTCCATCTCGCAGCGCAGCTGAGCCAGCTGCTCCTCCACACTGCCGATCAGCCCCTGGATCTGAGACAGCTGCACGCAGTAGCGGTTCTCTGTCTCGGCCAGGCTGCCCTCCAGGGACGCTTTCTGCGGGAGAACAGGTGGTAGTCAGTGGTGAGCATGCCAGAGCTACCTCCCAGGTGCTGGACCATCCCTGGGTGCGTAGCAGCATCCTTACCATGCTGAGCTGCGACTGCAGCTCGATCTCCAAGGCCTGCATGGTGCGCCGGAGCTCGGAGATCTCGCTCTTGCCGCTCTGCACCAGCTCGCTGTTGGTGGCCACCTCGCGGTTCAGCTCCTCGGTCTACAAACAGGACACAGGACAGGAAGCGTGAGACTGGACCCTTCCCAAAGTCAGACGCTTCATGGCTCCCGTGACCCAGAGCTCAGACAGGTACCTTGGACCTGATCATACCCTATCCTTTAGCTGTAACCACCTGAGCGCCCCTGAGCCTTGATCAGCCTTGTCCCCAAGTTCCCTACTCCCCAAGCCTTGAAACATACTCATTGAAATGTTATGGCTAATCTCTACAAGTAGCAGGCAATAGAACAGAAACTTTAAGAACCAGCCAGGACATGTAGCCCAGCCTCTGATGCTGATTCCTGGCTTCTTAAAGAAGGGTGGAAATCCCCCAGGGTCTTTTCCCACAGTGTTGATTCCACAAGGCACCTCCCACTCATCCCCCAGATGACTGGCTAGCTAACACTAGCTCTGTTGATGCCACGGGCAATCCTGACTCTGTAGAGTCCACGTAGTTTGTTTGACAAGGTAGGGCATCCCTAAGATGACAGGTTATTGTCAGGGCTCAGGACCCTGAGGCCTGTCTGGATTGCAGCTGCTCTCACCTTGCTGAAGAACCAGTCCTCAGCATCCTTGCGGTTCTTCTCTGCCATCTTCTCGTACTGATCCCGCATCTCTGACAGGATGCGGCTCAGGTCCACACCGGGAGCGGCATCCATCTCCACGTTGATTTCGCCGCCCACCTGGCCTCTCAGAGCATTCATCTCCTGTGAGAAGAGGGGATGAAGATATGGTCATCTGGACCAGTGTTGGCCCTACAGACCCAAGCCTTCCCTAGCTCACACTTAGGTCTAAGCCCCTTCCTAAAGACCTTTTGATCTGCCCAGCCTCTTCCCTCTGATCCTTCTATGGATTGTTTGTTTGTTTGTTTGTTCTGTATGGACTCAATGCCCACCTTCACACTGTGCCTCCCTCATTAGATGGAGGGTTCTCCAGAGACATCGGATTCTAGGCCTTTGCCCAAAAACCTTCCCTTCCAATCTCCAAATGCCTTTGTGCAGTCCAGGTTTAAGAGTTGGAACTAAAACAAGCGTTTGGACATCTCCCCCTTCCTCTGTCACTGTGAGGCAGGGAGAGGAAAGAAGGCCTCCTGAGGCCCAGCAGGTCCCTAAGATGCAGGGATGTGTGGAAGCTCTGGACCACAGGAATGAAGACTCTAAAGAAAGGGCAGCCCTATAGGAGGATGACTAAATTCAACAAGCCCTCTCTCCCACGCCCTCCACTGCAGGTAACCCCAGGGCACTGCCACCCACTCCTCATCGTCTTTGACCTGCTGGCCCTGCCTCCTCACCTCCTCGTGGTTCTTCTTCAGGTAGGCCAGCTCTTCCTTGAGATTCTCAATCTGCATCTCCAGGTCAGCTCTGGCCAGGGTCAGCTCATCCAGCACCCTGCGCAGGCCATTGATGTCGGCCTCCACGCTCATGCGCAGGGCCTGCTCTGTCTCAAACCTGCAATGAAAACCAGAGACCTCAGGCCAGGATGCTCTAACACCTAGGTCTCTGTCCTGTTGTCATCTCTGCCATCCCTTTGCCAAAGCCAGGACAACTGAGAGAGGGTCAGAGGGTGGGATGGAAGCAAGCCACAACCCTAGCCCCAGGGACAGTCACAAGACAAGACCCCATGCCCACTGGCTTCCTGACTCCTCCTCTGCTTCCTCCTCCCCCAGCTACCTTCAGAAGTGGCTGCCTTTGCTCATCCAACTAAGGGCTCAGCTCATAACTCCCAGGCCCTCTCCCCCGTCCTCTGGGAAGTCATAGGGTGAGGAAAGTTGTCCCAGAATCCCCCTCATCTTGTAACCTTCTGGGACTCACTTGGTACGGAAGTCATCGGCTGCCAGACGGGCATTGTCGATCTGGAGCAGGATGCTGGCGTTATCCACAGTGGCCACGAGGATCTGGAGAGATGACAAAGCAATGGGTCATTGAGTTTAGGATGGGTCAACCTAGGTGCGTGTTCTGAGCCAGGCTTCCTGGCTGGAGGCTGGGATTCACCGCTTTCAGAGAAAACCCCTCTTCCTGCCAACCACTCCCTACGCGGTGTCACCCTTGTTGGCAGAGATGGGCAAATGGGAGGGAGTCCAATAAGATGAAACTTAGCGCTGCCTGCTCATACAGACCCTCCTCGTGCCAGTCTCAGCCTGAGGGCTGAAGAGGCCTCAAGCTGGAAGGTGGAAGGAGTTAGATAATGTTGGAATATCCTTAGGGACAAAAGGAAAGCCAAGGAAGTCAGAAAAGTCCCCAGAACCTTCCCGCAGGAGTCCACTGCCCTACCCCTCTCCTGCTTCTTTTCTTAGCATTGCTGTGGGGCACACTCTCTGAACCCATCACCCAAACCCCTTCTTCCTGGGACACTCACAAGTCCAGCTCCACTCTATGGAACCAGCCCTCCACCTAGACCATGATGTCTCATGGTCTAGACATCAATGACACGAGGACTGCTCCAGGAGGAAAAAGACACTCAAAGGAGCCTCACAATGCCAGCTTGTTCCTGGCCCAGTCAGTTGCCCCTTCAAAGGGAGATGGGTCAAACTAGAGCCTAGAGACCCGGTGGCAGCCCCAGTTGACTCCAGGCCTCGATGAGGGCAGGAGGTAGGTGGTTTATGCCCCTCCCGCCAGCAATCCTACCTTGTTCTTCAGATCCTCAATGGTATGATAATAAGCGCTGTAGTCTCGGGCTGGCCCCGGGGCCTGCTTCTGGTACCAGTCCCGAATCTTCACCTCCAGCTCAGTGTTGGCCTCCTCCAGGGCACGCACCTTGTCCAGGTAGGAGGCCAGCCGGTCGTTGAGGTTCTGCATGGTGGCCTTCTCCCCTCCAGCCAGCAGCCCATCAACACCCCCAAAGTTGCCTCCATAACCACTGCCAGTACCAAAGCTGTAGCAGCTGGAGTAACTGTTGCTCCCGAGAGCACTGCCCAGGCCACTAGCTGACCCCAGCCTGCAGGAGCCTGCACCGAGGCTGCCAGACAGTCGGCAGGAGGTTCGAGATGAACCTCCACCCAGGCCAGAGGAGCCCTTGATGGAGCTGGAGGAGGTGAACTGGCGGATGGTGGTGGTCATGGTGGCAGCGGGCAATGGATGTGGAGCTGGAGGGCTTGGGAGGAAGAGAGGCGCCAAGGTGCGTGCTGCGCTGGGGCTCGCCCGCTTCCTTTATAGGGCAGCCAGTGGGCGTAGCGATTACAACAGGCTCTCCGCTGTTTCCATTCCCCTGGGCTTTCATCACCCCTGGACACCCGCCAGCTCCCAGGTGGCTATGGGCCCCCTCCCCTCCCACCTCTGGGCTCTGCTTCATTTCACCAAACCCTGTCCTGGGTATCAATGATTGTGTGTGTGTGTGTGTGTGTGTGTGTGCGCGCGCGCGTGCGTGCATCGGTCCGTCTGTCTCTGGTCTCAAGCCTGTCACCTGTGATTCAGGCAGGCCCTCCAGCTACGCTTTCCCATGACCTAATACGGACAAGAAGAGCTGGCGACGTCACCTCTACCCAGCCCTCCCAGGCAGCTGCCACCCCAGTGTGATGGGAAATGAGGTAGGGAGTTAGGCACCCCACACACCTGAGGTGTCTTTCCTTCTCATCATGCCACTCCCCGCGTGTGAAAAGCCTGGATCTGGGGATTGGGGAAATCAGAAAAGACCAAGTACACATCCTGACTTGAGAGCTAGGTCTATACCCGCCAGGCCCACCACACAACACAGAAACTATCTCAAGCCTCCAACTGCCAACCCGGGCAGGAAATCAGAGCTTAGCAAAGAATGTGATGTCCAAACAGGCCCAGTTCACTCAAGCCGTGGGCTGGCATAGCACATCCTTTTGCTCCTCACTCTGCTGCAACACCCCTGACCCAGGAGTCACCCCTCTGAACAGTCCCAACACCTAGGCACACATCCTGGGATGAGGCTCATTCTGGCCAGTTATCTAAAACTGTCCCCATCCCTGAGTCCTTAGGAAGCCCAGACTTCCCTTCTAGATGTTTCTCTACGTCCTTCCTACAGTACAGCTAGCTTCCAGGGCCAGATGGGCAAACACGAGCTCTGCTGAAGTTCAGAGGAAAACAGAGTTATGCATAGGAGGGGTGCCTTATGAAAGGGAGTCTCTGGGGACCATGAATGGGCTGTTTCCTTTCATGTTCTTTACCCTCTTCTGTACCCTGATAGACCTAAGAGGATGGAATAGCTCAGGTCCCAACCAGAGGGGGGAAAAAAAAAGATAACGCTTAACACTCTTACCCTACCCCACTCATGCCAGGTTCCCCAAGACAAAGACCACGGAGTGGTTCCCAGGGTGGGCCACAGGCCCCACCCCCAGCTCCACCAAGCCCCACCCACTATCCTAAGCCCAGCCCTCAGTCCCAGGGTCCTGGGAGGCCTGCTGGGCGGAATGAGGTCTTGTTTCAGACTGCCAATGGGTTCCTCCTCCCAGACAGGTCTAGACAGCCCCCATCGGCAGCTGGGAGAGGTTTCCCCAATGGCCCAGGAGCTGCCAAGCCACCAAAGCAAACAGGACGCCCCCCACACTCACAAACACCGCCCGCCGCCGCCGCCCCACCCCACACACACCCCCAGGGAGCCAGGTAGAGCAGGTCTAGCTTCTTGGGCTGAGACTCCCGGGCTGCCACCCCCTCATCCATCAAGGTCCTCCACCACTCCAAGAAAGCCTTTCCCAGTCAGACCCCTGTCCCTTTGTTTTAATACAAAGGTGTTCTTTAACAGGTGTGGTACCCAGAAAGGCTGCAGGCCCTCCCAGGGACCAGGGAGCAGGAGCCAGCCCCAGAGGCAGATTCTTAGAAAACAGGATGTTCCCCTCCTCCACCCTCAATCCTTCCATCTCCTCCCGTCTTAACTTCCAAAACAACCCAAGCCTGGATCGAGTGGGCAGAACAAGCGATACCAGACGCTTAGGTGAACCCTCCCCAGCCGCTGAGCGCTGAGCCCACGCTGCCTGAGACAATGACCAGACAAATGATGAATTAAGGGATCAGACTTCTTCAGAGCTTTATTAGCAATTTCTGGGGTCAACCCAAGGGGCCTGCCTCTCTGTAAGGGGCAGCACAAAGCAAACCCAGGAGGCAACAGCTAGCTCATGGGAGGTCAGGCTTGGCTGTAGATGCAGGGAGCTGCAGCCTTAGCCCCTGGGCCTGGGCTGTCATAGGCAGGCAGGGACCTCAGTGGGTGGAGCGGTGCACCTGCTCTCTGGAGGTGACCACCTTACCATCCTGGACTTCCTCCACGATGGTGCGCACCTGGCGGCTGGTCACCATGCCTACAGATGGCAAAGGAGGGGTTACAGGGAGCCTCAGGCAGGAGCCCCTCCCCAACCCACCAGCTAGGCTATAGCACCGCTAATCCCCCCCACCCCCATATTAGACTCTTACCTTCTCGGGAGGGCTGGGAAGCCAGGGATGAGGAGTATTGAGTAGCCAGGCTGTGGGGAGAAGGGGACCTGTCAGCCCAGAGGCGCCACGAGCAAGGAGACCCCGGGAGCACGTCTGGGAAGGATAAGCAGCTGAGGAGGTCCCGGAAGAGTAAGAGACATCCCACAGATTGGGAAGTCACAGCTAGGAGTTCACAGAGAACAGCACAAACCAAGGATCAAATCCCATAGGCTCCTCAAAACAGGAAGGAGAAAAGAAATAGCCAAGGGCATTTGTGGCTGTGTTGTGGGCTACTAAACCCGGATTTACAAGGATACACTGCACAAGTGGATTTTCCATATCCTGAAGGGCCCAATAAGACTCCTTTCTTTAAAGCAAGAGACACTGGTTACACTGTAGACAAAATTCACCACTATTAGAAAGCAAAAATCTCGAATTGTGGTTAAGCATGGAGACCCCAGGACAGTCTTGGCTTCCCATGGAAACCCAAGGACACTCTTGGCTCCCCTGTGGAGGCCCCAGGACACCCTTGTCTCCCCCATGGAGGCCCCAGGGCACTCTTAGCTCCCCCATGGAGGCCCCAGGACACTCTTGGCTCCCCCATGGAGGCCCCAGGACACTCTTGGTTCCCCCATGGAGGCCCCAGGACACTCTTGGCTCACCCATGGAGGCCCCAGGACACTCTTGGCTTCCCATGGACTTTTATAAGCATTCCCAATTCCATATCGAAGTATCACTTGCCCTGCACCTTACCTTGACCTGGCTAATGATGTCACTGGTCACACTAGATCAGTCATCCAAACCAGAAACCCAGGGTCTTTGTTTCCCACTCCTTCACATAGTCCTTCAGCATTTATGGCATTGAAACTGTGAGCCATGTGCTCTTGCTCTCTCTCTCTCTCTCTCTCTCTCTCTCTCTCTCTCTCTCTCTCTCTCTCTCGTGCACGCGCACACGCACTCGAACACACAGAGACATGGGCATCCCATCCTGCTGTTTTTTTGGAAGACCTCTCTTCTGTCTACACAACCCTACCCCTGGCTCTGGAGATTCTGTCAGTCGGCCAGATTCCCTGTTCCACAGCCTCCTCTGCCCATCCACTTCCACGCTGGCCCGGGTTTCCCTCCATAGCCAGAGCAAATATTCCCAAAGACCTAAATGACCATCACTCTGCCTCAGGTAGCTCCATGGCTCCCCCTGGCCCACAAGATCTAGTCTACATGCTTCAGGTGGTACTCGTGACAATCTTCACAATCGGACCCACACCTTTTCCATCCGCTTCACCCCTGCACACCTCCACATTCACATCGAACTGGTGACATTCCTTGGACAAGGTAAGACCCAGCCCAGCCTCGTAAGTGCCTAGACCCCACTCACTGGGCATCCTCTCCCTCCAGCAGACGGCGGTAGGTGGCGATCTCCTGCTCCAGCCGGGTCTTCACATCCAGCAGCACCTGGTACTCGTGATTCTGCCTTTCCATGTCACAACGCAGCTCACACAGCTGCTGTTCCACACTGCTAATGAGGCCCTGCAGCTGCGCCAGCTGGGCCCCATAGCGCGCCTCTGTCTCTGCCAGGCTGTTCTCCAGTGATGCTTTCTGTGGCCCAAGGGACAGGTTGACAGTGAGACAAACGTGGAACCCTTCCCCAAAGATGACACCCACCTGGGAAGGGAGCGTGGCCTCATCTGAGTGACTTAAATGAACTGTAACTGGGGCAGAGAGGGACCAGTGGGGTTGGCTAAACAGGTTGCTTCTGGTCCTCCAAGTGCGGGTTCTGTGTGGCAGGACTCAACAGAAGTGACAAGCACCAGGCAGGACAGGGACAATGACCCACCATGCTGAGCTGGGACTGCAGCTCAATCTCCAGGTTCTGCACAGAGCGGCGGAGCTCCGTGATCTCTGTCCGGCTGCTCTGCAGGGCCTCCGTGTTGGTGGCCACTTCTCGGTTCAGCTCCTCCGTCTGGAAGGCAGGGTGAGCATAGAGACTAAAGGAGGCTTTCAGAGGGAACAGAGGATGGTAGCTGTCCCTAAGCCCTATCCTTCCAGAACTACCCCTCCCTGACCTCAGAGGAGTGTATAGGCACCTGTATCCAGAGCCCCTCTGTGCCCACAAGGAACACATGCAATGTATCTAGAACCTGCAAGGGACCCTTTCTGAACTACAACACCTCAAAGCAGGCACCAGAGCTTATTGGTGTGCTAGTGACTGTCCCCAGACTCCACAAATGTGCATCCAGTAGGTGTTTATCCGAGGCACCAGGCACCGCTACATATCCAAACACATGCAGTGAACGGCTGTGGTGGGTGGAGCCTGAGCCAGGTTGGGTGGCCTGGATCAGTTCCCCAGACCACAGCCATAGTCACAAGGGAAAGCCTTGAGTGTCTGAGCGTCTCCAGGCCTCACAGTTACCTTAAAGCCTGAGTACAGCTCCGAGTGGCTTCCGATGTGTCTGAGAGTGACCCTGGCCATGCCAACGGATAGCATCCGCAACCACACATGAGCACACTTGCCGCCCATGGCCACCCACCTTGGTGAAGAACCAGTCCTCAGCATCCTTGCGGTTCTTCTCCGCCATCTTCTCGTACTGATCCCGCATCTCGTTCAGGATGCGGCTCAGGTCCACACCGGGGGCGGCGTCCATCTCCACGCTGACGTCCCCGCCCACCTGGCCACGAAGGGCATTCATTTCCTGGGCAGAGAGGACAGACAGCAGGAGATCACCCAAAGCCATTCTGGGAAGAGACCCTGGTCCTCAGGGAAGCAGGCAGACAGCCAGGCCAGCAACTCTCGAGTGAAGCTGCCACACGGAGGACAGGCCCTGTACTCAGCGGGCTGTGGATTCCATCAGTCTCCCCTAACAAACACTCTAGCACCAGCGCGCCTAGCACCTACATTCGAATTTGTGTGAAAGGAGAGGAAACTGATAGTTCTCCGGTGAGGGGGAAAGGAAGAAAAGGCAACCTCACCCTACTTCCTGACCCCCTAGCCTTGTCCCTTAGCCATCAACCCAAGAGCATAAGCATGGGTGAGACACCCTGTGGTGGCTTCTGTCCAAGCCAGACCTTAATAAACAATGCTGGTCTGGTGGGAGTTCAGGGAAGCACTTTCTGGGTGTCCTGCACCTGGGAGGACAAGCTCCCCCGGCCCAGGACAGGCAGTGCTGAGCTGGGAAGGAAGCCACAATGGCACACTGCTTGAGTCCCAAGTGGGGTCTTAGACCTCCATCCTTGGACTGCACTCTGGAGACATAAAATTCAGAAGTCTCTAGAAAGGGGAGTCAGGGGGATGGGGAGTTGTGGAGAGGTGGAGTCAGACCCTCGTGTGGATGGATACAAGTCAGACAGGGCAGGTGCGAGGTCAAGTCACTGTGCAGCGCTAGTGTATGTCTCTAACACTCTCTGAGCCTCTCTTTCTTTGCTTCCAAAGGAGAAGGGCAAGAGCCCGTGTTGTCAGTGTCAGTGGAAGTAACTGTAGTGAATCAGTTGTAAGGTTGAGCAAATGCGCCTTGTTATAATTAATTATAATAATTAGTACTGCGTGTTAGCCTGATTCACTCATTAGTGAGCTAACTGTTCCTGCACGGTCAGCCAAGCCTGCAGGGATGAGCGGAAGGAAGTCTCTGGAGGATCNCCCCCCCCCCACGTCCCCTGCCCCCTCCCAATTACCCTTTGCATCTCCCCCTCCCCCAACTTCACTCAAGGTCCACTGAGGGTCACCACCAGGCCAGGAACGCACTGGTGATGAGGACTGGACCTAGTACACAGACTCAGCCTGCAGAAGTTCTGTGGACCCAGCTCCACAGCGGGCTCCTCCAATGTCTCCTATGCCGGCCTCACCTCCTCGTGGTTCTTCTTCAGGTAGGCCAGCTCCTCCTTGAGATTCTCAATCTGCATCTCCAGGTCGGCTCTGGCCAGGGTCAGCTCATCCAGCACCCTGCGCAGGCCATTGATGTCGGCCTCCACGCTCATTCGCAGGTTCAGCTCTGTCTCGTACCTGCAGGGTTGGAGGTGGGGGGAGGGGCATGGTCCACACACTGTGCTCGTGCTGTGTGCAGAGTGGGAACCCACCGCCAGCTCCCCGGGGGCAGCCCATAGGCACAGACTCACTTGGTGCGGAAGTCATCGGCTGCCAGGCGAGCGTTGTCGATCTGCAGCACGATGCTGGCATTGTCGATTGTGGCTGCCAGGATCTGTGGGTGATGGTGAACTCCATGAGCAAGTGCCCACCACAGAACCCCAGAAGAAGGCTCTACTGTACCTTGTTATTGCATGCAGCCTTGCATGGGAGGGGTGATGAGTGTCTGTTTGGTGTCATCCTCTGAACAACCAGCTGTGGTTTCAGGAACTGCCAAGACCCCCCAAGGACTCACAGAGAGATGGGACATGGCACAGTGACATAGAGAAATAAGCATCCATCTGTCATCATAGGGTCTAAGCTGCCTGGGCCTTAGTCCCAACTAAATTCACCTCCAGGATCACCCCTACCTGATCCAGAAAGCCCTGCCAACTTCCCCCGCCATGGCGCTGCGTCTACCTGCCCCGCCCATCTCCCCCACTGTCTCCCTCATAGCCCATATCCATCTCTGGGACAATCTTATCTCAGTTTCCACTACATTTTGGGTTACTTGCTCCCTCCCCTGGACTCAGAGCAACACGGGAATGGATTGAGACCATACCTGTCTGGTTCTCTTTGGACTCCCCAAGCCTGGGCACAGCGCCTGGCCCACAGTCAGCCCCCAGGGTGTATTTGTCTAGTTATGTGACTAATTAATTGATTAATGAGGTTATGACCGGGGCCCCTTCTCAAAGCCAGAGCAGAGCCCAAGAAGATACAGGAAGTCCATAATTGTTGGAAATGCCCAAGGCTAGGCCCAAGCAAGAGTGTTAATGGGGTTGGGGGGAGGGAGGAGTACTCACCCCATAGCAAGAGCTAGGTGGAAATTACCATGGTTTCAAGCTGACCGAGGAGGAAGATGTTCCATAGACATAGGAACCATTGTATGTCTAGGGCCACCTCAGCCCTCTCCAAGACCCTACTCCAGGCCCTACATTCCTGCAGTGACTTAGTCAGGCTAAGCCTAAGGGTCAAGTTTCTTCCCTTTTGCTGCCTCACCATCTGTAGCCTGCAAAGACCTGGACATTTCTGTGTCCCCGGGTACCTGGCATGCAGTGTGCCCAGGAAGCCTAGCCAGAATATTGAGGTCAGGGAATGGGAATCCAGGGAAGGCGGTGGACTTTGCTCTGAGGATGATGGCGAAGTGTTGGCTAACCCCAAAATGCCGAGCACTGACTCACCAGGATTCCCCTGGGTTCCCCGCTGCCCCAACAAAACCTGGTATCTGATCTGGCACAGCCAGAATCTCTGCTTCCAAGGAGATTACAGGAATCCCCTGCCTGCCAGGTGGAGGACCCAGGCAGGAGCGGACAAAGCCCCTCGCTAGACTGCCGTAGGGCTGACTCTCTCCCCGCAGAGCCTGGGTCAGCCTCACAGCTGCCTGGGACCAGTCTGTGGCTAGTCTGTCTCTCAGTGATCCTCAACCTCTGCTTTCCAGAGGCCTCAGTGCCCAGACCATCCCAGAGCAGTGCTAAGACCTGAGTGGTCACATTTACTGATGCCAAAATCATTTTCTTGGAGATCAAGAAAGTATGTAGGGGCAGAGAGAGGGTCCACCTCGGTCAGGCTAGCTTCCAGTCTGAGTTGAAAACCGGACCCTAAAAGAGCCATCATAGAGAGAGGGAAACCCACAACTAACACACCCTGAGAACACACAGACTCTGAAGTCAGCCCAAGAAAGAGGGCATAGACAGAACATTAAAGTGTTGAAGGAATACCAAGATTCTGGATCAAAGACTGCTGTCATCCATCAAGGAGGGTGGGCTGGAGAAGAGTGAGGCTACAGGAGAGTAGCCCCAGAGAAAAGAAGACGACCACACCTAGCCTAATGGTGCAGCATCCTTACCAGATGCTGTCCACCCCCCAGACGCTTTATCAGGCTATTCTCTACGGTCGCAATGTCCGCAACTGCCTTCAATGTCCTGAAGCTATCCCATCCTTCCTCTAGCACCCACTCCAGATAAGTTCCATGGGAAGAGACTAATTCTTCTCCATCTTCTTGGAGAGTTCCCAAAGACCTCACAACCCAGGATACCCCTAAACACACAGGGTTATCCCAGAGATGTGAGAGAAGGAGGGGTGAATGGCCAAATGGTGGAGGCCTATGATGGGGAGGTCTTCTGCTCTGAGGATGGACCATGGGCGGACAGAAGAAGGGAGGCAGGGGGCTCCCACCTTGTTCCGCAGATCCTCTATGGTCTTGAAGTAGGGGCTGTAGTCACGAGTGGGTCCGGGCCCCTGCTTCTTGTACCAGTCCCGGATCTTCACCTCCAGGTCAGTGTTGGCCTCCTCCAGGGCACGCACCCTGTCTAAGTAGGTGGCCAGCCGGTCGTTGAGGTTCTGCATGGTCTCCTTCTCACCGCCCCCTAGGAGGGCATCCGACACACCAAAACTGGAGCCGAAGCCCCCTCCCAGGCTGCAAGCGTAGCCACCACCATAGCCACCTCCTAAGCCTGCCGAGAAGCGGGAGGATGTGACGGACATATTGCCACAGCTTCCACCTCCCAAGAGGCTGGGAGCCCGGCAGGCACCCCCAACACGGACAGAGGACATCCGGGAGAATCCCATGCCAGGAGTGCAAAGGCCCTTAACGGAGCTGGAGGTTGAAAACTGGCGGATGCTGGTAGTGGAAGCCATGTTATCTTCAGGTCAAGCCACGGGGTCTGGACTAGATGGAGACCCTGGGCTACCCTTTATAGCCAGGCTGAAGGGAGACTGAGCCCCTGCTCCTTGAAGTCCAAGCCAAAACCCCAACCTTGTAATTTGTCTCTGTTACAGCCACATGGCCTGAGGCTTGGGCTGGACCTGTGTAATTCATCCTGAGGCCTCCTCCTGTGCCTGCCCAGCCTGGGCATGGATGACCTCTTAGTTGTCCATTGTTCTGTTCCAAAACAAAGGTGGTATTGGAGCTGTAGCCCCAGGCTAGGGTGATCTTCCATCCTCAACCACAATTAGGCAGCTGAGCTCATTCTTGGGGGGAGTCCGAAGAATCTAGCCCAGGAACAGGGAAGGGCCTCAAACAAGGCTCCACAGGCCCAGGAACCAGGAAGGCGATCTGGTCCCTCCTGGAATCCCAGGGTCTCAGGGAGAAAGAAGTGGATATTCGCCCCCGTACATGATAGTCTTGGCCCTCAGTCTAAGGTGGGGTAGCCTCAGCTCTCTTGGAACTATCCCAAGCTCTCAAGGTAAGACATAGCCTCAGATTTGAGGGTCCCTGACTAAGAAAGAAGAAATACGGCCATTGGCAAAAGGGAGCTTTAGGTTTTCAAGAAGTCAATGAGCGTGTATCTGTTTCTTCATCTATAAAAGGAAACCAGGGTAGACAAGAAGGCTAAGTGGGTAGAGCACTTTCTGTACAAGATTGATGACTTGTGTTCAATCCCCAGGACTCACGGTAAAGGCAGGAAGAATTGACTCCACAAAGTTGTCTTCTGACCTCCACACACACAGCATGGCATGCTACACACACACACACACACACACACACACACACACACAAATAATAATAATAATAATAAATTAATAAATAAAGGAGAAACCCACTGATATCTCCCAAGGATTTTTGACCCAGGCAAAGCTGTGACAAAATGGAAAGTAGGTGTGGGAGATGGAGACTGAGCCTGAGACCAGAGAAAAAGTGTGGCCCCTGCTCACTTGTCCCACAACTGAGGAAAGCCAACCCAGACGGTTCCCAGAGACACCGCCAGGGGAAGGCAAGCCACAGAAAAGCAGAACTATCACCAGGGTTACCCCGAGTAGGAGTCAGGCCCCATGGAAGAGCCACATCCCAGTCCTGGGAGTCAGCAGGCGCCCTGCAGGGGAGCGGTGAGATCCCACAGCCTGGCAGCTGCTCCACCCAGCGAGGAGATTAGCCGCCTAATCTCTGCGGCACTAATGATTTAGGTGCTGCCAGGACACTGGCGTCTGAGCAGAGCCTGTCTGAATGCGGAGCCTCCAGGGGTGGCCAGGGCCCGGGGCCCAGGCAAGGATGGGAGGCACACGGGTGGCCTGGGCTCCTTGCCCACACTCGGGGACAGGGAGGGAGCTGGGTTTCCAATATAGCCCAGAACTCCTGGAAAGATGCTAGATTGCTGCAAGGACTTCTTGCTT
This sequence comes from Mus pahari, assembly GCF_900095145.1. Classification (NCBI taxonomy): domain Eukaryota; kingdom Metazoa; phylum Chordata; class Mammalia; order Rodentia; family Muridae; genus Mus; species Mus pahari. The sequence goes on from NC_034603.1 coordinate 67,734,713, forward strand.
AGAAGGGGTGGCTCTCACGGGAAGATGCCCCTCATCTGAGGCACCAGAGTAAGAGCTGTAAGAACTATCTGAGAAAGAAGGATAAGGCACTGGCTTCAACCCGTTCCCACCTGTCCTGTGATAAGGGAGACTCAGAGCCAACTCAAAAGAGAAATGCCCAGTCGCCACCACAAGGTTAGATATCAAGAAGGACTTCCTGCCAATCTAGACTGTCATGGGGTTGAAAAGGAAGCCGGCAGAACCTGCATTCACCTGAGTGGGCCAGGAACAAGTTCTACCCCAGCTTCCCTCCCAGGGAAAGGCCAGCTATGGAGGCCACCCACACTCCACATAGTGCCAGAGCCTCACTCCCAAGAACCCGCTCTCCTTAGGAGCTGGCTATTGCCCTGTACTGGCTGCTCTCTGGATTGCCCATCAGACCACTCCCTGCAGCCCCTCCCCCAGTCTCCCGGCTCCCCTCAGCTGTGGGCCAGGTCACCCTACCCCTCTGACCTGGACTCCAGCTCCAAGCCCACCCTTGCCTTCAGCTTCCTCAAAGCCTGGCTAACATCACCATCTTTCCACATTCCCTCAAAGATCTTGGGAGGAAAATGTGATGCCCAGTTTCTGCCTCTGGTGACCCCAGGCTTCAGCTTCCAGGGCCCCAGAAGTACAGAGTCAGCTAGGCCTCTGTTTACCACCAAAAACCCCAGCCAATGTCTCACCACACCAACTGGCAACTGGCAACTGGCAACTGGCAACTGGCCCCATGGCGTCCCTTATTCCTGACAGCAAGCTTCAGGCCATTCTTCTCTAGGCTGCCATTCTTCTCTGGTTTCTGTTCTAACTCCACAGCCCAGAGAGGCCTCACACGATGAAGGACTGGCTAGCTAGCCTTCCCTACCCAGCTAAGGGGCAAAGTCTAGCCGGCTCCAGCCAGTGTGGAGCACCAGACTGTGAGGAGCTAAGGCAGGAAAGAAACAAATGCATGGCCTGTCCTAGGCTACAGGGTGAGCAAGGCCTGTCTGGGTGACTTAGTGAGACTAAGAAAAGAAAAGTTCGATCGTCGATCGTCGTTCTGGTAAGAAGCTGGAAGATGGCCCCCAAATTCCTGAAGTCTGGTGATGCTGCCGTTGTTGATATGGTCCCTGGCAAGCCCATGTGTGTTGAGAGCTTCTCTGACTATCCTCCACTTGGTCGTTTTGCTGTTCGTGACATGAGGCAGACAGTTGCTGTGGGTGTCATCAAAGCTGTGGACAAGAAGGCTGCTGGAGCTGGCAAAGTCACCAAGTCTGCCCAGAAAGCTCAGAAGGCTAAATGGATATTACCCCTAACACCTGCCACCCCAGTCTTAATCAGTGGCGGAAGAACGTCTCAGAACTGTTTGTCCCAATTGGCCATTTAAGTTTAATAGTGAAAGACTGGTTAATGATAGCAATGCATCGTAAAACCTTCAGAAGGAAAGAATGTTTTGTGGACCATTTTGTGTGTGTGTGTGTGTGTGTGTGTGTGTATGTGTGTGTGTGTGTGTGTGGCAGTTTTAAGTTACTAGTTTTCAAAATCAGTACTTTTTAATGGAAACAACTTGACCAAAAATCTGTCACAGAATTTTGAGACCATTAAAACAAGTTTAATGAGGAAAAAAATAAATAAATAGATAGATAGATAGATAGATAGATAGATAGATAGATAGATAGATAAATAAATAAAAAATTTAAAAAAACAGCAGGGGGCTAGAAAGATGGCTCCGCGGGTAAAGGCATTTACCACCAAGCATAACAGCTGGGTTCAGTTCTGAGGACCCACAAGGTAGGAGAGACATGGCTGCTACTAGTTATCCTCTGACCTCCAGGGTCTGGGGCAGGCTTGAACCACACACACACACACACACACATTCACACACATATACACATACACACAGTCACACATGCACACATACACACAAATACAACTCACATTTTCACACACACCCACAAATACATATACTCACACACTTAACACACAGCCACGTGCACACATGCATACACACAAACTCACATTCACACACACTCACATTCATACACATATACACATTCACAGTCACATTCATACATGCACACACACACATACTCACATACATACACGCTCACATTCACACACACTCACATATACATATACTCACACACTTATACACAGCCACATTCACACATGCACACACACAAACTCACATTCACACACACACACTCACAGACATATACTCTCACACACATACACTCACACACACTAAAACTCACATATTCACACATACATTCACACACACACTCATACACTCACACACACACACTCATATACTCACACACACTCATACACTCACACACTCTCATACACTCACACACTCTCATACACTCACACACACATACACTCACACACACTCATACACTCACACACAGAGATTATGTTTTTAGGGGGTTGGTTTTAGATTTTGCCTTTGTTGTTTCTCTGTGCAGGTTGTTTGGCTTGGGTTTAGATTTTTGTTGTTGTTGTTGTTGTCTTTCTTTTGTTTTTGCTTTGCTTTGCTTTGTTTGTTGGGACAGGGTTTCTTTGTGTAGCCCTGGCTGCCCTATGTAGACCAGGCTGGCCTCAAACTGACATAGATTCCCCCTGCCTCTGCCTCCCAAGTGTTGAGATTTAAAGGCTTGTACAGCACAGAAGGAAGTTTTAAGAAAATAAAAGGCTGGGGGCTGGTGAGATGGCTCAGCAGGTAGGAGCACTGACTGCTCTTCCGAAGGTCCTGAGTTCAAATCCCGGCAACCACATGGTGGCTCACAACCACCTGTAATGAGATCTGACACCTCTTCTGGTGCGTCTGAAGACAGTTACAGTGTACTTTTGTATAAATAAATCTTTTTAAAAAAAAACAGTTAAAAAAATAAAGAAGTAAAAGGCTGGAGAGATGACTCAGTGATTTAAAAAACTTGTCGCTTTTGCAGAGGATCCAAGTTCAACTCCCAGCACCTACACAATGGCTCAGGCCATCTGCAACTCCAGTTCCAGGGAATCCAATCCCTCTACTGACCTCTGCAGGACCCAATCCAGCCACAGATGTGATACACAGACATGTAATCAAAGAGAATAGTCACACACATAAAATTAAAAAAAAAAAAAAAAGAAAACTAAACTAAAAAATAAAATAAAACCTGGGTGGTGGTGGTGGTGGTGGCACTCGGGGGGGGGAGCAGAGGCAGGTGGATTTCTGTGAGTTCAAGACCAGCCTGCTCTACAGAGCAAGTTCTAGGACAGCCAAAGCTACACTAAGAAACCCAGTCTCAAAAAAAATCAAAAATAAAAAAATAAAATAAAGGAAAATTCAGTGGGATTCAGCACGTGGCTCAGAGGAATAGTTCTTGTCTGGCACATATCGGAGTCTAGGTCCAATCCATATGGAGAAACAGACACAGCACAAGGTGGCTCTGCGTCTCAGGAAGTTCTCCACAGCCCTCCGCAATGCATGGCCATCCCTGGCCAGGGGTGAGACGACAGGAACCTTCTTCCTCAGATCCTTCCAACAGCATGGGGAAACTGAGGTACCCATGGAGCCCCGGTCAGGTCAACCTGGCGATAGCAACAACAGCTCTGCTTGCCCTGCTAGGGCAGGAGGTCCATCCAGGCATCCGAGGGCCGTAGAAGCCCTGTGGCCCAGCGAGTGAGCGAGGCAGTCTCATGCCTGAACCTGCCTTCCACCTCAACAGGGAGAGGCCCCTGCTACCCCCGCAGCTGTCAACACTGAAAGCAGAAGAGAGGATGAACTCCAAGGGTTCCTCACACTAGCGCCATGATCACTGGGGCGAAGCCCAGGTGGAAACAGAGGCAAGAGGAAGTCCTGTGGGGAACCACTGAATGTTCTCCAGAACCCTGTGAGCTAACTCCAAGCTGGACTAACCCCCAAGACTCCCAAGCTCGTTCCAAAGATTGCCCTAAAGCCAGCAGGCTCCAGAGTGAACCGTAGCCAGGCCTGTCTCAGACCCGAGCCGAACAGGAGTCCGGGGAAACCGGGCTCCTTACACTGGGTCTGTCCACCTTCGCTCCATTAGTGGGGGAGCTCTGGCTACAGCTGGCACTTAACAAATGTGCACTGACGTTGGCACAAGTCATGCCACATCTGCCCCGATGCTCAGCTCCCGTGAGCCCCAAGGTTGGTTTTTGGAATGAGAGCTATCTTAAATCAGATGAGTAAGGAGTAATTAGTGCGTATAGAATTGTTAGGGTGACTGGAGGCGAGGGAGGGGGGTCTTCCTAACAGAGGATAAAGGTTAGAATTGAGTGATTGGTGGTAGAAAAAGATTCCTTCCGGTTTGTCTCCTACAGGAACCTTGACTTGGAAGATGAAAAAAAAACATTCCGAAAGCCATCACTTTACTCGCAGGCCCTTGTACTAGCACCCCCTGCTCACCACCCAACGCAACCCAGACACTGAGACCCTGTCACCCAGAGGCACCTTGCCAGGGGTCAGACGATCAGGGCCAGCCAGGCATGTATGGGTCCCCCACCCTCACCCAGCCCAGGCCAGGCATCCCTTAGAATATACATCCTTCCAGCCAGCCAGCCACACCTGCCAGCCCTTCCCTCGCGTGGAATCCTCTTCCTCCGTTCTGTTTCCCGGCTCAGCACCGAGGCCCAGCCCCGCCCAGATCCACCCACTAATGATTTGTCTCCTGCTCCAGAGGCAACCACACCCTCCACCTCCTTAGGGCCCACAACGCCCCATTGCCACGTGTCTCTTCCCAGCTTGAAGAGGCAGGGATGGTGAATACCCTAATGCCTCTGTCCTCTCCAGAGACACTGGGGGATCCCTGGGGGGGGGGGGCTGGGGGACGCCAACTCTGCCCCGCCCCATCACCATCTCCCTCTAACCAGTTTCCAGGTATTATGTTGGGTGGTCCAAACTAACCCAGATGACCCGGGGCCCCATATGTCCTTTTATTTTTTTGAGATTAGATTATAATTAGTTCATTCTCCATTTCCTTCCTCCAAATTCTCCCATTTACCCCTCTTTCTCTCTTTTAAACAAATCTACTTTTCATTAATTGTTGTTACACACATGTATGTGTGTGTGCATATGTATGTATGTATATTTTTTCCTAAGCACATAAATACACCTGATTTGGTCTGCGTAACATTGCCTGTATGTATGGTTTTAGGGCCAACCATTTGGTATTGGATAACCAACTGGTGTGCTCTTCCATGGGAAGATGATGCCTCCCACTCTCAACATTCATCAGTTGCCTGTAACTATAGTTCTTTGTGTAGGACTGAGGCTTCTTGGGCTACCTCCCTGCATGCCCTCCCCCCACCCCCAGCTCCCCATCAACATCAGCATCTCTATTGTTTCACTCCTGCTTAGGCAGCAATGTAAGTGAGCAATGTCAACGTAGGTGAGCAATGTTTCTGGGTGCAGCTTCTGCCATTCCTAGGAAACACCATCTCACAGCAAGCTCGGCGTTTCTCTGGCTCTTACAGTTTTTCTGTCCCCTCTTCCATAATGTTCCCTGAGCCTTAGGTAGGCAAGTTATGTTGTAGATGTGTTCTTTGGGACTGCACCCCACAACTCTGCGTTTTAATTGATTATGGTTACTGTAATGGTCTCCCTCTATTACAAAGAGAAGTTTCCTTGATGGTGGATGAGCCCGTTTCCTCACGGTCAGGTTTCGTCCAGGGCTGGTGTGTCCGGTGCTTCTGCCCCAAGCTCAGGGTAGCAGCCGTTGGTCCACTGCCGATTCCCCAGCCTTCCTCACTATGGCACACCAGCCTTACTGACAGGGGAAGCAGGCAAGGAGGGCTGAGATGACACAAAGGACCCAGGAAAGGGAACTAGGGGAAGACCTGGGAACAGATGACAGAGAACCAGGGAAGACCGATCAGGAAAACCACAGGACAGGCAACTCGTAAACCTCGGTGGCGCTGGCATGAGGAGTATGGAGATGAATATGGAAGAAAGCCATTCTGTCTGACTTAGGCTGGTGTGTCCAACAGTGGAGGTCAGCAAGCAGCCATATACCAAAAGCTCTGCTGGTGGTGACCTGTGAACTGAATAGATACAGACAGTGAGAGCCCAAAGCGAGACTTCAGCCAGCACCCATCCGTTGCCCTCATCGTGTGGCAGCTTCAGAGAAAGAGCAAGCAAGAAAGCCCAACGTGCCACAGAAAACACACTTAGGCTTTGGCCAGTCTCCAAAAGAAAACATAGAAGAAAGAGAAGAAGGGAACGTTATGCCTGCCTGAGGTAGCATTCAGAGATGCCTAGCCATGGCCCCGCAAGCCATCGCCTCTTCCGTTCCTCTAAAGATGGTGGTGAAGACAAGACATCCTTTTGCAGCCTCCTTGGCTCAGGTAACACGCTATCTCCCTCACCCCCTACCCGCAGTCCTGCCCGTCAAGCCTTGAAGCCCAGCGGCCTTCCCCTGTTCTTCAGCCCAAAGCTTGGGGTGATCGGTGTGTCACAGGCCAAGGCTCTAAGGAACAGCAGCTTCCTCATGCCCCCAAGACCAGATATCACCTGACCTATAACCCTGACTGCATTCTGCATGGAATAGGCTCTGAACCCCAAGTTGGAGAACCTAATGTCCAATCTTGACTCGGTTTAGCCTCAGGTAAGCCACTCTTTCCACTTCGGTCGTCCTCCTGTGCAGAACAAGAGGGCTAGAATTGTCTGGCCCATCACGAGTGAGGACATGATGAACCTGTAAGGATAGGCTCACTACAACCATCAGTTGTCAGTGGCCTGAGAGCAATGAAAGGTAATTGGTGTCTGCAAACCCCAAACATGCACCTGCCCTGACTCTGGGGACTCTGCACATGGGACTCAAGTGTCATCACGAGGGTCCTGGAGTTGGGAGGCAGAGACAGACAGCGCAGATGCAGAAGCAGATGTCAGTGGTTCAGGAGACTTGGGTAGAGGATCCCAGCAGCATGGTGCAGCTGGAAAAGGCAAGGACCAGATTCTTCCAGGGTCCCCAGAGAAAGACAGCCATCATGACACCTTGACGTGTGCTTCTATCTTCCAGCCATGAAAGGGAGGGTGTGTGTGTGTGTGTGTGTGTGTGTGTGTGTGTGTGTGTGTGTGTGTATTTAAGACCCTGGGGTGATCATTTGTCTTAGCAGCAAAAAGAAATGAATCCAATCCTCTAAGCCTTCTCACTTGTGCTAGACTTCTCAAAGAGATCTGGTCCTCTTCTGCACTGGCAATCCTTTACAGCCAAAAGATAGTCTCTGGTCCCACCACCTCGCTCAGCACCCTGCACGTGGTAAGTGCTCTGCCGGTGGTAACCTGTCAACCGAATAGATACAGTGAGAGCCCAAGGTTAGACATCAGTCAGCACCCATTCATAGCGCTCACTGTGTGGCAGACACTGGGCTGGGCTGGCTCAGAACGCAGTCCTGAGTCAGCCCAGCCCTGCCCTTCACGAAAGCCAGCCGTGAGCAAGAGACTGACATGCATTTCATTTGAGTACAATAGCGCTGTGCCCTGACAAAGGTATGTGTGGACCAGCACCTTGGCAGGGTGAGGAAGGAGCCAGTCACTCACAAGGAAACACAGAGCAGTTTCAGAGGGAGGGACTAACTGGGAGGCTGGGTTCCAAAGCCAGGGCGGAAGCAATGAGCCAGGCAGAGGTGAAGACCTGCCAGGTGTGTTTGGGGAATACCTGAAGGCCGGAAGCTGGGTCAGCATCTTGGAATGATGCAACCAGAGTGCTGGGGAAAGGAGCCTGTTAAGAGATGCAGCTTGTCTTCTATTGGCTAAGCATGCGCTCTGTGCCAGGTGCTGTCCCTAACACTGGAAATCGGGGTGACGTAAGAGTCCGCTTTTCTACCCTAATGGAGCAATCTGTCTGCTGGAAAGGTTGGGTAAGATCAACAAGTCCTAGAATAACGTGTTCTCTGAGTCTAGGGAGGTCCCCATCTACAGCTAAGGGGAGCTGAGGAAGGAGCCAGCCATAAGCAAGGAAGATAATTCCAGATGTGCAGGCCCTTGGGCTGAGCGCCTCTTCAGAGAGCAGAAAGATGGCCTGAGGTTGAGGAGATTGAGGCTGAGCCACCAGACAGAGGCTGAAGTCCCTGATGCCCTAGAGCAGCAATTCTCAACCGTCCCAACGCTGTGACCCTTTAATACCTCATGTTGCGGTGACCTCCAACCATAAAATTATTTCGTTGCTACCTCATAATTTTGCTACTGTTATGAATCATAATGTATATATTGAAAACGCAGGATATCTGATAGGTGACTCACATACCCCCAAAAAAGAGGGGTCATGACCCACAGGCTGCTCTAGAGCTTTCAGGGTGTTGCCTATGGGATGTCAGGCCAGAGAACCAGGACCTACAGTCCCCTGGGCCAGGCAAGGCAGAATCTGCTGACGGCTTCAGTTCACTTCTTCCACAGACGTCTACAAGTGCTTCCCCGCCTCCCTAGGATACAGGCTGCTTCCAGAGAAAACTTTGTGGAGAGAGAGCTTCCTGGAAGCCCTCTGGGGAATGTCTGGGCTTGCAGAGCATGTGGGAAGTGACTGGAATGAAGGCTGAGAAGAGACCTGCATGGAAGGGATACTGAGGAGCTTAGATTGGATTCAGCATTGTTGTGCCTGGGTTTGTTTGCGTTCATTTGTTCCCTAACTTGCTTGCTTGCTGTGTTAGGGGCCGAAGCCAGGGCCTGGTACATGCTAAGTGTGGATTCCCCTACTTAGACATGTCCTCAACCTCAGCCTACTCTTAATATGTCTACATGTCTAGATGTTTTAAGAAAGGCGGGTTCTCATCTAGCCCGGGCTGGCTTCAAACTTGCTAGGTATAGAAGGGCAGCCTTGAACTTCTGATCTTCCTGCTTCCCTAGGGCTGAGATTTCAGGCACTGGCTTATATGGTGCTGGGTATCAAACCCAGAGCCTTGTCCAGGCTAGACAAGCACTCTACCAATTGGGATACAGCCCTAGACTGTATAGATTTTAATTCCTCAGAAGGAAACACTATCCGTCTCTCAAGGCCTGTCTCCCAGGCAACAGTGTCTCTGAAAGAGCAGACTCTTCCCATCCACTCCTCCCTGCCAAGCATCTCTGGACTCCAATGTTTTTTGTTTACACAAAATGGCCTGGTATACATCCCTGAACATATGGTGGTGTGAACTTTTACAAACCCAGTCTTAGGGGAAACTTTGGTAATGGGATCGCTGGGTTAATGGGTAATGTTTTATTTTTGGTTGAGACAGTGTCCTGCTGTATTGCCAAGGCTAGCCTTAAACTCCTGGGTTTACATGACTCACCTACCTCCAAGGAGTACAGACGTACACCTGGCTGGCAAATAATTTTTATCTTTTTTCTCATTTTTTATTTATTTTTATTATTAATGGATGGATGGATGCAAGTGCATGTAATACATACATGTGCATGCATACATGTGTGTGCATGTGCCCACCGAGACCAGAGGCTATCAGACCCCTGGAACTGGGGTTACTGGTGGGTATAAGCCACTCAGTCTGGATGATAGAAGCAATCATGAGACCTCTGCAAGAGCAATGAGTGCTCTTAACCACAGAGCCAACTCTCCAGCCCTTCAGCCTGTTTTGTTTTTGAGACATGGTATCACTGTGTGGCCCTAGCTTTCCTGGAATTCATATGTAGACCAGGCAATCCTGTAACTCACAGAAATCCACCTGCCTCTGCTTCCCAAGTGCCAGGATTAAAGGCACATGCCACCACACCCGATGACTATTTTTTGGTTTTTTTTTTGTTTTTAAGACAAAGTCTCCTGTAGCCCAGGCTGGCTTCAAACTTGCTATCTAGGGGCAGACTAGAAGATGTCTTTGAGCTTCTGATCCTTCTGGTTCCACTCCCCCAACCATGAGTGGCTTGAGCTTCTCCACTAACTTGTAGCAGCCCTGGAAACCAGTGAGATCTAACTGTTCCCAGTGCTGCGGGCTCTGTGGCTGCCTTGCCCAATGTAAAAGGCTCTTTGCTCACTTCAGCTTTCACTCCTAACTCCTGGGTGACACGACGCATCCTTCCTGGGTTTGTCGGGGTTTCTATTGCTGTGATGGAACACTGTGACCAGAGCGACCTGGGAGAGAGGGGTTTGTTTGGCTTGTACTTCCACAGAACTGTTCATCACTGAAGGAAGTCAGGACAGGAACACGCAGGCTGGAACCTGGAGGCAGGAGCTGATGCAGAGGCCGTGGAGGGGAGCTACTTGCTGGCTTGCTCCCCTTGACTTGCTCAGTCCTCTTTTTTATAGAACCCAGGACCACCAGCCCAGGGACAGCACCACCCACACTGAGCTGAGCTCAGCCCTCCCCCATCAATCACGAGTTAAGAAAATTTCTTATAGCTGGATCTTATGGAGGTATTTTCTCAATGGAGGTTCCCTCCTTTCAGATACCTCTAGCTCATATCAAGTTGACATGAATATTCAGGATCTCTTCTTGGGTCCCTACTGACCCCTATGAGCTGACCTTTGACCCCTACGAGCTGACCTTTCCTGACCTTGGCCTGTCTTCTCCTCGCCAGCTGATGACATGGTTCACAAGCTTGGCTCGGCCCCTGCACATGCGCCGTGTGAGTGGTTTCCCCATGTTTTCTGTGGGTCTTCTTTTTCATACGGACAGTCCCTTTGGGTCACGTTCATCCATTGTGTCTTTGCTTCTGCCCCACCCTCTCCCAGCTCCTGGAGTTTGAGAAAAAGGCTTTCCTTAGTGGGAGAGAATGTAACACGGGGGGGCGGGGGGGAAGAAGCCAGAACCCACCCCAGACTAAGGTCACAGCTTGGGAAACACATGAAAATGGACACAGAGCTGGGTGGCCAGCAGGGCACAGGTCAGGGAAGGTTGGAGGCGGGGTGGGGGGATGGCTTTCTGGGTTGAGCAGGCGGGCAGTGATGACGGTAATTCTGTGTTGCAGACATAATCCAGGAGGAGGGAAGCTGAGGGACACCTCTTACATCCTCACCTGTTTACTGGTGAGGGGACCCTGCCATCTCCATCTCTGTCCCCAGAAATGGACACGCCAAACAATGCTTGTCAAATAAATGATCAAATGAATGACCAAGTCGCCAGAGTTGGGAAAGCCGTTTCCCCAAAGGAGAGGAGGGAAAGATATACAACTGAAGGGCCCTCCTCCATAATCTCCATCGTCCCCACAGCCATTAAGGAACATCCCCCCAAGCCCATCAGCTAAGAAGAGAGCTGTGCCCACCAACCAGCCCTGCAGAAGCCTCTAGATCTTTGTGGCAGGAGAGCTGTGTCTGGTCCTAAGAACTCCAGCTTAAAACAGACAAGGAATCTCTCCACCTACAGGCCATCCAGGGAAGTAAGAGGGTGGGGCAGAGCCCTGGATTATAACAACCAGGAGCTTTCTAAAGAGGCCTCTGACTCTCAACAGACTCTGGAGTCTAGAGGAAAACCTCCAGGGCAGAGCAGAGGAGCCTTTATGTTCCTGGGGGTTGTTTCAAAGTCGCTGAAGAGACACAAAAGAATAGAAGCTAAACAGGCAGGTACCTGACCAGGAAGCTGAGGGGACAGTGTGGAGTCCCGCCCCACCTCTCGTCCCAAAGTCCTCTTGCCCCAAAAGGGAAGTCATTTGGCCTCCCTGTAAGGATTCCAGGCTCCAGCGGCTTTCCATTTTTGGAAAGCACCCATTACAGAGCGCAACCTAAGCTTCAATCCTGTAGCTAGAGCACCCTCTGCTGGTAAATTTGGGTACTGCATCCTTGCTCACAAAGACACAGGAGGAGAAATTCAAGATGCTGGACCAACATATCTGCCAGTTGCCTCTTCAGACCCCTTCCCTGGAGTCTGGGTCAGCTCACCTCCATCAGTATACTACTCCCTAGTATGCCCCCCACCCCATCCCCACTGCACCAAGCCCCAATTGGGCCACTATGTCCATTGTCCCACATGTCACTCCTTCCTTCCTACCCCTTAGGCTCCTCCATGAAACTGTTCACCCCAAGGCCAGCTTCTTCCCCTGCCGTGAGTTTGGGGGCCCCTAGGTCAGTCCCTATTCTTCAACAGGAGTACCCTCTTTCTGCTGAGAATTCTTTAACAACGGCAGCTGCTATTGGTGTGCACCCCACACAGGGTGTTAACCTCCCCCCCCCCAAAAAAAAAGGGAACCCGGTACAAACCAATGAAAGAAACAGCTATGTGCACACCTATATGGCTACCCTACATGCACATCCAAGCATGTTCTGCATGCGTGGGTGAACAGCAAGAGGGTCTCACCGAATGAGCCGTATAGGCTCTTTGTCACCGAGCTTGAGCTGAGAGTCGCGAAGCCCTGACCGTGCGCCTGCAGAGGGCAGCACTGAGCTGCTTGGGGCTAGCTGAACAGACACCATGGTTGTTTTGACCTTGGACCTGTGTAGCGCTTCTACTCTGTGACTCCAGGGCCTTGAGGATATGGGCAGGGCCCATGTCAAAAGATTTAGTGTCTAAGGTCCTGAAGAAATGGCTCAGCAGTTAAGAGCATGTATTTTCCTTCCCAAGTTCAGTCCCTAGCACTCATAGTAGGCACTCACAACCACCTGGAAGTCCAGCTCCAGGGAATTCAACATGTCTAGCCTCTGTGGGCACTTCACTTGCACACTCTCACACAAAGACAGACAGACACACACACACAAACACACACACATTCATGTGATTTCAAATTAAATTAATTTTTTTTAAAGATTTATTTATTTATTATATGTAAGTACACTGTAGCTGTC
>NC_034603.1:67747466-67752159 GCF_900095145.1 Mus pahari
GATGGTTGTGAGCCACCATGTGGTTGCTGGGATTTGAACTCTGGACCTTCGGAAGAGCAGTCGGGTGCTCTTACCCACTGAGCCATCTCACCAGCCCTAATTTTTTTAAGTTTGAGTGTCTAATATCACATAGTAGATTCTATGTCTTTATTGGGGATGTGAGACTGTGAGGTATGAGTCTGTGTGCCATGTGTAAAGTGTGCACATACATTTAAATGCATGCTAGTGCAAGGTCCTGTGAGTCTATGTCTTAAATCCCACATACATTTTGTCAGCATTATTTTGACTCTCTTCTATGTTACTTTTTTAGAAAAAGAGAGAGAGAGAGAGAGAGAGAGAGAGAGAGAGAGAGAGAGAGAGAGAGAGAGAGAAGAAAAGAAAAGAAAAGAAAAGGGAGAAAGAACGAATGAATGGCCTCCAAGTTCTCACTAGAATGTGAAAACTCCCCTGGGGGGCAGGGGTTGAGCCTGCAGTTCCCTGGAATTTCCCAGAATTTGCACAAAGACTCTGGGTTTCACTCACATTGACCTTAGAGGAGGGGCGGGCCTGAGTGCAAGTTCAGCACTTCCCCAATGCAAGTGGCTGGTTCACACAGGCGCACACGCAACTCACGTTCACAGAACTTGCACACATTTGCACACCTACACAGCTCACACATACATTTGCACACAGTTCCCACATGGACTCACACATTCGACCTCATTCAAGTATAATGGAATGCCCTTGCACTAGTGCGTCCACGTGGCACACAGACACATACCTCACAGTCCCGCATCCTCAGGTCCACACACAGCCACACTCGAAGCTTAGACACATGCTCTCACACGCTCAAAGACAATCGCACATGCGCGCACAGCCTCACACTGACGCACAGCCGCACTAGTCTCATGTGTGCACACTTTTGCACTTCACACTTTCCCGTGCTTTCAGTCCTACAGCCTTTTTACTTGTCACATTACACACTCGTTCACACTCACACAAAGCTGCCATTGCCACCATAATCCAAAAACCTTACATTACCACAGTGCTACCCCTGGACAAGCCCGAACAGGCCGTGATCCCAAGATAGATTTCTAGAGTCTTCCCAGGAGATACCAAGCCCAAGGTAGAATGATGTCCTCCATGTCCCCAATCTAGAGCAAGCAGAATCAAGACCACACACACAAGTCACCAGGCCCTGATGACTTCAACCTTCCGTTCCCTTCCAGTTAGGCCACCTTTGAACTGTATGAGGCAAGGCCTGGCCAGGAAACCTAACAAGGGCACTTGGGTGTTATCGCTATGGGGGAGACACTTATCCTTCTGAGGCACACCGAAGGCCTGAGCAGGTTAAACTCTGGGGACATCTAAGCACCCTGGGCCAGCCAGGAGGCAGGACAGGTACAGAGGTACAACACAAACCGGAGTCACGGTAGACACTGCCTGTCCACACGTGTATGGCTGTCATATGTGAGGACCAGTGGCACACAAGAACCTCACACTCTCCAGGAAGAATGAGACAAGCCAGAGGAGGGGAGACAGAGATGGATTCTGAGCCTAGAGAAGTGGGTGGGGGGTCAGCCTGCCAGGGACCCTAGCAGGGGAAGCGGCCTGGATCCTAAAGGCAGTGGGTACAGGATAGGGTAGAGTGTGCTTCCCTTACAGAGGTTGGCAAACGGGGACCCAGAATCTACAGGGCTGACTGATCTTCAGCCATCACCTGGGGAGCAGGACTGACCTATTAATCCACCCACTGGTCCTCCCACAGGCCCTGTCTTTCCCTAACTCCTCAGAATGAGGTCCCCCGTGGGCGACAAAAACTTTGTACAGAGAGGATTAGTGGTTTCCCAGCGTCAAGACTCAGAGAAGTTTCTAGGGGTTCCAGAAAGGTCTCCCCCTCAAAGCCTTTCCTAGATGGGCCAATTGGTGGTAGCCCAACAAAAAGCCAGGATTTGTGGAGTGCCTCCTAGGAGCGAGCAGGAAGCGGGGTGCTTGATGGCAGAGCTGGGGACGGCTAGAGAAGGACAGAGTGCTGGCTTTACCAAGAGGGCCCAACCCTGACTGAGGGAGGGTGGGGTGCACCAGGCTTGCACATTCCAGCACCTGCCGCTCCCTTCCAACCTGTCCTCTCCTGTTCCCACAACTTCCCAGGCTGCCCTGGACCGGGCTCTCAGGAACAGTTCCCAGAATCCTTTGCAGTCCAGACCCCAACTACAGAGATCACAGTCTGAACACACAGTGGCCCTTCTGCCCTCCCCCACCGCACACACTCACATGAATATACACACTCACGCGAATGTATACACGCATGCATGTGTGCGTGCATGCTCAGCCTCAGGACATGGGGACAGGACACAGAGCGAGGCTGTCCAAAGCTGATCCTCCTCCCTCCGCCCCAGCGAGGCACAGGACAAGAGAGAGGAGGAGGAAGCCAGTCTCCAGAGACGTCCCAGGACCAAGGTCAATGTAGAATGCCCCTTGAAGTTCGGCCAGAGAAACTCTGGAAAAGGAATGTTGTCCTCCAAAGTTGCTGAGGGCTTCATGCCCAGTTTGGGCATCTCAGGGTGGTCCTGTTCCCATGCCCAGCAATGGGCTGGATGGGCCCAGGAATTGTCCCTGCTCTGCTTCCCCACCCCCACCCAGGCCCAGCCAGGCGGCCTACAATCCTCACAACAGAGGCTGTGCTAGACACGGAAGGCCCAATGGCCCAGCGCACCATCCCTCCTTCTCCCCACCCGGTACCCTGCAATCACCTTTCCTGACCTCTCTTGCAGGACAGAATTCCCACGCCCACCCTCAGCCTAGGGCCAGCCCTGTCAGTTCCCACCAAGACCTGAGAAGTGCTCTCTGTAGCCCAAGCTGTCCTGGGCCCAGCCAGAGCCCACGAGCTCCCAAGAAACAGCTCGAGGGGCTGGTGAGATGGCTCAGCGGGTAAGAGCACCGACTGCTCTTCCAAAGGTCCTGAGTTCAAATCCCAGCAACCATATGGTGGCTCACAACCATCTGTAACAAGATCTGATGCCCTCTTCTGGTGTGTCTGAAGTCAGCTACAGTGTAATTACATATAATAAATAAATAAGTCTTTAAAAAAAAAAAAAAAAGATCTGATGCCCTCTTCTGGAGTGTCTGAAGTCAGCTACAGTATACTTACATATAATAAATAAATAAATCTTAAAAAAAATAAAAAAGAAAAGAAACAGCTCGAAATGAGTCTAATGGAGGGATCCAGCACAGACTAAACAAGTTGTGACCCAAAACTGCTAAGGCCTAGGAAAGAGATGTCAGCAATGTGAGGGGACATCCTATGGCCAGAAACAGATAGACTACGAGGTGTGGGCTTCAGCAAAGGCATCAAGGAAAAATCTGAATACAAGGTAAGGTCTCCAAGTCCCAGACTCGAAGTTTCCTGCTCAGTCCCACTTGGGACTATATCCTGACCACAGAGGGCAACAGGAAGCTGCCCAGGGTCCCAGGTGGGGAAGATGGTCTCAGTATATCCCATCAGGTCCCAAGCACACCTTCGGTGAAAGATCATATTCTGGGCCGGGAATGTCACTCTTGTACACACTTGCTTAGAATATATAGATAGGCCCTGGGTTCTGTTCATATCATCATGGGAAATGGGGGATGGTGGGAATCACATTCTACCCAATGACATTAGCAAGGTAAAGGGCTCCTATACTCTTTCTATAGGAGAGGAAATGAGACCCAGAAAAAAGAAGTGGATTATGGAAAGACTCTAGCGTCAATGAGAGCCAACCTTGACCTATGCCCTATGTAGATTCCTTCATAGTCCCAGGTGGAAATGCAGACAGCCCAGCTGGGACCCAGAGGAGCAGGGCCAGGGTGGTGGGTGTCGGTAACAATCCCCAGAACTGGGTATCTACAAGGGGAAAGGACCCCACTCCTGTCCTCTGCCCCAGCACCCCCCTGACTCCCCAGAGCTGCCAGCAGGGCAGCAAGTGTGATGTGCCTCCTTGATGTTTGCCAGCCTCTGAGGGCCCCAACGCCACAGCTCACAGAACACCCAGATTTCTGCCCCCATTGCCTCGGCCACCAGCCAGGGCAAAGCCCGAAACCATGCTGTGTTGCCCCTCAAACTCCAGGCCTCCAACTGCAGAGGCAAAAGGGGTGGGCAGGGACTGACATCTTGCCTCCCTCTGCCATTGTCCTGGCTACTGTGGGAACTGGGGCTCCAGCACGCTGCCTTCCCCGAGCCCACACCCCACCCAGCAAGGACATGCAAGGCAAGCAATTCCCACACCCAGTTCCAGGCAACTGCCAGGTGAGTCCCTAGACAAAGCCTGAGCGCTGAGCTGGCTCAGGTGCGGGTGGCAGGCGAGGCTGGGAGAGGCACAGCACAGCACACCTGGCTCTGCCAAGCCCAGACGCTCTCCCGGGGAGGAATGCAGACTCGCCCAGGCTGGCCCTGGGAAAGCTGCCACCCCTCTGGCTCCCGCCAGCGAGCTGACTCAGCCTGGGTGGAGTGGGTCTGTGGGGCTGCAATCTCAGCAGTTCAAGTCTCTCCCACCACACCCTGCCTAAAGTTCCTCCAGAGCCGGAGTCAGGAGTGGGACAGGGCCTGGGACTGGGACCCACCTAGCCCATGATCCTAGGGGGACAGATACAGGGATACTGACCAGTGAGTGTACCCTTCTACACTGTACTGGGCTGTATATGCACTTACACACACACACACACACACACACACACA
>NC_034603.1:67752548-67766493 GCF_900095145.1 Mus pahari
TGGTAGACCAGGCTGGCCTCGAACTCAGAAATCCGCCTGCCTCTGCCTCCCGAGTGCTGGGATTAAAGGCCTGCGCCACCAGGCCCGGCTCAACCCAGAATCATTTAACAGGCAGCTACAAACTGCTGATGACTTGAGTAGGCCTGGGACCTTAGGGGAGAGCCTGGGCCCTGCCTGTCAGGTGGGGTTCAGCAGACTGATTCTGAGCTGAGTACTAACACTCTCATCTGTAATCCCAGACTCAGGAGGCGGAGGCAGGAGGATCACCCCAAGTTTGAGGCTAGCAGGGGCTACACAGTGAATTCCAGAACCGCCAGGGCTAAGAAAGAAAGAAAGAAGGAAAGAAAGAAAGAAAGAAAGAAAGAAAGAAAGAAAGAAAGAAAGAAAGAAAGAAAGAAAG
Organism: Mus pahari; assembly: GCF_900095145.1. Lineage (NCBI taxonomy): Eukaryota > Metazoa > Chordata > Mammalia > Rodentia > Muridae > Mus > Mus pahari. The sequence goes on from NC_034603.1 coordinate 67,752,949, forward strand.
AAAGAAAGGAAGGAAGGAAGAAGGGAGGGAGGGAAAAAGGGAGGGAGGGAAGGAGGAAGAGAGGGGAGGAGGAAAAGAATTTAAAATCACAAAAAAGGTTCTGTCTCTCCACCTTTCCTTAAGAACTGAAATAGGCTGAGCATGGCGGCGCACGCCTTTAATCCCAGCACTCGGGAGGCAGAGACAGGCGGATCTCTGTGAGTTCGAGGCCAGCCTGGTCTACAAAAGCAAGTCCAGGAGAGCCAGGGCTTGTTTGTTGTACAGGGACACCCTTTCTCTTCTTAACCCCACTGCACACAGGGCCCCACGAGATCCTCCGATGCTGTCCCCCAGGACAGGGGCACTTGGGGCAGCTCAGCCTCACCCCCTCAGCCCAAGTGCGGCCTGATAGCCAGGACCCTTGTTCTTTCTAGAAAAGAGAAAGATCCTCAGGAAAGACTTCCCCATCAGCCTTTCTCTCTCCCCACAACCTCAAGCCTTAGTGGTATATGAATACCACTAGTATATCCATATACCACAGGCCAGCAAAGGCCGGAAACACTGCCCTTTTATCTGTGCTACCCCCAGCCTCCCTGAGTACCACATCCCACCACCTTGCCCACTGAGCCAACCCACGGTTCCAGGCTAGACCAATCCTCTCCTCCCTAGGCACCAGACAGCAGAGCCCTCCAGGACTGAAGGCGCCAAGCTCCCTTCTGTCCCCTGCCTGTGGAGAGAAAGAGACCATGGCTTCCCTCCCTGAGACCCTGCTGTGGCTCACTGGCCAAGGGACTTCTCTCTGACCTCTGTTCTTCTGCTATGGATCACACTTGGACCCTCCATTCAGGCCCTTTAGCTGAATCAGGGATTCAGGGCTGGAGGCTGGGGCTGGAGTAGGGGCCAAGCTGCTGAGACCACAACCAGGTAGTCTATGCTCCTGGAGAGTGTGGTAGGAGGGTGAGCGTCTCCAGGCCATGGACCCTGAGCCCATCATCCAATGCTTCCCTATCCCACCCTGAGCTAAGCCTCTTTCCCCAGCTGATTGAACTGCAGGCCTAGGTAGGTTGGGTGTGGCGTTGGCAGGACAAACAGTCTCCAGTGTTGGGTGTTGTGCCTCCGTTACCAAGGCCAGAGGGTGAGGGCCTGGCTCCCTGACTCCCTGGCTCTCTGCCATGTTTCGGCCCCAGGCAGAAGTGTGGGTGGGGAGGGAAGGCAGAAGGATTTGGGGTGTGGAGCTCACATCCCTCTCCCTGAGCCCCGGGGCAGGGAGGGCCAGCTGGGACTCGAAGCTCCCAGGGCTGATTCAGACTTGCCCCTATCCTTGGTTGGCTCTAGGGAGAAAGCCTGGCTGGGTCAAGTGCTGGGGGAAGGGCGGCTCTCTGCTGCTACTGGGGTGGGCTGGAGGGGTCCAGAGAGCTTTGGCAGGACTGGGCCTCTGAGATGTATGTCCCCACTCTAGGACTGACTGACTTCACACCTCAGCCTGTTCAGGCCACCTAAGACCCAGTTCCTGGATATAGGTGGGACCCAGACACCAGATCTGGACCTGTGACTTTGGGCAGATCACTGTCCCTACTTAGGCCTCGATTTCCCCACCTGTGAAGTATCAGGAGCTGGACTAGGCAGTTCTGGAGGGAATGTCCTTGCTCCGTTCTCCTGTCGTGAACTGGACAAATCTGTGCGAAGAGGCGGCAGGATGAAGTTCCAGACACGGAATTGTGATCGGCCTTGAAGCCCCTGGCAGTAAAGGCTAGTTCCCTATCTCTGGGCCCAGCTGGGATGTGTGGGATGTGATAAAGTTATGGGCAAGGGGCCAGGGCTAGGGTCAGAAAGACTAATAGGGTACTAGAGAGGAGGGACCTCCTACTCCACTGATCCTGAAGGCAGGACCTGCCCTTTCTCCCCAACCCAGCAATAACCCAGTGTAGCCCACCAGGTTGCTGTCACAGCCTGAGCCAACCTGCAATGGCGCTGGTGCTGAGCCACAGGCAAGCTACAGGTCAGAGTGTCGAGAGAGGCTCTATCTAGCATCTGAGGGCACACAGCCCGGTGCAGGAGGTCACTGGCCAACAGACAGCACAGAGCCACCCCCACACTGATGGGGCAGGAACGGTCTAGGGGGTTGGGGAGAAGCCACAGTTTAAATCAAAGGCAAGGAAGGAACTCAGGTTGTGGCCAAGGGGTGCCATCGGCATGGACATTCTAGAGGTAAGATGGCGTCTGGCCTCCTGGGGCCTGCAGGCAGCCTGAGACACTGAATGGTGGTCACCACAGCAGGGAGGCCAAGAGAGGTCCCTCCTCTAACTCAAGCATGCACTCCCCCCACCCCCACCCCCCCGCGCACGCACCCCATCCCCCAGGAAATGCCAAGACCCAATCCTCTGCTTTGAGTAAACACATGACCTCATTCCAGTCTGATTCAGACCTGCCCTGCCAAAACCTCATGTTGGCAAAACAAAAGAGAAAGACGAGAGGCCGGGCGGGCATGCACACCAAGTGGGCTCAGAGGGGCCTTGCAATGGGGCTGATCCTGGGCCCAAGCTCAAGCAACGGGGAGCCAGGAATCCTGGATAGGAGCAGGCCCCAGGATGGAGAGAGGCCAGCAAGTCCATTCTCCAGTGCCACCCAAGCTGGGCCTTCAGAAGAGAGAGGCATAGAAAATGAAGCCCTGGCCCTGGCAGGGCAGCTGGCTGGGGCTCCAGAGTTCTAGGATGTACACGCAAGAGATAAAATGGTAGGCTAGCAGAAGCTGGCCTCCAGCATTTAGAAACTTAGCCAAAAGCAATGCCCGTGCCTGCCGAACATCACTTATAGACTCTGGCCTCAGTTTATAAGGCAGGAGGAATCTCCTGACCCGACAGGGCCCCCATACCAGAGTGCAAACTACTGTTGGGGACGTAGCTCAGTCCTGTGGGGAGAATTCGCTGACAAGAGGGTAAACTGAGGCAAGGGAGAGCCACAGACCCGTGTCAGGTTAGAATCAAGTTGGCCAAAGCTTAGGCTCTGGGCTCTCCCTGGCCCGCCCCAGCACTTCCGGCTGCCTCCCAGGGGAACCTGGGGACAGAGCTTTGGAGGACATTGCCTCCATACACCTGTCAGCTAAAAGTGACAGCCTGCTGGCCCCCATTAACCATACCTCTCAGGCAGGCCCTAAGATCCCCCAAGGGGATCCCTCAGCTTGTCTGGCCAACCCACAACTGCCTGAATTTTTCTCCTACTCACAAAAGAGTGACGCAGAGGCCAGAGGCCAGTGCTCCAGTGACAGGAAGTCTCCGGGTCAGAGAAGGGCTCTGTGCCTGTTGACAGGATCCTGTGACTAGGGCAGCCAGAAGACCCTGACTCTCAGGACAAGCAGTGGCAGGGGTAAGTTGGGCCCAAGCAAACAAGTCCAAAACAGTCAGGCCCCTGTCTCCTCCTCCCCAGGTACGAAGACAGGGCTCTGTAAGGAGTCAGGCTTCTGGGAAACCCACAGGCCACAGGAAGTGTCACCCTCAGTAGATAAGGCAGGAAAAGAGGTCAGGGCATCAACGCCACCACAGAGAGCAGCCTTCTGAGGACCCAGATACAGAGATGCCCCCTCCAGGCTAACCCCAGGTTAGCCCTCCCTCCTCTGACTCTGTTGCCCCACCCTTTAGCCCACTTCTGGCCTTCAGAGGATGGGCGAGTATGTCCTCCTCTAGGTAGAAGAAGTACCCCAGAGATGTTGAGGAGTCCCTGTGTTCAGATCCCATGCCAGAGGACACATGGGTAGAACGGCCCTGGGCCACTTCACAATCCCCTGGCAAAGTGACTAGACACAGAAGAAACTCAGGAATCCTCACGAGGGGGATAGCCAAGGCAAAGGGTGGATGGGGGCATAGAGCTTCTAGAAAGGTCTTGCCTGGTGCCTGGACAGCTCCGAAGAGGGCATCGGTTCCTCTGCAACTGGAGTTACAGATGGTTGTGAACCACCATGGGGGTGCTGGGAACTAAATCCGGGTCTTCTGTAAGAGCAGCAAGCACTCCTAACTGCTGAGCCATCTCTCCAGCCTATTCTTATTTTATTTCTACATGTGTGTGTATGTGTCTGTGTTTCTGTGTATGTCACATGTGTGTGAGTGCCCACAGAGGACAGAAGAGGGCATCGGCTCTTCTAGAGTTCCAAGTTACAGGCGGTTGAGAGTTTGCTGGGAACTGAACTCAGGTCCTCTGGAAAAGCAGTTCCTAACCGCTGAGCCATCTCTCCAGCCTCCGTAGTTTCTTATTTTTATGCAGAAGATGCTTATGGAACCACTGTCCAAACTTAATGGGCTTTCAGAATGAACCCACTTATGTCACTAGCATGAGTGGTACCAAGAACCCCCTGTGCCTCTTTCTAGGCCCTAGCCCCCAAAGTGGGGGCATGACTTTTTAAATATTTATTTATTTTATGTATGCAAGTACAATGTCGTCCTCTTCAGACACCCCAGGAGAGGGCATCAGATCCCATTACAGATGGTTGTGAGCCACCATGTGATTGCCAGGAATTGAACTCAGGACCTCTGGAAGAGCAGTCGGTGCTCTAAACCGCTGAGCCATCTCTCCAGCCCCATAACCGTGACTCCTAACAGCCTAGCTCATGGCTCCTGCTTTTGTGTTTTGTGGAACCAGATTCACACACAGCGAGCGGGCTCTCATATCTTCGAGGTCAACATTTTGTCTCACTGTTGTAGACATCCTACCACAAGAACAGCTGTGCGTGGCATAGTAATGGGGGCACAGGGGAAAGGAGGAACCCTGAGGAACACACCCCAACAAGAGGGACCAGCCCAGTGACAGCCAAGCTGCCCCAGCCAGCCCTGGGCTGGGAGAGTCACCCAGATAGGAAAGCGCTTATCTCCATCTCCCGGGAGGGAGAGCTGTGGCCCAGGCACATTCCCCATCCTTGGCCCTGCCCGTCCCCTGCCCCCAGATCCAACCTGCTCCTCTGAGAGCCTAGAGAAGAGGTAAGGAGTCTAGAAGGTGATAAAAGGCACATGCAAATGCATGTAAATGTATGCAAATGAGCCAGGTTCCTTGAGTAGATTTGGGCAGAAGCCATCCCAGTGAAAGGAGGACTAGCCTCTACAAGTTTAAACCACCCACCTCTGGCCCCTTCTTCCCACAAGCTCCTTTTTCCCTCCCCAGAAAACTCCAATTGCCCACTGGCCTTCCTTCTACGAATCCATCTTTGGCTCTCTTTGGTGTACAGCCTCACCAAGCGCCCACCTGCCCCGCTTCACCCAGGTCCCTAAGCAACACTGACACAGATTTGTCCAGGGTTTTCCTGGGACTGGGACACGGCACCCGTTTTACCTCTGAGAGACTTTGTTTGGGTTTCACTTGTATTATTATTCTTTTTTTTAATCAAGACTGACCGTGTTCCCTGTCTGGGCTGTAATGATGATTCCCTAGGCGTAAACATTCATCAAAACTCATGAGCTCAGTTGCTAACCAACTGCCAGCCACTCCTGAAGCCCCCAGGTTGGCTCCCCAGCACCTCCTAAAGCCTTGCATGAGGACACATCTGTCCTCCCAGAACTTGGGGAGTGGAGGCAGAAGAATGAGAAGTTCCAGGTCATCTTTGGCTTCATAGTAAGTTCAAGGCCAGCCTGTGCTATATGATATAATATCTCAAAGCAATCTAAATAAAAATAAAAGACTTCATGAACTCTATAGTCAACAGTAAGTCCCCTTTTGTTTTATGCATTTTTTTTTAAGAAGAGATGAGAGTGGGCCTCTCTCGATGCTGAAAACAGGGCTTCCCTGAGGGGAGGAACGGCTTCCCTATAAAGGGAGAGTGGCTAAGGCAAAGCACAGGGTGTGGAGATGCAGCCAGCAGCCATGACTCTAACATCCACCGCTCGATTCCCACAGACGGAGTGGAAACAGCAAAATCTCCTGATTTTGAGAACCGCAATCTGACGTCTGCGGGCTCAGGAGGCCTCCCTGGAGGGTCTGGGACACTCAGCACTGCCAAGTTGAGTACCTACCGTGTAGCCGGCCCTGGTCTCAGGTCTTCATGGGGCCAAAGTCACCAAACTCACCCTACAGCTAAAAATCATTTTTGCAGAGCTAGCTCAGCTGTCATAAGACGAACACCGTCTCTTCTTCCAGAGGACCCGGGTTCTATTCCCAGTGCCCACAGAGCAGCTTACAACTGTCTATAGCGCCAGTCCCAGGGGATCTAACACGCTCTTCTGGCCTCCAAGGGCACGCAGGCAAAACAACCACACACATAAAAATAAATGAATAAAACAAAATGGGTTTTTTTTTGTTTTTTTTTGTTTGTTTGTTTTACATTTTAGATAGTTTATCTTTTAAAAGGGGGTGGGGGTCTTTGCTGTACTGTTCCAAGCTGGCCTCAAATTCAGGAGATCTTCCTGCCCCAGCTAAGCCCCTCAAGTCCTGCCGGCTACAGGAAATTACCAATAAGCGCAATTTTTGTTTGAGCGTTTTTTGTTTTGTTGTCGTTATTGAGAACAAGGTAGCACGTTGTCCCCAGCTTGCCCTGAACTTCCTATCCTGGATGCAGATTACTACCTTGAACACTTCAACATCAGTCATTCTCTTAAAACATCAACGGAACAATATTTTCCGATTTGGGGACATTTGTTTCTGTTTTTGTTATGCTGGGGCCTTCAACATGCTGGGCACAGGGGGTCCACCACTGAGCGACATCCTGAGCTCAGGATATTTTTATGACTTGGGAAAATTGTATGGAATTCAAATGTAGGTGCCCATTACCAAAGCCTTATTGGGCCACAGTCTCACAGTTCATCGCTGGGGCGTCGTCTTTCACGCCTGGGAGGCAGAGAACCCTACACAGCCGGCCTGTGGGACCTATAAAGCAGGACTCACCACTCTGTACAAATGAGGCAAGTAGAGATCACCCAGGCTTCTCACTCGGCCGCCTGGCAAAAGAAATTCAACCTTCTCTCCGCCTGAGCCTCCCTTGTTCCCACGGCAGGTCCCCTAGGCTCTCTGCGTCTGAAAGGCAGTAGCGCCCCCTGCCGGCAGATGGAGCATCTGGTTTGATCACCGACTCGGCCTCTGCTGCCACCTGGTGGTCATTTCATAAAGTGCATCTAGGAGCTCAGTCCTTGGTGAAACGTCCCCTTAGTCCACAGTAGCGTGCACAGACAGGCCACTCTGATGGAGGCAACTCCTCAATTGAGGCTCCTTCTTCCCAGGTGTGTCCCGGTAGCAGCTAAGATCATCCACCCCACACCACTTGAGCACCACGCAAGATGCTCTACTAGATGTAGGAGAAACCCTAGAAAAGGGCAGTGTGTTCCCCGCCCCCAGCACCTGCCTGGTGGAGGGAAAATCCCCAGGCAGGATTCCAAGGGGAAATAAGGCATATTTAGGTGGATGGAGAGCATCATCAGGCAGCACCCTGGACACTCACCTTGCTGGTCACAAGAGGTTTCCAGGCTGATGAGTATATCAGCCAGGCAAAGATACAGGGGAAATGGCGCCTACAGAGGCCAAGGGGACCAAGTGGCGGGGACACAGGGTGGCACAGAGAAGGGGTAGCTGAAGGTAGAGATAGAGGGGGCTGAGGTCAACTGAGGTTCCAGAGCTGGGAAATGCACCGGGTGGAAGGGTCCCAGCTCCAGGGTAACGGAGAGCTACTGTTCTAGGAAGAAGCAGGATATGCTGGATGCTTCAGGGCCACCCACTCGGCGACTGCAGCTCTGACAGCAGCCTCCCAGACCACAGGCTCCTCCAGCACTTGGGGTGCACACAGGCAGAACTCTACCCCTGCCCCTGGGGCAGCCCCGACCCTGCCTAACCGGCGGATCCATAGCAGATGTGGCCTTCCAAGCAGGTGGGAGAGCACTTCGGAGCCAGACTCTGGGTGTGAATCTTGCTAGCCATGAGGCCTTGGGTTTGCCACTTAACGTCTTTGAACCTCCATTCTCGCCCCTGGGGAGGAGATGTGGAAAGTCGGGTGTGAGGCAATCACTTGAAATCCCAACACTGAGGAGGCCGAGACAGGTGGACTCCCCAGGTTCGATGGCCAGCCAGCCTACTCCACGAGTCACGGGCCAATGAGTAACCTTACCTCATGAAATAAGGTGGACAGGGCCTAAGGAAAAACAGGTGAGGCTGTCCTCTGACCTCCACACACATGTGCACACATGGACGGACGGACACACAGTCAAGCAAGAGATCTATGGATCTGCTCACAGGAGAGAGACTAGGCCGGAAGTGCTCAGCATTAGCAGGTCGATACTGATGGGCATTTTCCTGACCAGCTCCTAGGAGTCTGTGCCGGCATTTTAAAATGTGCCAGCAAGGACTGGAGAGATGGCTCAGGGGTTAAGAGCACTGACTGCTCTCCCAGAGGTCCTGAGTTCAATTCCCAGCAACCACACGGTGGCTCATAACCATCTGTAATGGGATCTGATGCCCTCTTCTGGTGTATCTGAAGACAGCTACAGTGTATTCATAATATACAATCAATCAATCAATATATGCCATCAAGAACTGAATTAGTCTTGGAGAGTGGACTCCCCTTCCTCAGTTTCCCCATCTGATAAGTGGCCTGAGATGGTTTCTACTGATCCAGTGCCCTCAAGTCTTGCTCTCTGACCTGCACAGGATGTATAAGATGACACACCCCGCCCCCACCCACTCCCCTTCCCTGACCAGAGAGCTTTGCTCTTCATAATGGAAAAGAAATGACCCCTATTTCCCCCTCCCCACTGCCCCACACTTCCCCTGACTCAACTGAGGCTCAGAGCATCCTTTGCCACCCTTCTGTGCTCCTCCACACCAACACTCTCTCTCTCTCTCTCTCTCTCTCTCTCTCTCTCTCTCTCTCTCTCTCTCTCTCTCTCCCCTCCCCTCCCCTCCCCTCTCCTGGACTCCAGAAGATGACTTCAGCTCCGCTGCACTTCTGTCTAGTCTCTGCTGGGAGGGACGGAGTGTTCCTCCTTCCCCACACAGCCCAGCGACCCACACAGAGGGGACACGATGCCTTCTGGCACTTGAAGCTGAGCTCCTAGGACCCTGCTCATTCCAGCCCTGGTATGTACCCACCCCTTTACACACACACACACACACACACACACACACACACACACACACACTGTCTGCAGTAGGCTAGTCCTAGATTCTGAGCAGTCTCCACATGCCCCAGGCCAGTGCCTGAGGAGAAGAGCCCTATGAATCTCTTGTTCACTTCAGTTCCCACACAGCCCCACCACCCCAGGCTCCCCATGCCTTCCTGGTTGTCAGCTTACCTTGCCCCTTCCCTTGAACTCCCTCAGAGCCCTGTCTAATGCCTGTCACCTAGATCTACAACCATGGAACGGGATGTGCACCTGTTAACAGCTTTGTTCCCAGTGCAGTACCTGACATTTGACAGGTGCTTAAACACTGAATGAATGAATGAATGAATGAATGATTACAGGTAAACCCACAATCGCCATCAGTTGCAAACTGTGTCAACATCCACAGACACTCCCCACTGCATCCCAGTCGAACCTGCCTAGATCCACTCGGACTAAGACAACCCCATTGGAGAACCCAATGCCAAGTCCAGAGAGCACAGCACCCCCTGCTGGCCCTATGGCATAACTACCTCCCAACTTCAGGTAGGAGGTTATCAACGCTGGAGCGCAGTCAGGGCCTCAGAAGTAACAGCTGCGAGATGTTGGCAGCTGCAGGGCCATTTGTCACTCGAGTGATGCCAAATAACCACCATCCAGAGGAGCGACCCCCCTCCCTGCACGGGTGGGAAGCTGCCCCCAGAGGCACAGAGAGCTTATCCCAGGTCACTCGACAAGAAATTTTCCTACATTTTCATTATAGTATGTGCGTGTGTGCATTGCGTGTATGAGTGCATGCGTGTGTGTGTGTGTGTGTGTGTGTGTGTGTGTGTGTGTGTGTGTGTGTACGTGTTCTTTTTCATCATGTTCGTCGGCAGGATCGAACTCCATGGTAGGCCCTTTCCTGGTCGGTCCACAGACACACAACCCCATGCTTGACGCCCCTGGGCCAGCCCCACAGTCCCCCAGCCTTAGAGAGAGGACTGTGCCACACACCTCAGGAGCCTCAGTAATTATCAGCTGAACGCTAGGCTCAGGCAGCAGGTGTCGTCTCCAAACCCGGTCTGTACTGCCATCGTGTGGCCGCCGCTGGAAGTGCGCCTGTTCTATGACTCCGCTTAGACCCTGAAATTCTAAATTCCTCTTGGGTTGATCTAAACAGGTTCAGCTGGAGCTCCAGGGGATACAGAAAGGAAAAGACACAAGGGGGAGCCTCCAGACTGAACTTGGAATCCGTTTTCCTCAGAACAAAAGGCCATGGTAATTCAGGAGATAAAAAATCTAAGTCACTAGAGAAAATCACTTGAGGACTCAAGTGTGACTCCTTGAGTTTCTGGTCCAGGACATGTGACCACAGTCCTTAGGTGAAGAACATATCATGTGAGACAGGATATGGGATGACAGGACACACTGCCACATCTGAGTCACAGGGTTAGGGGAGGGGTATGTGAGGACGATGATGTCATCAGCTGACTGGAGAGCCTGGGAGACAACTAGAAATAAGAAGTGAATAAAATCTAAGAGGCCTGGGATTGCTCCCTACACACAGATACTGGGTATTTACCTAGCTCTTTATGTCACACGTGTTTCTCTTTACGTCACACGTGTTTGGCATTTCTCAAGCCATACCAAATGATGTGGAAACATTTGGACTTTGCTATAGCTCAGTTGCTAGAGAGCTTGCCTACCATGCACTGGGCCCAAGATTCAGCCTGGGTTCAGTCATTAAGGCTACATAAGCTGGGGGCTGGAGAGATGGCTCAGTGGTTAAGAGCACCGACTGCTCTTCCACAGGTCCTGAGTTCAATTCCCAACAACCACATGGTGGCTCACATCTGTAATGGGATCTGGCGCCCTCTTCTGGTGTGTCTGAAGACAGTTATAGTGTACTTATATACATAAAATAAATAAATAAATCTTTTTTTAAAAAAAGACTACATAAACTCGGTGCAGGCCTGCCTGTAATCCCAGGACTCCAAAAGTAGAGCCCAGAGGATCAGAAGCTTAAAGTCAAGACTGGGGGGGAATGGCTCCCCAGATAAGAGCTTAGCTCTTTCAGAAAACCTTAGGTGGGTTCCCAGCACCCAATTCAAAGGGTTCACAATCACCTGTGATGGCAGATCCAGGGAAGCTGACATGTTCCGACCTCTGCAGGCGCCTACACGCACGGCACAGGTAAACTCGGGTACAAACACAACCCCATAAATACAAGTAAAGACTTTTTCAAGTTCAAAGCCATTGTATTAGTTAGGGTTTCTATAGCTGCGATGAAACACCAGCACCAAGGCAACTTAGGGAGGAAAAAATTTATTTGACGTACACTTCCACGTCATAGTTCATTATCAAAGGAAGTCAGGCCAGGAACTCAAACTGGGCAGGAACCTAGAGACAGGAGCTGACGCAGAGGCCATGGAGGGGTGTGGCTTACTGGTTTACTCGGCCTGCTTCCCCACCCCCAGACAGGGTTTCTCTGTGTAGCCCTGGCTGTCCTGGAACTCACACTGTAGACCAGGCTGGCCTCGAACTCAGAAATCCACCTGCCTCTGCCTCCCAAGTGCTGGGATTAAAGGTGTGCCCCACTACGCCCAGCTTCAGCCTGCTTTCTTATAAAGCCAGGACCACTGGGCAGTAGTGCCTCACTCCTTTAATTCCAGCACTTGGGAAGCAAAGGCAGGTAGATGGCTGAGTTCCAGGCAACAAGGACTACAGAGAGAAATCCTGTCTCGAAAAAAACATAAAAACAAAAAACAAAACAACAACAACAACAAAGGCTGAAGCACTGGCTGGCTCAGTGATTTAGAGCCTGGATTTCATCTGCAGTACCTATATGATGGTTTACAACCATCTGTAATCCCCGGGGATATGGTGCCCTCTTGTGGTCTCGGAGGGTATTGCATGCATGTGCTGCTCAGACATACATACAAACAAAACACCTGTACACGTAAAATAATAAAATAAAATAATCAAAAATAAGAAGAACCTAGAACCACCAGCCCAGGAATGGAAGCCACCGTGGTCTGGGCCCTCCCTCATCAAGCACTAATTTTTTTATTTTTTTATTTTTTTTTTTTTTATGTAAGTACACTGTAGCTATCTTCGGATGCTCCAGAAGAGGGCATCAGATCTTGTTACAGATGGTTGTGAGCTACCATGTGGTTGCTGGGATTTGAACTCAGGACCTTCAGAAGAGCAGTCGGGTGCTCTTACCCACTGAGCCATCTCACCAGCCCATCAAGCACTAATTTTAAAAATGTCCTACAATCTTACCTATAGCCCGATCTTACGGAGGCATTTTAATTCTTCTCAAATGACTTTAGCTTCTATCAAGTTGACATGAAACTATGCAGCACAGTCCTCCTCAGCTACATAAAAAGGTGGAGGCCAGAGGCTGGGGAGATGGCTCAGCAGTTAGGAGCTAGGCTCACAAGCAAACAGACAAGAGAGATTTAAGCCTACCTGAACATCAGTAACCCGATGGTGGATTCCAGAGATGGGATGGGGCGGGAGGGCCGGTGGGAGTCAGGGGGATGGGACAGGGTAAGCACATTATCCAGCAGCCTAAATAAATAAGGAAATTGTATTTGTAAGGAGAGAGAAAGGATGGGGAAGACAGGGAAGGGAATGTGGATTGACAGCGGGGGAGGTTTGAAAAGCACAGTTAAAACTGGATGATCAGACCATTCATGCTGGCACACAACTTTGATGCCTGAACTCAGGATGGAGAAGCAGGTGGAAATCTCTAAGTTCTAGGCCATCCTGGTCTACATAGTGGACACAGTCTCATTCTTAGATAGATAGGCAGGTCAGCAGGCAGGCAGGCAGGAAGGCAGGCAAGCAAGCTCAAAACTTTGAAAAAGAACCAAGTATCTGTTCCATTTCAGGGTGAGGATGTTGCAATAATATTCTGGTACCCAGGACATAGGGACAGAAGATGGAGATAAGCAGAGCCCAGAGGTGAGGGACCACATCAAGGAAAGACAGAAGGGCTGCAGTTGGGAGCACTAGCGGCTCTTCTGGAGGATCAAGCTTCGGGTCCCAGAGCCCACATGGCAACTCATGGCTGTCTGTGGCTCCATTTCCAGGGGACCCAGTGCCCTCACACAGACTAGCATGCAGGTGGAACACTGATGCACATGAATGAAAGAAAGAAAGAAATTTTAAAGGAAAAGACAAAGACTGACTCCACAGGTATCCCACAGAACAAGATGAAGACTCTGGTTGCTATGGAGGAGTCGGACACTGGAGAGCGGGGCTGGGAGCAGAGAAACACGGGAGGAGGCTGGGGAACTCTCTATAACCCCAGTGAGAGCCAAAACACAGCCAGTGTAGAGCACTGAGCAAGGGGAACCCAGGGTGTTCTCAACCCATTGGCTATGGGGTAGGAAGTGAGGGTCCAGGGCAGCAGTTCTCCACCTCTGGGTCTCTGCCCCTTTGGGAGTCAAAAGACCCTTTCACAGGGGTTGCATATCAAATATCCTGGATATCAGATATTTAAAATATTACAATT
>NC_034603.1:67766701-67786782 GCF_900095145.1 Mus pahari
GATTAAAGGCATGAGCCACCACCGCCTGGCTACAATTCTTTTGTTTGTTTGTTTGTTTGTTTGTTGTTTGTTGTTTTTTTTCAAGACAGGGTTTCTCTGTATAGCCCTGGCTGTCCTGGAACTCACTTTTTAGACCAAGCTGGCCTCGAACTCAGAAATCTGCCTGCCTCTGCCTCCCAAGTGCTGGGATTAAAGGTGTGCGCCACCACCACCCTCACCACCACCCCACCCTACCCCACCACCACCACCCCCAGCAAAACATTACAATTCTTAAGAGTAGCAAAATTACAGTTATGAAGTAGCAACAAAATAATTTTATGGTTGGGGGGTCACGTAACATGAGGAACTGCACTAAAGGTTAAGAACCATTGATCTAGGGTGTTATCTACAAGGTAACAGAGTTGCCATGGATTGTAACAGTGACACATGGGAGGGGAGAGATGCTGGAGCAGGTTGGATTTGAAACAGAAGTTTCACTCTGTGACTACCTGTGCATGTATGTACTGTAAAGTATAACATAAGGTTTTCCATGATAAAGTCTTTGTTTAGTTTTGAGCTTTGTTTATATATTTGTATAATTTTTTTTAGTTTTTTAAGATTAGGTTTTTTTGTTTTTTGGTTGGTTGGTTGGTTGGTTGGTTGGTTTTTCGAGACAGGGTTTCTCTGTATAGCCCTGGCTGTCCTGGAACTCACTTTGTAGAGCAGGCTGGCCTCGAACTCAGAAATCCGCCTGCCTCTGCCTCCCAAGTGCTGGGTTTAAAGGCGTGCGCAACCACGCCCAGCTAGGATTAGTTTTTATTATTTTTAATTGTGTATATATAGATGGGAGGGGTGTGTATGTGTGTGTGTGTGTGTGTGTGTGTGTGTGTCCCTGTATATGTTCCTCCACAGTGACATAGTTCTTCCAACAAGGCCACAAACTTCCTAATAGTTCCACTCCCTATGGGCCAAGCATTCACACACATGAGTCTGTGGAGCCATTCCTGTTCAAACCACATAAACAACATGATTATGAGCCACCTGACGTGGGTACTAGGAAACAAACTCAGGTCCTCTGCAAAAATGCTACATGTCCTAACTACTGAGATATCTCTCCACCCCCAATGTTTTGGTTTGGGGGAACAGGGTCACACTCTGTAGCCCATGCTAGCCTCAAATTCATAGCAACATGGAGCCTGAGATTACTGGCATGCCCCACCACGCCTGGCTTTTGCAGGGTTTGAGGCAGAGACTCATGAAAACCAGACTGTCCTGGAACTCACTGCGTGAGTTAGCCTTAACTGTGTTCTTGACATAGCCTCTGGGCCTCTGAGAGGAGGAACCCTTTGAGGAACTGCCTATGTCAGATTGGCCTGTAGGTGTTTCAGTTGGAGAGGTGGAACAGTCGTGATTGTTTGTCGATGTGGGAGGACCCAGCCCACTGTGGGCAGCACCATCCCCCTGGGCAGGTGGTCCTGGGATCTGTAAGAAAGCTAGTTAAGCCTGAGCTTGTGAGTAAGCCAGTAAGTAGAATTCCTTAGTGGGTAGTCCTTAATGTTTGTGCTACTATTCCTGACAACCTCCCTCGGTGATGGACTATGACCTAAAGGTGTAGACAAAATTCTTTCCTCCCCTGACTGAGTTTTGATCATGACCTTGGTCACAGAAACAAAATGAAACAAAAATAGCCACCACATCCAGGTTGTGATTTTGGTGGGATTTTATATAATATATAAAATACACATATACATATGTGTATATGTATATGTGTATATATATATATATATATATATATATATATATATATATATATAATTTATATAAGTACATTGTAGCTGTCTTCAGACACTCCAGAAGAGGGCGTCAGATCTTGTTACAGATGGTTATGAGCCACCATGTGGTTGCTGGGATTTGAACTCCGGACCTTCGGAAGAGCAGTCGGTGCTCTTACCCACTGAGCTATCTCACCAGCCCGATTTTTTTTTTTTAAGACAGGGTCTCACTAAGTATCTTTGGCTGGTCTGGAATTCATAGACATCTACCTGCCTCTGCCTCCCAAGAGCTGGGATTAAAGGCATGTACCACCACCAGCATTCCCAACTTATTTTTGTCTTTTGAGACAACAGTTTTTCAGTTCTAGCTTGAGACTCATGGCAGTCCTTCTGCCTCAGCCTCCTGCATGCTGGAACCATTTTTTCCCCATTGTACTAGCTGGTTTTGTGTGTCAACTTGACACAAACTGGAGTTATCACAGAGAAAGGAGCCTCAATTGAAGAAATGCCTCCACGAGATCCAGCTGTAAGGCATTTTTCTCAATTAGTGATCAGCTGGGAGGGCCCAAACCATTGTAGGTGGGACCATCCCTGGGCTGGTGGTCCTGGGTTCTATAAGAGAGCAAGCTGAGCAAGCCAGGGGAAGCAAGCCAGTAAGCAGCACCCCTCCATGGCCTCTGCATCAGCTCCTGCCTCAAAGTTCCTCCCCTGTGTGAGTTCCAATCCTGACTTCCTTTGGTGATGAACTGCAACGTAGAAGTTGAATCAACCCTTTCCTCCCCAACTTGCTTCTTGGTCGTGATGTTTTGTGCAGGAATAGAAACCCCAACTAAGACACCCATGATCATTACTTTCTTTTTAGCAGCCAAACTGAACCTTCTGGGGCTGGGAGAAGCCTAGTCGGTGCAGGGCTTGCGTGATACAAACCTGAGCTCAGTCCTCAGGATCTATGTAAAAAGAGCTGGTTCAGGGCACAGGTTTGCAATCCCAGCACTGGGAATGCAGAAACAGTGGATCCCTGGGGCTCACTGGCCAGCCAGCCTGGCCAAAGGGACTAGGCTACCGAGAGATCCAATAATAATAATAATAATAATAATAATAATAATAATTTTAAAAGGACAAGGTAGAAGGACTGGAGAAATGTCTCAATGGATAAAAGTGCTAAGTTGGACCACCAGACTACCAGGACCCAAACTGTAGAAGAGAACCAATTCCTGGGAACTGACCTCTCACCTGTTTGAATGACAATGGTTCCCACAGGCATATGTGTTTCATGCTTAGTCTCCAGTTGGTGGAACTGTTTGGGAAGAATTAGGAGGCATGGTCTTGTTGGAGGAGGCGTGTCACTGGGAGTCTTCTATGAGGTTTTGAAAGTCTACACCAACCCCCCAGCCTCTCTCTCTCTCTCTCTCTCTCTCTCTCTCTCTCTCTCTCTCTCTCTCTCTCTCTCTCCCTCCCTCCCTCCCTCCCTCCCTCCCTCCCTCCCCTGCCCATGGACCAAAATGTAATACTCTCAGCTACTTCCCCCAACACCATGCCTACATGCCACTACACTCCCCCAAATGATAATGGGCTAATCCCCAGAAACAGTGTAAGCTAGCCCCCCAAGTAAATGCTTTCTTCTGAGTTGGCTTGGTCATGGTGTCTCTTTATAGCAACTGAACAGTAACTAACACACACACATACACATGTACACCAGCATGCAGAGAGAGAGAGGAACCTTGACACTCCATAACCATTGAACACTGACTCTCCCTCCCTTCGTCTCTCCTAGTTCTAGTAAGCATTACTTTACTTTATAGATGCACATCAGTACCCCACACACATATATCAGTATATACCTTAGTTAGGATTACCATGACCAAAGTAACTTGGGCAGGAAAGGGTTTATTTGGCTTACACTTCCACAGAACTGTTCATCATCAAAGGAAGTCAGGACAGGAACTCAAGCAGGGCTGGAACCTAGAGGCAGGAGCTGATGCAGAGGCCAAGGAAGGGTGCTACTCACTGGCTTACTCCTCATGGCTTGCTCAGCCTGCTTTTTTATAGAACCCAGGACCACAAGCCCAGGGACAGCACCATCTACAATGGGCTGGGCCCTCCCCCCTCAATCACTAATTAAGAAAATGCCCTACAAGGTTGCTTACAGCCTGATCTGACAGAGGCATTTTCTCAGCTGAGCCTCCCTCCTCTCTGATGACTGCAGCCTGTGTCAAGTTGACACAAAACTAGCCTGTCTTAGGGTTTTACTGCTGTGAACAGACACCATGACCAAGGCAACTCTTACAAGGACAACACATAATTGGTGCTGGCTTACAGGTTCAGAGGTTCAGTCCATGATCATCAAGGTGCCCTGGGCCAAGCATATTCAAACCACCACATTCCACTTTCTAGCCCCCCATGGGCTTGTTCAAGCACGAGTCAATGAGGGCTATTCCTAAATATAGCATAATGCAAAATACATTTAGTCCAACTCCCAAAGTCCCCATAGTCTGTAGCAGTCTCGACAATGTTCAACGTCCAAAGTTCAAAGCCTCTTCTGAGATTCATCCAATCACTTAACTGCAATCCTCAAAGCAAGTCAGGAAACCAGCTGGGGCAAACTCCAAACTCTCTGTCTCCAAGTCTGATGTCAAAGCCGTCTTCAGATCTCCAACTCCTCTTTCATCTTTGTGGACTGCAAACTTCTTTCTCCTGGGCTGGTTCCATTCCTTAGCAGGTATCGCACAGATCTGGCATCTTTAACATCTTGGAGTCTCCAAGGCAACTTGTTTCAAAGTCTGGAATCCACACATTGAGCGGCATTGAGTAGACGAAACTTAGGTTTAAGTTAAGTGTGAGAGACAATGGTTTGGGAAACCCCTGCAGAGATCAGGGGAAAGAATCTCAGAAGCCAAGGGAGAGAAGCTTGAGACGTCACGGGAAGAGGAAAGGTTATCTCATCCCATAAGCTGCCGGAGGGACCATGAGTCACTGTCCCTACGTGTGGGGAAGGCACCTAAAGATTCGTTCATCTGGAAAACCTGCTTGGAGCTATTTTCACCTGGAGAAAAGCCGAGGGGCCGAGGGACTGGCGTAAGGCACCCTGGAGGGGAAAACCGGAAATGATGTAATAAGGGGAAAGGGTTGAAAAACAAAGCAAATACCCAAAGAAAGGCTGGCTACAATATCTATGCACCCAGACAAAGAAAAACCAGGTAGCCAGAAAAAAAAAAAAAAAAGAAGTCACACCCTCATTGTAGGGTTGTGTCCAAGAGTCTTAGGACAAATTTGTCAACCTTTGTTATCTGCACCAAAGGAGAAACGTGGTAAACGAGCTGCCATGCCCTCACCCCCCCCCCATGCTAAGAAAGCCTAGCACGGTGGTACACACACATCTGGCCGCACAATCCCAGCCCTGGGGCTAAGGACAGAGGAACAGGAGTTCTAGGCCAGCCTGCACTACAGAATAAGACCTCACCTCAAAATAACAACAACAACAACAAAAAAAAAACTTTCAAGAAACTGTATGTGGAGGCCTGGAGAGATGGTTCAGCAGTTAGGAACACTGGGCTGTTCTTCTAGGGGACTCAGGTGCGATTCCCAGCACCCAAATGGTGTTACACAACTGTCTTTATAATTCCAGTTCTATGTATCTGTGTTAGTCACACTTTTACTACTGTTAAAAATATCTGACAGGGGGCTGGTGAGATGGCTCAGTGGTTAAGAGCACCCGACTGCTCTTCTGAAGGTCCTGAGTTCAAATCTCAGCAACCACATGGTGACTCACAACCATCCGTACTGAGTCTGACGCCCTCTTCTGGAGTGTCTGAAGACAGCTACAGTGTACTTACATATAATAAATAAATAAATCTTTTTAAAAAATTAAAAAAAAATATCTGACAGAGGGCTGGCGAGGTGACTCGACGGGTAAGAGCACTGACTGCTCTTCCGAAGGTTCTGAATTCAATTCCCAGCAACCACATGGTGGCTCACAACCATCCGTAATGAGATCTGACGCCCTCTTCTGGTGCGTCTGAAGACAGCTTCCGTGTACTGATTTATAGTAATAAATAAATCTTTGGGCTGAGCGAGCAGGGACTGAGCGAGCAGAGTTGACCGGAAAAGGCAGAGGTCCTAAATTCAATTCCCAATAACCACATGAAGGCTCACCACCATTTGTACAGCTACAGTGTATTCATATACATAAAATAAATAAATAAATCTGAAAGGAAGGAAGGAAGGAAGGAAGGAAGGAAGGAAGGAAGGAAGGAAGGGAGGGAGGAAGGGAAGAAGGGAAGAAGGGAAGAAGGGAGGAAGGGAGGAAGGAAGGAAGCAGCTGAGTTAAGCTTTCAATATATATATGTCTAAGCTCTGCCCCACAGTTACCTGGCAACAGCCAGGTGTGCCTGACTCACTATAAAAAGAGCTGCTTGTCCCCTCCTCTCTGGCTCTTGCCCTTACCTTCCTGTTCCAGCTCTGTCCCCTCCCTCCCAGTCCCCCCTCACCTCACCTCTCTCCATCTGCTTGCGTGGTGTGGCTGGTCCCTCAAGGGAAAGGAACCCGCCGAGGCACCCCCTTCCCCCATACCTCACCACAAATCTACCAAAACATATCCTCTCCTCTCTTTATCTTTTTATAAGCACATCAGAAACAATTAGATGTTTTTTCAGCTCAGGGTTGTTTTTTTTTTAGGCATGGTATTTGTTAGATTTGTATTTCTTTAGTTATGTGTCTGTGACTGGGTATGTGCACACACATGTAGGTGCCAAAGGAGGCCAGAGACATGGAATCATCCTAAAACTGGAGTCACGGTGTGGTTGTGTGTCACCTGGTGTGAATGCTAGGAATCAAATTCAGATCCACTGAAAAGCAGAGCGGGTTCTCAAGCACTGAGCCACCTCTCCAGGGCCTCGGGTTTGCTTATTCTTTTTCTTTTTGTTTTGAGACTGGCTCTCTCTATGTAACACTGTCTCTTAAGTTGCCCTGGAACTCAATATGTAGACTGGGCTGGTCTTGAACTCCCAAAGAGACTCCTGCCTCTGTTACCTGAGTGCTGGGATTAAAGGCCTGTCCAATCAACCACAAAGCTCTGGATTGGGTGGGTAGGAGGGGTTTGGTTTGGGTTGGGTTGGGTTTGGGGAATTTTCTGTGGGAAACAGTCTTAAAGAAGAAGAGATTTTCTGGGCAGTGGTGGCACACACCTTTAATCCCAGCACTTGGGAGGCAGGGGCAGGCAGATTTCTGAGTTTGAGGCCAGCCTGGTCTACAGAGTGAGTTCCAGGACAGCCAGGGCTACACAGAGAAACCCTGTCTCAAAAAACCAAAAAGAAGAAGAAGGAGGAGGAGGAGGACAAGGACGAGGAGGACAAGAAGAAGGAGAAGGAGAAGGAGAAGAAGAAGAAAAGAAGAAGAAGAAGAAGAAGAAGAAGAAGAAGAAGAAGAAGAAGAAGAAGAAGAAGAAGAAGAAGAAGAAGAAGAAGAAAGATTTATTTTAACCCCCACTTTGAGAAATGTCTGTCAACTGCCTCTACTGCAGTGGCCTGAAGCAAGGCTCAGCCTGCGGATCCACAGGATAGACAAAACAGCTGGCCTCAGAACAGCTGGGAATGAGGTGGGAGGACCAGATGGACAGACGAGGAAAGAGGAGGGAAGAGGAGAAAGAGAAGATAACAGAGGCACACGCTCCATTACCTACTTCCTCCATCCAGGGCCTACCTCATAACCTTCCCACTGTTGTGCTAGGAAGCGTTTGTGAACCCCAAAAGTCCACCAAGGAGCCATTTCCCATGTGATCGCATTAGGGTCTCAGGCTGGGACTCTCCGTTAACCCAACCCTGACACAGCAGGACAGGAAGGCAGAGCAGCCTTGAACCCTTGGCAGGACAAGGTTTTATAGGAAATGGGAGCGAGTGAGGGGTGTCCAACCTGACAAGCGTCTAATAGAATGACTGTTGTCAGCCGAGGGGTGGGTGTTCTGAGGCTAGACATGAACCATCGCAAAGGGTCTGAAAGTACACCTGAAACAGTCAGACTCATCTTCGATTAACTGTTGCCAGGCAGTAGCTAGGGCAGAACTCTGGGGTAGGGGCCAAGGACGGGGTCCTTCCTGGTTTTTGGGTGTAGCTTGGTTCAGCCGTAGGTCAAGTTCTCAGGCTTTCTTTCTTTTTTTTTGAGACAGGGTTCTGTATAACCCTGGGTGTCCTGAAACTCACTCTGTAGACCAGGCTGGCCTCGAACTCAGAAATCCGCCTGCCTGCGAGTGCTGGGATTAAAGGAGTGCGCCACCACGCCCAGCAGGCTTTCTTTTAAGATGGAGGCTGGTCTCAAGGTAAGAGTAGGTTTGGCCTCTCACTACCACCTCCCAATAATGACGTCAAATTCCACCATGATTTATGAAGTCAGAGCTCTCAGGACCCTAACACTTCCCAAAAGGCCGCTGCTGCCAACAAATTCCCCAGAACAGGAGGGGATATGTCCCGTTCAAACCAGAACAATCTCACTTCATTTAGCTTAGCAAAAGCATCGGAGAGAATTCAGATGCTTCGGGTACTTCACTTGCTCTTAGTTTCAGAGCTGGGAATTGAACCCAGGACTTTGTCCATGCTAGGAAATACTCAGGCTCAGTCACTAAGCCACATACCCAGACCTAGAAAACAGCTTTCAAGATTTTTTTTTTCTGAGCTGGACAGTGGTGGTGCACACCTTTAAGGACAGCCAGGGCTACATAGAAACCCTGTCTAGGGGGGCGGGGGGGGGGAGGTGACGATAATTTAGGTTTGGGGGTGGGGTGTTTTGTTCTTTTTTTTTTTTTAAGATTTATTTATGTATATGAAAACACCATAGCTGTCTTCAAACACACCAGAAGAGGGCATCAGATCCCATTACAGATGGTTGTGAGCTACCATGTGGGTGCTAGGAATTGAACTCAAGACCTTTGGAAGAGCAGTCAGTGCTCTTAACCACTGAGCAATCTCTCCAGCCCCTGTTTTCTTTTTTCTTTTGGAGACAGTGTCTCACTACTCAGTCCTAGCTAACCTGGAACTTGCTACATAGACCAGGCTGGCCGTGAACTTAGAGATCTGCCTGCCTCTGCCTCCTGAGTGCTGGGATTAAAGACATATGTCACCACACTCAGCCACATTATTTTACATTTTAATTATGTACACCTGTGTGGGTGCCCTCAGAGGCCAAAGGAGAAGGAGGATCCCCTGGAGGGTTTTTGTTGTTGTTGTTTGTTTCTCAAAAAACCTAAATAAATAAATAAGAAAATGAATGTCTTAAATATGTCATCAGATCATGTCTATCTATTCAAATATCCAAAGGCCTACAATTAGGAGCTGAACACAGGTGGGAAGGGTATCTCATTTATTCCCAGGCTAGACCTGAGAAGATGGAGGGGTGGTATTGACCCCAGGTTCTGTCTTCAGAAACTCAGATACACAGCTTGGCTTTCATAGGGCAGAAGAAGAAGTAAACGGGGGATGGGGGTTGGGGGAGGATACGTGTTGAGTAGGGTCTTCATCAACCAGAGGATATGTCTTTTTTTAAATATTTTATTTTATTTTATTTTATTATTTTTTATTTTATTTATTTATTTATTTATTTATTTATTTATTTATTTTGGTTTTTTCGAGACAGGGTTTCTCTGTATAGCTCTGGCTGTCCTGGAACTCACTTTGTAGACCAGGCTGGCCTCGAACTCAGAAATCCGCCTGCCTCTGCCTCCCGAGTGCTGGGATTAAAGGCATGAACCACCACGCCCGGCTTAAATATTTTATTGAGAATTTCATGCAATGCATTTTAAATATATTCACCCCCAACCCCTCCCTTACCACCTTTTCAACCCTCCCACCCTTTCCCATCCAAGTTTGAGATTCCTTTTTTTTTTTTCTTCCCTACTGAATCCAGTTTGTGTTGCCCAGTTAGTCTTGGGAATGAGGCCTGCCCAAGTGTGCAGTCAATCTACCAGGGTTTTGTTTTCATTTATTTATTTTTAAATTGGTTCTTCTTCTCCACCAGACAGCTACCAAATGCCAAAGGCCAATAGCTCCTCAGGTGGAGGTGGGATGTTATGCCCCACCCCCTCCACACACCACCATCTGTCTGCAGGAGCCTGTCTGGGTCTTAGGCATGCTGTCACAACTGCTGTGAATTTGTATGTGCACTTCCCCTGTTGTGACTGGAAAATGCTGTCATCCTTGAAGCCAGTCATCATAACTGGCTCTGACAAATGTCCCTCTCCTCTTCTCCAAAGATCCCTGAGCCTTGGAGTGGAAAACAGATGTCCAGTTTAGTTCTGAACACCTCACAATCTTTTGTTCTCTGCGCACTGGCCCGTTTGGGGTTTCTGTGCTAAATGTTGTCTAGTGTAAAGAGAAGGCCCTCTGATTCGAGCTGGAAATTGCTCTGACACAGAGGTATAGCAGTAAGTCATTAGGAGTCATCTTAATACTATATCTACTTAGCATGATAATATATTGGATTACAGCTTCTTGATCCTTTTAATAGTGCCATCCCATGAAGCTGGCCTTAGATCCAATCAAAATGTTACTCCCACAGGGAGGTGGTGGCTTGCACCTTTAATCCCAGCAGAGGCAGAGGCAGGCAGATCTTTGAGTTCAAGGCCAGCCTGGTCTACAGAGTGAGTTCCAGGACAGTCAGGACTACATAGAGAAACCCCTATCTTGGGAAAAAAAGGGGGGGACAATAACAACAAAAAGTCACTCCCATAACATTCCTGCCATTGTTCTAGAGGACGTACTTTATCAGGCCAGTCACTGTTGTAACCTTCAGGGTCCATAGCTGGACAGAATTGAGACAGCAATTCTCCAGCAGCAAACACAGCACCTTCCAGCACCCTCCAGCCAATGTGGGTGTCGTCACTTTCTTAACCCTTGTGGCCATAACATAAAATCAACCTTGGCCGGGCAGTGGTGGCGCACACCTTTAATCCCAGCACTTGGGAGGCAGAGACAGGTGGATTTCTGAGTTTGAAGCCAGCCTGGCCTACAGACTGAGTTCCAGGATAGCCAGGGCTACACAGAGAAACCCTGTGAAATCAACCTTGACCTCCTGAGGATAGTCACAGTTTTGTGTAAAATTAAGTCTCATGGGAACTTATGTGTCAGAGGTATATAGAAACCTAGAAACCCAAGAGAGAGAGAGAGAGAGAGAGAGAGAGAGAGAGAGAGAAGAAAGGAAAGGAAAAGAAGAAAAGAAAAGAAAAGAAAAGAAAAGAAAAGAAAAGAAAAGAAAAGAAAAGAAAAGAAAAGAAAAGAAAAGGACCACCTAGGGGACAAAACGGATCATTTCATTTTACAGCTTGTAATCCATCATCCAGGGAAGTCAGGGCAGGAACTGATACAGAAGCCACAGAAGAGAGCTGCTGTCACTGGCTTGCTCCTCTCATCTTGCTGAGCCTGCTACATCTGCAGCCCAGGGAGTCCTATCTCAATAATCAATCAAGAAAATGCACGGTGCCAAGAATGGCGGTACATGGCTTTAATGACAACGAGAGGAAGGTAGAGAGAGGCAGGAGAAACTATGTGGGTTCCAAAAGAGCCACGACTATAGATACGCGGTCATGAAAGGAAGGAAGGAAGAGAGGGAGGGAGGGAAGGAGAGAGGGAGAGAGGGAGAGAGGGAGGAAGGAAGGGAGAGAAAAAATGTACCACGTGCTTACCCGCAGACCTTCTGGTTGGACTTTCTCAACTAAGGCTCCCCCTCCCCAAATGACTCCAGCTTGTGCTAAATTGATCTAAAACTAGCCAGTACAAGGTACCTGGCACCCAATTTTGATCCCAGAGACCCATATGATAAAAGGCAAGAGCTAAATCTTGAGCTGGAGAGCTTACAACCACCTGAAACTCTTTTTTAAGAAAAAAAGGAAGAAGGAAAGAAAGAGAAAAGAAAAAGAGAAGTAAGTCCTGCAGGCTGTCCTCTGGCTTCAACAAGGGTGCTGTGGCAAGCATCGCCCATAAATTAATAAATTACGTAGTTTGTACCTTTTTTAAAAGAGAAAGAACAGAGCTGAATTCCCATGTGAGTGGGCCGGTTGAGGTGAGTCCCTGACAAGGGCAGAGAAAGGGAATACAGGGGAGAAATTATCTGGGTTGTAGGAAAGGGGAGAGAGAGAATAAAGTATTATCCACCTGACTCCGGGAGGAGAGCCCTCAAGGTTCCCTCTGTCCCTCATCAGCTCAGTTGGAAGAGTCCCATGTGGATTTCAGGTCTTGCTGACGGGGGCAGGAATGCAGCGGGCCTTGGTTTCCCTCCTTTTCCAAGAGGCAAGAATAGCAACATTCATTCTCTGGGCCCTTCTGAGTGGGTGGGGAATGGAGGGAGCTATTCCAGTCATTTACGTTCGTGGGCAGGAGGTCCCAAATAAAGACATGCAAAACACTTCTCAGGAATTAGATTTTTCTCTAAGTCAGGTCATCTTTGCCAATTAGAAGCCAGCAAGCTGCTCAGGAACCCAATTCTGGGTATAAAGGGGTTCCAGTCTCCTCGGGATTCTCTCCATCACAGGGTTTTCTGCAACAGTAGCAGAACTCAGGGAGGTCCCTTGGATCACATCATACATCTTCCCTGGTTACCATGGAGATAATTATTTTCCCCAGAGACTGCTACCCCCTTCCTGCTGCTCTGGTGCTACATTTAAGGCCCTGAGGAATTGTATCAAGGCTACAGATGCCCCAGGGTATCCTCGCAAAAGGGTCACGGTGAAGAGGAGCCCACCTCAGCTCCATCCCCACGTGGGTGCGTGGGATGCTCCTGTCCCACCCTGCCCTCAGAGGCTCTCTCTCTCTCTCTCTCTCTCTCTCTCTCTCTCTCTCTCTCTCTCTCTCTCTCTGGGAAACAGAATCTATCTAGCGATTTTAAAATTTTACATTTGTATCCCTATACTGGCATTCTACTACATAAATCCCTTCAGTATGAACCTAAAAGAAGGAAGTCACCGGTCCCACGGAGTGGAAGAGAGAATGAAGACTGACAGGTACCAGCCAGGCAAGAGGTGGCCTACCTAATGTTCAGATTCCTTACTGTCTCGCTGGGCCCCTACCCTGCCTTCAGCTGCCCAGCAGCTATGAAGCAGCCAGGACCAAGGTCACTTTCAGATCACATAACCATACCACAAGTTCCTAGAGCAGGGGCAAGCTCGGAGCCTGGAAGGTGGACTCCAGAAGGTTTCTCTTGGAGTGATGCTGACCTGACAGCAGAGAGCTTGGGCTCCAGGCCTGACTACACACCACCCAGTTATGCTACAGGGAATAGAAGCAGAGTCCAGATAAGAGAACCAGGTCACCAGAAGGCTGATGGAGAGTGCTAATGAGGCTGAGGTAGAATGGGCATGAGTCTGATACAACCCTGGGATGCAAAACGACACATGGATGGATGGATGGATGGATAGATAGATAGATAGATAGATAGATAGATAGATAGATAGATAGATGGAAAGAAAGAAAGAAAGAAAGAAAGAAAGAAAGAAAGAAAGAAAGAAAGAAAGAAAGAAAGAAAGAAAGAAAGAGCCAGGCCACTGGTATTTAATTCCAGAACTCTGAGGCAGAGGCAGGCAGATCGCGGTAAGTTCAAGGCCAACCTTGTCTACAGAGAGAGTTCCAGGACAGCCAGGGCTACACAGAGAAACTTGTCTCGAAAAACCAAGCATAGTAGGTCATGCATACAGTTCTATAATTCTAGCACTCCATAAGTGCAGGCTAGAGGCTGCACATGAGCCAGCCCAAATGATGTGAAACCCTATCTCAAAAAAAAAAAAAAAAAGTCTGGGTATGGTAGCACATACCTTTAATCTCAGCACTTGGGAGGTGGAGACGTAGATGGCTCTCTATGAGTTCTACAAAAGATCTTGTTTCAAAAAATTAAAAATAAAATGAAAATAGCAATATTGCTTCTCAAGCAAGGCGTGGCTGGCACGTCGTCTATAATCTCAATACCTTCAGGAGTGAAGTCCTCAGCCTCTTGGGCATTCAAAGTCAGTCTAGGAGACCTAGGAATTTGTCAAGAACAGAGTGAGTATGACAGTACACATCTCTAATCCAGCACTCTCAAGACAGAGGCAGTTAGATCTCTGTGAGTTTCGGGCTGGTGAAGGCAGCTTTATTCTCAGCTTGGCTGCTCTAGGAAGAACAGATGCTTGATGGTCCAAGAGCCATCGTGCAAACTGTCTCTCTGACTGCAGACAGTTGTTCTTCATCTGGTGAGGTCAAGTTGATTGTGACCTTGACTTATCTCTGGACTGGCTAGGCAGGGCCTGACTAAGGCTGCTTAGGGAGCATTTCTGCCCTTTGTTGTAAAGGGTTACATCAGTCAGGCCTGTAGTTCCTGGGATCCCAGATGAGTGAACGGTATTGATACTGAGAAGAGCCTAGTCACAAAGGCACATTAGGCCTTAAGGTTTAGGGCAAAGGCTGGCAACTTCTCAAGGCTACTCTGGGGAACTGGACTATTGAAAATGTTATTATGGGGGACTGGAGAATTGGATCAGAGGTTAAGGGCACTGATTGCTCTTCCAGAGGTCCTGAGTTCAATTCCTGCAGCCACAGGGTGGCTCACAACCATCTATAATGAGATCAGGCATACTCACAGGCAGAACACTATATACATAATAAATAAATCTAAAAAAGAAAAAAAAGATGTTATTATGATGTAGCCAGATGCAACATGAAGCCAGGGATACCAGGTATCACACACACACACACACACACACACTGAAACCAGGTTTCTCTGTGTAGCTCTGGTTGTCCTAGCACTCACTCTGTAGACCAGGCTGGCCTCAGACTCACAGAGCTCCACCTGTCTCTGCCTCCTGAGCACTGGGACTAAAGGCGTGCACCATCACCATCTACCTTTTATCCTGGTTTTAATTACCCATCAGACCTCTGTAGAGCCAAATGAAGAGTTGGCGCTTTTCAGCAAAAGCAGTCTCTAAGTCCCCGTCACCTGCCCTCTCACCTGGGGCAAAGTGTACGTGAGGCAATAACTGTTTACAAGCAAGGTCTGCTCTGAAAGCACACACTAGCATACCAAGTGCGCACTGGCCAAGCGCCTACAACCAGAGTTGGGAAAGTGGCTTACAGAGGGCCACCTTCCTTTCTCCGCAGCAGGCCAGAGACACAGCTCCCTTTGAGATCCAGGCCGGCTGAGAGTTATTCTCATCACTCCTGTGCTTCCAGACTCAGAAATTAGCAGAGGTCAGCTTCTAGTCGGGGGTTGGCCATTCCTAGTAACTGAGCATCTACAGTGGATGCCTACACATCCACTCACTGCCTTCAATACAAGGTAGAACACACAAAACTGTTCTGTTCCTTAAACGCACAGCCTGGCAAGGATACAAGGGAAGAGGCAGAGCCAGATTCGAGGGCGCGTGACCTGTGTAAATTACAATACCCCTCACTTACAGAGCAGTTCATTTATGCCCTGTTGTCCCTGTCTTAAACATTTTAACTGCTTTTGGATCAAGGCCATCATGTTCATTTTAATAGTGAGGCTAGCAAAATTATGTAGCTAGTCCAAAATACAGATAAACACAATGCAGCATGATAAATACCATGATGCCAGGCATGGTGAGGCATGTCTATAAGTCCAGCATTTTCAAGGTAGACACAGGAAGATCAGGAGTTCGAGACCAGCCTAGTTCACATGAGACTGTCTCATAACGTCTAAATTAAGTAATACCAAAACTGAGGACATGCAGTCAGTCTTCTCAGAGCAAGGGCATCCCAGGTGAACCTGGAAGACACAGAGGAGGGAGGACCACATTCCAAGGAAGGGAGGAGTGGGTGCAAACACCAGCTCTCATCTCAGATGAGCTTTCTCCAGTAAGGAGGCTCGGGGAGCTCCCTGAAACAGCTGTGGTGGAGAATGAGGACCACCAAGACCCAGGAGAATGGGAAAAAAACGGGACAAGAAAGCACGGTTCAGGGATAAGCAGGCCAAGGAAGGGGAACACACACATATATGTGCAGAGTGATTAAAAAAGACCTGTGGGGGCCAGGCATGGTGGCACACTCCTTTAATCCCAGCACTTGGGAGGCAGAGGCAGGCGGATTTCTGAGTTCAAGGCCAGCCTGGTCTACAGAGTGAGTTCCAGGACAGCCAGAGAAACCCTGTCTCAAAAAACAAAACCAAAGGAAAAAAAAAAAGAAAAGAAAAGAAAAGAAAAGAAAAGAAAAGAAAAGAAAAGAAAAGAAAAGAAAAGAAAAGGCCTGTGGGGGTGGACTTTACTGAAAAAAAAAAAAAACAGCACTAGAACTGTTGCTATGGAAATGGAGGGAGGGGATTAGAATCTAGTCTCACACAACATAGAGAACTGAACTCTGGGTAGATCTCTCTAGCAGAGCCATATCCAAGAGCGTAAAGGTTCCCAGGCTGGCAGGCTGGGGCATCAGGTCTTCAAGTTTGGATGAATAGCATTGAGATGCACATGACATATATACATATACATATACATATGCATATACATGTACGTTCCCTTTCCAGACATCTAGGGAGCTAAATTATTTAAATCTCAATACTGTTTAGAGCCCTTGCTCCATGGCACATCCTGTATACAAAGCATTTGGGAAACAGAGTCAGAGAATAAGGAGTTAAGAGCCAGCCAAGGTGCATGACACCCTGCCTCAAAAAAAAAAAAGGAAAAAAGAAAGAAAAGGGGGTGGGGGTGTCAATCATGTAGTAAATAAGAAACATTTAGGGATGCTGGAGAGGTGGCCCGGCAGTTAACATCACTTTACAGTTCTTGTAGGACTCAGGTTCCATTCCCAGCATTCTCTTCTGGCCTCTGAAGGCCTCAGTCCCGCGCATGCAGGCAAACATTCACACACATTCATCTTTCTTACTTTTACTTTTATGTATATAGGTGTTTTTCCTCTGTGTGTGTGTGTGTGTGTGTGTGTGTGTGTGTCTGTCTGTCTGTCTGTCTGTCTGTCTGTCTGTCTGTCTGCCTGCCTGCCTGCATGCATGTCACATGCATATAATGCAGGCCAGAAGAATGCCGGACCTCCTGGGGCCAGAGTTACAGATCACTGAGAGCCACCATGTGAGGCATGGGATTAGAACTCAGATTCTCTCAAAGAGCAGACAGTGAGTCATCTCTCCTCTTAACAAAACAAAACCAAACCTCTCAGGAGCAAGGCCCTTGGGCTCAATCCCCAGAACCTCCCAAATAAAATCCTTTCATGTCCAACTTTTCCTCCCCGGGGAATGTTCTGTTCGGTGAATTCCTGTCCTGCTCCACAGCATCTTAAACTCGGGCCACGATGCCATCGCCTTATCTAACCACCAGTGAGGCAGCCTTATCTAACCAGCTCATCTGAAGGAGCAGCCTGGGTCTGTGGCACTTGTCACACCAGCTCATTTCTTTGCCCAGCACCTCTCTTGACTCAGTACTATTAGTCTGTTTATTTTCTGTCTGTCCTAGCAGGAGGGCAGGGAGACTGGTGACCTGGGCATACACTGACAGTTCACGAGGCCAGCACACAAGCGTTTACTGCGCTGTTTTAGTTTAGTTTGGTTTGTTTGCTTTAAGAGACAGTGTTTCTCTGTGGTAACAAACAGCCCTGGCTGTTCTGGGACTTGTGCTGGCCTTGAACTCAGAGATCTGCCTACCTCTGCCTCTTGGGTGCTGGAACTAAAGGCGTGGGCCACTATGCCTGGCTAAGCTTGCAAGTTTTTGTCGGGGTTGTGGGGTGCTTTTTGGCATTTTTTTCTCTGTTTTATTTGTTTTGTTTTGTTTTTTTTGTTTTTTTTTGTTTTTTTTTTTGGTTTTTTCAAGACAAGGTTTCTCTGTATAGCCCTGGCTGTCCTGGAACTCACTTTGTAGACCAGGCTGGCCTCGAACTC
The DNA here is from genome assembly GCF_900095145.1 of Mus pahari. Taxonomy (NCBI): domain Eukaryota; kingdom Metazoa; phylum Chordata; class Mammalia; order Rodentia; family Muridae; genus Mus; species Mus pahari. The sequence goes on from NC_034603.1 coordinate 67,784,296, forward strand.
AAAAATCCACCTGCCTCTGCCTCCCAAGTGCTGGGATTAAAGGCGTGTGCCACCACCCAGCAGTTTCTTGTTTTGAAACAGTCTCATTGTATAGATCTGCTGGGTCTCAAACTTGCAGGCATCTTTCTGCCAGCCTCTGCCTCCCAAGTGCTAAGATCAAAGGTGTGCCTCACCACACCCAGCCTATTTTTCTGGTTCTTCAGAGACTGTATCCAGTCTAGCACTGAATTCACTTGACCTTGAACTTTTTCCTCTGGCTTCCTTCTCCTGAGAGCCGGGATGTACCATCATACCTAGAAGTTGGCAGTATTTTTAAGTTAAGAGATTTTATATAAACCACCTACCCTTTGGGGAGCATTTGAATAAAGTCTGACACAGTAGTGGTCAGCCTCTGGTTCTCCTATTGGCCCCCACAAACCCAGTTATAACACACTTGGCTGTCTCTTCTTTAATCTGATTCCCTGGCTCTTGAAGGACTTTGGATCTAAGATCCCTAATTTTTACTCACCATTCACACCTATTTCAAAGAATGTTTCAATACACAAGCTGGACAATATAGTTCAGTGGTAGAACGCTTGTCTTGCTAGTTCTATTTGCCATTCCATACCCTGCATAACATTTCAATTTTAAAATAAATCAAAAGGTTAACTGCTAGCTGGGCAGTGGTGGTACCTGCCTTTAATCCCAGCACTCATGGGGCAAAAGTAGACCCCATGTGGCTAGCCTGGTTTACAGAGAGTTCCAGCACAGCCAAAAACCCCGTCTCAAAAAACCAAAACGAAAGGTTAACTGCTTTGAAAGAAGTATTTCACCTAAACTCTACAAAGGATTTACCTCACACACAGGCTTATAGGACAAAAGGCACCCTGTAGGGCTTGGACAGTTTTCTTCTGGGGTCCCCACTCCTAAGGGACTACACTACTTCCTTCCTTAGAATTAATCTAAATAATTTTTGGTTACCAATTTTAAAACATGCTAATCCAAATGATATTCTATAAAGGTCCAAATTTTGATCACGTTATTTTATGCTGATTAAATGGCTAAGTGCAGAGAAGGGTGGGCTGATGGGTGGCTGGATCAGTCGAATTTTGGAGTACCGGCACGTAATTACCCCTTAGAGGAAGCAAATCGATCTTCACCCTAAGTCCCATCTTAGAGCTAATGCCAGGACCCCAACAGGGTCAAGATGGTAGAACGTGCGGTAGGCGCAGGCGCGCTCGAAACCTCCGCCAGTTTCGCGGCCGCTTAGACAACTACGATCCCCCACTGCGCAAGCGCGCAGGCGGACCAAGTTTTCCCTCCCCCTCTCGCCCCTCCCGGAGTCAACAGAACATCCTTTCCAGGCCAAACCTTGTGCGCACGCGTTGAGCCTTGACTCCGCCCCCCGACCAATAGGAAGCCGCAGTGCCCGGGCGTCCGGGAGCTTGACGCCATGGGTGGGGCCGAGGCGTGAGGGCAGCGCGCTGGCGTCACAGGGGCGGCTATATAAGTGAATACAGGCGCCGCCCCTCCGCCCCAGTCACTGAGCCGCCGCCGAGGACTCAGCTGCCTCCCCCTCGAGCCCCCTCGCTTCCCGACGCTCCGTCCCCCCCGCCCGCCTTCTCCCGCAGCCGCCTTCCGCAGGCCGTTTCCACCGAGGAAAAGGAATCGTATCGTATGTCCGCTATCCAGAACCTCCACTCTTTCGGTGAGCCTGGGGAAGGTCGCGGGCCCGAGTTGGGGGGGGGGGGTTTGCGGGGTCGGAGCTCGGAGAGCCACCGAGCGCGGCGAGCTCATCTTAGCTCGGGCTGGAGGGGTCGTGGTGCCCGTGGGATCGAGATCTGCGCCCAGGGTCGACCTCCGAGGGTGCCCGGAAGAAAAGGGTGGGAGGTGAACCCTTGGGCGGGCCCGGCGTCTCGGGTGGCGCATTTACTAATGGCTCCTGCCTCTCGGCGAGCCACACCCGCCCCCTCCCGCCACCCCTGCGTCACGTCCTCTACGTCACCGTCGTTGTCACGAAGCGGGGAGGGAAGGCTCCGCCTCGGGAGCCTGGCTTCCGGTCGGTTGCATCAGCCGGGTGGGGCGCTGCCGGCCCACTAGGTTTCTCCTGCACGTGATCAGCCTCGGAGGGAGGGCGGGCCTAGAGCAGAAAGCCCATACTCTGTCTAGCTCTAGTGACTGGCCTGTTCCGGAGGGACAACAAAGGACACCTCCGGATTTTAGTGTGGATATCTGAAGAAAAAAAAAAAAAAGGAGAAGGGGATCGACAAATGGACGTCCACAACACCTAACAAAAAATTACTTCTTCACAGACCCCTTTGCTGATGCAAGTAAGGGTGATGACCTGCTTCCTGCTGGCACTGAGGATTATATCCATATAAGAATTCAACAGAGAAACGGCAGGAAGACCCTTACAACTGTCCAAGGGATCGCTGATGATTACGATAAAAAGAAACTAGTGAAGGCGTTTAAGAAGGTGGGTCTGCTGTGGAGAGAGCACATTGCATG
>NC_034603.1:67787212-67802953 GCF_900095145.1 Mus pahari
AGATTGGACTGGCTAAGGACGATCAGCTGAAGGTTCATGGGTTTTAAGTGCTTGTGGCTCTCTGAAGCTTAAGTGAGGATTTCCTTGCAATGAGTAGAATTTCCCTTCTGTCCCTTGTCACAAGTTTAAAAACCTCACAGCTTGTATAATGTAATCATTTGGGGTCCGCTTTTAACTTGGACTAGTGTAACTCCTTCATGCAATAAACTGAAAAGAGCCATGCTGTGTAGTCTTGAAGTCCCTCATTTAAACAGGTTGAGCAGTAAGCCCTGGCAGTGTCCATCCTGGAACAAAGCAATAGCAAGGTTTCAGCCAAGCTAAGCACCCCAAGATCACAGGAGGCTATGTCTGACCAGAGGTTCCTTCCGGCTCCCTTGACAGAGTCCCCTGCCCTAGGAGAGTCGCCACTTGGACAGCCCAGTTGACTGACAGGACGGGTAACACTGCCCCAGCTAGGTCACTAGAAAGAGTCTGGCCCTGGTGTTTGACCAGGTAGAATTCAGAAAGGGCCGCCTTTCCAGAGAAATCATGGACATTGAGTTCACCACCAGGGTGGTCTTTTGAAGCAGATCTAGCCTAGCCAAGGGAATGTTGCAACATGAAGGGGGTAGGGCCAGCCTGTCATCAGTTAAACTTATGACAAGGGAACAAATGCCAAGCTGGTGCCATTGGTCATATGGCTAGCTGTAGAGGCTTCAACTCAGTACGAGCCGCTGCCTAGTGCCATGTGAAGGAACAAACTGGTCTTTTGGTTTTCTTTCCTCCAGTTTTAATGTTATGTAATGTATTTAAATCCTTATTTAAATAAAGCTTGTTTTCAGAAATACCTGATGTCCAGATTCTACTTCCTATTAGGTCAAGCTTATATACAGAGAGGAATCTTAAAGATGGGCTCATCTGGGAAGCATCTAACCCAAGCTGTGCCAGTTCACTTACCAACATGGAGTTCATTCTGTAGCTGACATGCTTGGATAAAGCAGCTGGAGCCCTGTGGCTGTTGAGCTATCTTAGTATTTTGTAACGTTGGGGGAGGGGCTGCTTTGTAACACTAGAATGATACTTAGCTTAAATTCTAGGTCAGGGTTAAACCAGCCATGTTGTGTTTTGTAGTGAATTTGGTCCTGGGGACCTATATGATAGAGAACTGGCTCTAAAAGGTGGCCTTCTGACCTTGTGAAGTATTGAAGTGTAGGGTACTATTTGAGAATGAGGAGCCCCACGTCTAAGTGATGGGCATCCTGGGTCAGCATTTGGGAGATAGAAAGCTGCCTGTAGTCTAGTCTTTGTGTTTAGGCTGCTTCAGTGGGAATCCTGAGGGCATAACGGAAGCAAAGTCATGGATCTTGGGAGTAGGAGGTCCCCACTCACAAGTTGCTCTGTCACCACATGGTCCTAAGCTTCACACACGTTACTTTTTGAGGAGCTGTCCCTATTGTAGTCCTGTCTGTCCTGGAGCTCTTGTAGACCAAACTGGCCTCAAGATCTACCTGCCCCTGAGATTTAAAGCTGTGCACTACCATATGGCTGAATCAGCTCTAAATGCTGACAGAAGATGTCTCAGGTTCTGTTGAAAAGGCAAAGTACAGTCCTAGCACATGAGACAAAATGGAAACTAAAATAAAAAGCTGGGCAGTAGTGGTGGACACCTTTGATCCCAGCACTTGGGAGGCAGAGGCAAGCAGATTGCTGAGTTCGAGGTGAGCCTGGTCTACAGAGAGTTCCAGGACAGCCAGGGCTACACAGAGAAACCCTGTCTCGAAAAACCAAAAAAAGAAAAGCCCAAAAAAGTACACGGTACTTACTGCTAGCCCACTTCTTTTATACTTATGAAAAATCAGGCCTGGTAACACACACTTATAATCTCAGTTCCCCAAGCCTGCCTGGGCTACAAAGTAACTTTGCAAAATCTAAAAGAGCAATAGAACTGGGATTATCTGATAGTAATAGGGCTCTTGCCTAGCATTCCCGAAGTCCTGGATTTCCATACCCTTTAATCCCAGCACTCAGGAGGCAGAGGTAGGTGGATTTCTGAGTTCGAGGCCAGCCTGGTCTACAAAGTGAGTTCCAGGATAGCCAGGGCTATACAGAGAAACCCTGTCTCGAAAAAAACAAAAAAGAATAGGAAAAAAAAAGCCAACTTAAGGGCTGGGGAGATGGCTCGGAAGATGGCTCGGGAGTTAAGCGCACTAACTGCTCTTCTGAAGGTCCTAAGTTCAAATCCCAGGAACCACATGGTGGCTCACAACTATCCATAATATCTGACACCCTCTTGTGTGTCTGAAGACAGTTAAAGTGTGTATTTAGATATAATAAAATCATTTGGCCACAGCCAGCAGAAGTCCTGAATTCAATTCCCAGCAACCACAAGATGGCTCACAACCATCTGTACAGCTACAATGTACTCATATACATGAAATATTTAACAAAAAAGCCAACTTAAATTGTACAAAATGACTAAAAACTAATTCAAACTGAGGTTCATGAACAGATCCAAGGCTGCTCCAGGAACTCAATTGGCCACCTGTCTCGGCAGTGCCCTCTTGTGGCATTAGTATAAAATACAACTTATCATTCACAAGCCTTTGTCACTTGAATTGTTTTTAGTGGGCTTCTGTGTTGCCCAGGCTAGCCTTGAATTCCTGAGCTCCATGGATTCTTCTAAATTGGGACTATAGATACAGGCCACAGCCCTCTCGATCATTTTTAACTTTAGGAGATACATGTAACCTAAAAACTTCGTTCATTCTACAAGACTTTAGTTATACCTCACACAAACTCTTAATGGCTCTTGTATTTATAGACTTCGTTTTCTTAGAGATCTGGTCACAAATTAGGATTCTAGCCCTGCCCCCAAACAGTTTAGGTTCATGGATATTAGTTAGACAATGTCCAGTCCCATTGGACTTTTGAGGGTAGATGAACTCGAAGGTTCATCACCAAAATATGAACCCGAAACCCCAGAAAATAACAGTAAGTAAATTTGTTTTGAGACTGGATCTTGCTATGTAGCCCTGGCTACCCTAGAACTTGCTCTGTGGACTAGGGCTGAACTCAACAGAGAGAGATACAATCCAGAGAATCAGGGATTCAAGGTCAGCCTGGGGTACATGAGACTCCATCTTAAAAATAACCACAGGGGCCACTGGCTGCTCTGAAAAGCCATCTTTGCATTGTTCCCGGGTCGTGCTCCGCGCTCGCTGCAGCCACCTTCGCCGCCCACCGCCTCCTCCAGCGCGGACTCCGGCAGCTCTCTCGCCAGAGTCCTCGAACTCGACTTGAATTCCCTTCCTCGCGGCATCGGACCACCGGCGTGCCCCACCATGTCAGACGCGGCAGTGGACACCAGCTCCGAGATCACCACAAAGGACTTGAAGGAGAAGAAGGAAGTTGTGGAGGAGGCAGAGAACGGAAGAGATGCACCTGCCAATGGGAACGCTGTGAGGAAGAGGATGGAGATGAAGATGAGGAAGCTGAGGCTCCTACGGGCAGGCGGGTAGCTGAGGAGGATGAGGACGACGACGACGTCGACACCAAGAAGCAGAAGACGGAGGAGGATAGCTAGACAGCAAGAGGAAAAGTAACCTTATGCACCGTGACCTATTCACCCTCCACTTCCCGTCTCAGAATTTAAACGTGGTCACCTCCGAGTAGAGAAGCAGGCCCCGCCCACAGCGGGCAATGCCACCCACAGATGACATGCACTCTCCACCACCCCACCAAAACTAGAACATGAATTGGCAACATGGGAGGAAAAAAGAACCAGAACTTCCCAGGCCCTGCTTTTTTTTTCTTAAAAATACTTTCAAAGGAAAATTTATTTGTATTTTTTATTTACATTTTATAGTTTTGTACATATTGTTAGGGGTCAGCCATTTTTAATGATAACGGGTGACCAAACCAGCCTTCAGAGCGTTTCTGTCCTACTTCAGACTTTACTTGTGGTGTGACCATGTTCATTATAATCTCAAAGGAGAAAAAAAAAAACCTTGTAAAAAAAGCAAAAACAACAATAAAAAAAAAAAATCTTATTCTGAGCATTCCAGTAACTTTTGTGTATGTACCTAGCTGTACTATAAGTAGTTGGTTTGTATGAGATGGTTAAAAAGGCCAAAGATAAAAAGTTTTTTTTCCTTTTCTTTCTATCTATGAAGTTGCTGTTTATTTATTTATTTATTTATTTTGGCCTGTTTGATGTATGTGTGAAACAATGTACAACAATAAACCGGAATTTTATTTTGCTGAGTTGTTCTAAAAAAAAATAAAATAAAATAACCACAGGGGCTGGAGAGATGGCTCAGCAGTTTAGATTACTGACTTCTCTTGCAGAAGACCTGGGTTCAGTTCCCACTAATAACCATCTGTAATTTGCTCCAGAGGAACTAAAGCCAACTTCTTGTCTTTTTTTTTTTTTCTCAAGACAGGGTTCCTCTGTATAGCCCTGGCTGTCCTGGAACTCACTTTATAGACCAGGCCAGCCTCGAACTCAGAAATCCGCCTGCCTCTGTCTCCTGAGTGCTGGGATTAAAGGCGTGTGCCACCACGCCCGACTAAAGTCAACTTCTTGACTCAAGGGTACTGTATACGCATGGTGCATAAACATATATGCAGACGGGCAGTGGTGGCACATGCCTTTAATCCCAGCACTTGGGAGGCAGAGGCAGGCGGATTTCTGAGTTCAAGGCCGGCCTGGTCTACAGAGTGAGTTCCAGGACAGCCAGGGTTATACAGAGAAACCCTGTCACTAAAAAAATCTAAAATAAAATAAAATAATTTAAAAAACCATATATGCAGGCAAAACAACCACATACGTGTAAGTGAGTAGATGAAGAGTGTGTGCTGGGGATATAGCTCAGTGGTAGGGTGCTTAGCCAGCATGCTCAGAGCCATCAGTTCTAGACCCTGAGCTTAATTCTCAATACCACTCCCCCATCAAAACCAAGTGTGTATTGGGAGAGAAGACATCACAGTGTGGCCCAGATCCCACATTCACCCAGCCATGGCAGGCCAGATCCCAGCAGTTGACATTGTTTTTAATCATTTTTTATATGGTTCATTTGTGCCCATCAGGAACGATTGGTCAAAAACAGGAAGACGATGAAAAATTAAAAGTTAAGATGGGGCATTCATGTGACAGCCACTCTGTGTATCAAGCCATTGATTCTCGGTTCCTGTGAGAGGAGAGGAAGCAAGAGACGCAAAGGCTGCACACTGAGCGAGCTGATGACGTAGGACAGCTCTCCCTTCACCTTGGAGACAGCATCTTAGAGCTGCTGCTCAGCCCCACGCAGCTTGTTAGACCCACAGACCTTTAGGCCTCAAGTGGCCCCACTGAGTCAATGTTATCTTATCAACGTTTATTTAATAAGGCTTTTGACACCTGTTTAGAGCATATATTAGCAGACCACCTGCTGTGATTTGCAAGCTGGGGTTTCTGGTCTGGTTTGTTTGGTTTTAAAGTGCTAGCTGAGCACAGTAATGCAGGCCTGTAGTCCCAGCACTGTGAATGCCAAGGCCATAGAGGAGTTTAGTGCCATTTTGAGGAATATAGTAGGATCCTGTCTCTAAAGTTTTGTTTTAAGATTTATTTATTTTATAGCCGGGCGTGGTGGCGCACGCCTTTAATCCCAGCACTCAGGAGGCAGAGGCAGGCGGATTTCTGAGTTCGAGGCCAGCCTGGTCTACAGAGTGAGTTCCAGGAAAGCCAGGGCTACACAGAGAAACCCTGTCTCGAAAAAACAAAAACAAAACAAAAAAAGATTTATTTATTTTATGTATGTACACTGTCACTCTCTTCAGAAAAGACTTTTTTTAATATTGATTTATTATATATACAATGTTTATCTGCCTGGATGTACATCTGCACACCATAAGAGGACACCAGGTCTCATTACAGATGGTTGTGAGCCACCATGTCGTTGCTGGGAATTGAACTCAGGACCTCTGGAAGAGCAGTCAGTGCTCATAACCACTGAGCCATCTCTCCATTCTGTCTCTAAAGTTTTTCAAGAAAGGGTTTCTGTGGGAAGGCCTGGCTGTCCTGGAACTCATTCTGTAGACCAGGCTGGTCTTGAACTCAGAGATCTGCCTGCCTCTGCCTCCCAAGTGCTGGGATTAAAGGCATGTGTCACCACTGCCCAGTGAGTCTCTTGTTTTAAAAACAAAATCCCAATCATTGGATTTTACCAAATGAAGATTCAAGGACCGAAAGCTGGAGTGAGCCTGCTATCTCAGAGAGGCAGAGAAAGCACCCAGGGGACCTTCCTCCTCAACCGCTGTCCCAGAAAGAAGAAAACACACTCCTCATCACTGTCTTAAAAACCCTTCCAACTGAATGTCCCTCCTTTCTACTTCCTGTGTGTCTGTCTGTCTCTCTGTCCTCTTGACTTCCTCTCACTCTTTACAAAAAATTGTTATGCACACTCCCTGTCAACTGCTTGCTCTGCCACTTGACCTATATGTTTAATATTGTTTACAATAAACAGAAAGCTCTTGGAATAAAGAAAAGTACGCGCTAGAGCCGGGCCACACCACAACTAGAATCAGGTGTTTCCAGGATCCAGTCTCGGGGTTCACTGTATGATCAGATGTCCTGCAACATTCCCTACTGTGTTTCTATCCACTGTCCATGACCCCAAAACTCCCAGGATGCATTTGCCTCTTCGGGAGATCGCACACCGGCCAACTTGATCAACTTTGCTTCCCCAGAGGCAGGGTAGTGCTATAGCCAGCAATGGTGGTGTAGCCCATAATTCTGGCACTTGGAAAGGTACGAACAGGAAGAGCAGGAGTTCAAGGTTATCCTCAGATACATACTACCAAGTTCAAAGCCAGCGTAGGCCACGTGAGATCCTATCAACAACAACAACAACAATAATAATAATAATAATAAATATGAATGGACAACATGAATCCCATTTGTCTCCATTTAAGGACCAGGCCTGATTTTGAAAAGAAGGCCATAAGCACCAGCTCCAGGAACAGACCAAAAATCCAGAAACAAGGTCATAAAACCCTCTCCCAAAGAACAGCCTGGGGATAACCACAAAAATGGGAAATATCTTATCTCAGAATGGGCCAGCTATGCTGGGCAGTCCTATCTCATCCTACAGTTAGACGATCATGACATAGGAATGCAGACCTGTCACTGGCCACCTGTGACCCCCCTAGCACCAACCAATGTAATTTTAGATTACCTAATCCTTCTAGAGAGATCCCCCAGTTTCCTATAAGAAGGGCTGTGTACCTTTGTCTGGGGTTACCATTTTGGAGAATTGTTGACCCCTGCATACTGGTGGTTTCTGCAGAAACTCTTTGTCTTTGCAAACTATCTGAGTCTGGAGTCTTCCTTCAGTGATTTTTCTGGACCCTTACAATAACAATAACAGTAACAATAACAATGTTGAATAAGTGGAAGAACACTTTAAATGACAGTGAAGGCACATGGACTCTAAACCAGTACGAAAGTCTGAGACAAAGGGTCCTGAAGAGTGGCTGACCTTACGCAAGGTGACAGACAGGCTGCTCAGTGACAAGAAAGGAAGAGGTCAGAACGTGGGCTCAGACAACTGTGTTAGCAACGGAGAGGGAGAGGCACTGATGACCTTGGGAGTGAAGAGGAGCCAATTCACTTACGTTGCCAGGCAACAATCCAGTGGCAGATGATTCTAGTTGAATAGAGTGGCCGCTTCTGGAACTTTCTCTAGCTGTGTTTTACAGGGAGAGAGGGAAGGTGGTGGCCTCTGCCATTCGGCCAGGTTCTGAGCTGCATAAGTACATCCATCCCTATAGCTGAAACAATCGACCTGGTGAAAAGACAGTAATGTTGGGGAGCCAGAGAGATGGAGGAACCCGGGGTCACAGCAGAGATCCACTAAACAAGAGCTGGGCTTCCAAAGAGGTCACGGGAGAAAGGGCTGAGAGCCAAGAGAGCCAGCTAGCCACCCTTGAACCCCTAGAAGACCCACTGGCTTTGCAGCTCAGCTCCCTTGTCTAAACTGTAGGGACCAAACCTGGTTAAACCTCACTTCTTCATCCATCTCTGAACTTCTCTGAGAAAGGACTCTCTAGCCACACAGGAACCTTTCAATCAGTTTCCCCATTTATGCATTAAAATTATTTTCTTTGAGACAATGACTCATACAGACCAGGCTGGCCTGGAACTCACTGAGTTCTTGCTGCCTCTGCCTCCTGAGTGCTAGAATAAAACACATGTGCCACCACACCCCACTAAAAATCTGAATTAGTATATATTAATTATATGTAATAAAAAATTTCACTATGACATTTGTGTGTGTGTGTGTGTGTGTGTGTGTGTGTGTGTGTGTTTGGGACAGTTTCTCTGTGTGTCCCTGGCTGTCTGAGAACTTGCTCTGTAGACCAAGCTGGCTTTAAAATCACAGAGATCCACCTGCCTCTGCCTCCTCAGTGCTGGGACTAAGCCACCACGGCCAGCTTGCCCTCTATTTTTCTTCTGTATTTGAATTTTTTTTATTTGATTTTGATTATATGTAGGTAGGGGACACAGCATTGTATGCAAATGATTGCAGGTGGTCACAGAGGCTAGAGATGGTTGGATTCCAAGGGCTGCCAGACATGCGTGCAGAAATCCAGCTCAGATCCTTGGCAAAAGTAGAAGGTAGTCTTAAACACTGAGCCATTTCTCCCCCCAACTCCCCCGCCCCCCACACCTTTCGGAAAGATAGGATCTTGCACTCTGGGCATAGTGGTGCGAGCCTTTAATCCCAGCACTTGGGAGACCATGGCAGGTTCTGTGAGTTAGAGACTGCCAGAGCTATATTGGGAGACACTGTCTCAAAGAAACAAAACACACGCACAGAGAGAGACACTGTCTCAAAGAAACAAAACACACGCAGAGAGAGAGAGAGAGAGAGAGAGAGAGAGAGAGAGAGAGAGAGAGAGATTTATCTTGATAGGTATCTCAGGTAGTCGTCAATCTCTCAAACAGCCTTGATCATATGTGTAAAGTGCTATGTGCACTAAAGATGGATTATACAGCAAAGCACTTCAGGGGTGGAGGCAAAAAGGTCAGGAGTGCCGGGCAGTGGTGGTGCATGCCTTTAATCCCTGCACTTGGGAGGCAGAGGCAGGNGGATTTCTGAGTTCGAGGTCAGCCTGGTCTACAAAGTGAGTTCCAGGACAGCCAGGGCTACACAGAGAAACCCTGTTTCGAAAAACCGAAAAAAAAAAAAAAGGTCAGGATTTCAAGGTCATTTTCATCTAGAGAGTTTGACACTAGGCTGAGCTCCATAAAACTCTGCCTCGTAGGACGAGTGTGGTGGTACAAGTCTTTCATACTGGTGCTCAGAAGGTTGAGGCCAGCCTGATCTACATAGCAAGTTCCTGGACAGCCAGGGTTACACAGTGAGACCCTGTCTCAAAACAGAGAGTCTGGGCCTAGAGAGATGGCTCAGCAGTTAAGAGTGCTGGATGTTCTTCAAAGGCCCCAGGTTTGCTGCCCGGCACCCCCATGGCAGTTCATAACTGTAACTCCAACTCGAGAACATCTGATGCCTTCTGGCTGCCACAGAACCAGGCATACAGGTGGTGCGCAGATAGCTAAGCTGGCAAAACAGTCATACACACAAAAATAACTACCTTCCCAAGGCTTGGTGAGATGGCTCACTAGCTAAAGACACTTGTTGCCAAACCTGATGGCCTGAACTCAATCCCCCAGGACCTGAAAGGTGAAAGGACAGAGGTGACTCCTCCAAGTTGCCCTCTGACCTCCACTTTCACACTTCGGGCATGCATAGCCACACACACGAGAAACAAAAAAAAATTTTTTTCAAAAATGTAGTAAAAATGATTTTGAAGAAAAAAGCAATTTAACAAACAAAAATAAGGGCTGGAGAGATGGCTCAGCGGTTAAGAGCACCGGCTGCTCTTCCAGAGGTTCTGAGTTCAAATCCTGGCATCCACCTGATGGCTCACGAACATCAGTAATGGTGTGTCTGAAGACAGCTACAGTGTACTCACATACATAAAATAAATCTTTAAAAAAGAGAGAGAGAGAAAGAGAGACAAAAATAATAACAGAAAAATAAGGCATACACCAGGGTGTGTTGTGCCAGGGTGTGTTCAGATGAAAGGCAAACACTGCACTTTAGATAAGGCGCTTCAGCATCCTCAGATTTGGGTAGCCTGGAGTTCCAAAGCATCCTTCCCTCTGTCCCTTCTCTCACACAGATGCTTGGGCTGCATGCAGACCCCTGTGCCTGTGTCTGGCCATGTCCCTAGGATCTGATTTGAGGATTCCCCAAGCTTTGCTTGAGAAGCACACCTAAGAGAAGTGAGAGGGGAGGGGGAGAGGGAGGGAGATGCCAGGAGAGGCTAAGGAAAGGATGGGGGCATCCATGCCCTCTCTGTAAGCTCCTGGGCTTCTGAAAGTGGGCAAGACAGTAGGCATCTCTATCTCTGCCTGAGAGCAATGTCCCGGCTGCCATCCCTGTGCCCCTCCACTCCCACACAGCCGGTTAAGATGCCCAAATAGTCATGAGCTCCTCACAGGTGTTCCCTTAGTCCCATCACGCCATCCAAGCCCCAGTTGCCTGGTGAGGCTGAGTCACCGCCAACCTCTCCCTTTTTCCGCTATTAAGAACCAATTAGGGAGCTGAGGCACTGGCTTGTGTGACAGCGGTTTTCGCTCATCAATAATGGTTCGGGTTGTGTGGGTGGGCAGGAGCGAGGCAGGCGTGACGGGGTTGTGACTGGAGCCCTGTCTCTAGGGAACAGTCACCCTAATGGAGTACCCTGAAAATGACGGCTGTTTTTGGATTAGTGGACTCTCAACTCACCCAGGCAATGACAGTACTGTATATATTCTTATCCCAGAGGGGGGGGGTCTTGTTATCCAGACCCTCACTCTAAGCTAGTGCTCCATAATGAGAATAAATTTGGACTATTTAGGGTTTGGGTGGGTCAATTCTGTTTTTGTGGTGCTAGGGGGATACCTGGGGCAGGGTGCATGCTGGGCAAGGATTCTACCACTGAGCTATGTTCCCAGCCAGATTTAAAATTTTTGAAAAGTCAAGAACATTTCCCACGGGCTAGCAATAAGCTTAAGGTGCTCGATGCCAATCCTGACTACCCGAGTTAAAGCCCCAGGACTCACGTGGTGGAAGGAGAGAACCGACTCCCACAAGTTGCCCTCTGACCTCCATTCACAAGGCACAGCACATGCACACCCCTCAAAACTAAATAAGTAAATAAGGAATGTAGAGCTAGGTTTAGTGGCATCTCTGTGAAGGCAGATCTCTTGAGTTCAAGACCAGAATAGTTTACAGAGTAAGTGCCAGGGCAGCCAAACAAGGGCTACACAGATTAAACCCTGTCTTAAAAAAAAAAAAACAAAAAACAAAAAAAAAGGCTGGAGAGATGGCTCAGCGGTTAAGAGCACTGACTGCTCTTCCAAAGGTCCTGAGTTCAATTCAAACCACNTGGTGGCTCACAACCATCTGTAATGGGATCCAATGCCCTCTTCTGATGTGTCTGAAGACAGACAGTGTGTACTCACATACATAAAATAAATAAATATTTTTTTAAAAAGGAGGAGGAGGAGAAAGGAAGGAAACAAAGGAGGGACAGAGGGACAGAGGGAGGAAGAAAGGAAGGAAGGACACCTCAATCCAGAGGGATGAGGTTAAGGGCACTTCCTGCTTTTGCAGAGAACACAGGTTTGATTGCCAGCATCCACATTCGGCTCACACGAAAAATAGCCCAAGATAATTTGCCTTTGGTTTGCAACTTTTTTTTTTTTAAAGACAAACTCTATGTAGTCTTAGTTGTAGACCAGGGTAGTTTAGACTCAGAGACCTGCCTGCTCTGCCTCCTAAGTGCTGGGATGAAAAGGCCTGAGTCTGCAAACCCGGTCTATTATTTGCAACATTTTAACTCTCCGTAACCACTGAATTCAGCCATGTGGCCTTGTAGACTCTCCTGTTCACACCAGCAGCCTGGGCTGGGATCCTCCTTAAGACTTCAAAGCTCTCTGCTTTGTAGTTAAACTGGGTCCAGTGAGTTTCTTATTTCAGTGACATCTTTGCAATGGCCTCTAAGGATTGCCACAGGGACTTATTCAGGGAACCATCTTTCTGCCTCCAGCATCCCTCCTCCTAGGAGGAGCTCCAGCCCAGCTCCTCTTTATGTGTATCAATTCAGGCTGGGGAGAGTGCTCCCCCTACATGGGCCTCAGTTTCTTCATCCATAGAATAGAGTCACAGTGACACTCATGTCCTAGGATCATGGCACAGACTAACTGCATTCATTCCCGAAGAGGGCTTTACCCGCCTGGCGCACACACTGTCCTATTACGATGGTGGGGGCGGGAGTCATGGGGAGGGCATGAGTCACAAGGTCTGGTTTCCAACCTCACAGGCCCAGAAAGTAGACACGAACACCACTTAACAGCTCAGGGTTGGTTTCCAACACTGGCCTCCTGCACAGTGGTGGGTAATGGCCTTTGGGAGGCTCAGCCTCCAGAGACTTCATTTTTGCTGCCTCCTCCAGTGGCAACTAAGTGGGGGCTTGCTCTTGAAGGACAGGAAATCTCGGGGTCACAGAGTGATGCTTTGAAGGAAATTATCCAAATGTGCCAAGTTTGTGCTTGGACTTTCCAACGTCCCCCCCCCCCCGACCTATGAGGCAGGTATGAATGAATCCCATTTCACAGAGAAGGCTAACTGAGGTCCAACATAGACAAAGGGGGAAAACTGCAAAATGTATTAAATTTCCATGGGTGCTGTGCAAAATGCTTCAGATACTGCATTGTCCCAAGACCCATCCTCAAGTCATTTCCGGCCCCCCACAATGTTTGGAGGAGAAAGCATCTCAACAACTAGAAAAGGGGGGAGCCAGGAAACCTTCCCTTTTATCAAACCACAGGCCTTTGTGAGCACAGCCTGCAGTGCGCACTCCTGAGGGAAAGGGCTATGCCTCTCATCTCTGTAGAGGACCCTTGTCATGGGCACTTTGCAGTGCCTATAATGACAGCCACCACTGCTGAATGGGAGGCAGGCTGCTGTTTATAATAATTGCCATCCTAGCTCGGGGAAGAACAGCCGGGGGCATAACCTGATCCACAGGCAGAAATCAACCTAGCTCTCTGGAAAGCTTGTAATTTCCTGTTACCATAGCAACACCAGCATCTCCATCCCCCCAGGACTGTGAGAAGAGCTGCTCTCACCCTGTCCTTCCTCCCAAACCCCCTCCAATACCTTCTATCTCTGAGATTTTTGTGTTTCGATTAATTACTGTCAATGCCTGTACTGCATTTTGTCTCTTCTTCTTCTTCTTTTTCTTTTTCTTTTTCTTTTTTTCTTATTCCATCTGCTGAGTCACCGTGTCCTGCTCTGGATTAGAGTGGTTATTCAGAACATTTGGGGGTGCTGGTTGCCATGGCCACAGTGCAGCCTGCATCCTTCATCACCTGTTAATTCTCAGCAAGGCTGGCTGCAAGCGTGGGTACCACTGCCCTTATACAAGACCCAAGGGACATCAAAGCTCCTAGAGACAGGAAGGGGGCACCAATGACGCAGACATGAGAGTAAATGTCTCATCTCGGTTATGAAAAAAAAAAAAAAAAAAAAAACAGTCTAGAGATTGTTATAACCTTGCAAACCACATTCAGGCGGGAGTTTATCAAATAAACCAAGAAGTGTATCATTTTTCTTTCCTGGTACATGGAAAAAATGTCTTTGTTCACTAACCATTTTAAGATGTAATTTTTTTTGTTGCAAAGTTATGAATTCTTTATGCAAATCATAATCTACCCCTGAAAGCAAAAATGGAAGAGTCTTGAAACACAAGATCCTCAAGGAGCTGGCTCCCGGTAGGGGCCGGCTAGAAGTCTGATTAGGC
This sequence comes from Mus pahari, assembly GCF_900095145.1. Taxonomy (NCBI): domain Eukaryota; kingdom Metazoa; phylum Chordata; class Mammalia; order Rodentia; family Muridae; genus Mus; species Mus pahari. Next base: position 67,801,088 of record NC_034603.1, read on the forward strand.
ACAAACCCAGGGAGAGGGTACAAGAGTGTTGAGCAGATCCAACATAGAGGGCATCCACAAGAGATGCTGAGGGTTTTCCATGGTAACGGGAACATAAAATGGCTCCAAGGCAACCAACATGAGAATCTCAACAGAAAGAGCAAGCCCATCAGCCCATGGCCCATTGCTCCTGATAACTATGACGATGACATCCTGTTTGCAAAGCCCAATGGAGGGGACATGGATCAATAAGTCACCCTACATGCGCACACTACCTGTTCACCAAACATCAACATATGGGCAGCTATGAGTCTTAAGTCACTTGGTTCCCATTCATTCTCCCTCTTCCCCCTCCTCTCAGCCCCTCCCCATGGGATGTAATCCAATAGAGGACTAGGAAGTCGGTGGCCCAAGGAATATGGTAGAATGAGCTGCTCTGGAACCCAGGGAGGCTGTCTCCTGTCTGTCTCCTCCCTGTTTCAGCCCTTCACTTTCCCCATATCCTGAATGAATAACTAATTGATTGACAGCTCTGTGACAGGGTGGGGCAGAGTGACAGGTTGTACCTACACTCCACACCCATTTCTCTTGCTGTGGGGAGTCTGGCCTCACCTGGAAGGAGGGTTTGGGAGGAACCTCAAGGGCTTTATAAGGCAGGCCTGGAGCAGCGCACAGAGCAGAGCTGACCCAGCGCCACAACAGCCAACCATTCTCCAGCTCTGTGGGTGAGAAACTGGGAAGGGAGGGGAGGGGAAGGACAACAGGGAGGAGAATTGACAAGCCCCCTTCCTTTTTTTTTTTTTTTTTTTTAAGTTTTATTTATTGCATGTAAGTACACTGCAGCTGACTTCAGACACTCCAGAAGAGGGCGTCAGATCTTGTTAGGGATGGTTGTAAGCCACCATGTGGTTGCTGGGATTTGAACTCTGGACCTTCGGAAGAGCAGTCGGGTGCTCTTACCCACTGAGCCATCTCACCAACCCCCGACAAGCCCCCTTCCTATAGAGGCTCCAGGCCATGGTGTCTCCAGACATGGGGCCCCTTGCTTAGCCTAGAGTGGAACTGAGTCTCAGCTCTAAGGCCCACACTGTCGTCCTTGATTCCTGCCTGCCTTACTGCTTCACTTAGGACCCAACCATGATCCTGGGGCTCCTGTCAATCACGGAGATGAGCCAGTGTGGGCTTATTCCCCCATTGCTAAGATGAGAAAACTGAAATCTAGAAGCCAGGCTGTTCTAAGACTGGAACCCACAGCTCTGGATCCCGTCTCAAGCCCTTTCCTAGGCCAGTGCTACCTAAAAGAAAATTCTGTGATAACGAGAATGCTTTAAATCCGCGCTTTCCTATATAGCAGCCATTAGTCACATGGGTACTTATGTGGCTAGTTCAAAGGTGGAAACATTGTCTAGCAATTCATTCAAATTTAAGGAGACACAAGTAGCTAGTGACTGCCATATTTATCAAGCTGTATGGCTCATATTGGACGGAATGACTCTCTATAGCAATGATTTTCCCCCTTTTCATTCATTCTTTCTTGTTGGTAGCCTCTAGCCCAGGTTTGCCTAGCACTCACAGAACCTAGAGAGCGAGGCAATCCTGCCTCTGCCTCCCAATGACTGAGATAGAAACAGGAGCTAGCATATCCAGCTGCGATTTTCAACATTTCTTTGTTAGCCACAATTAGTTCTCTCCCACAGAGAATCTAATTTGAGAATTTTGTCATATGAAACTAATATTTTTAAGGGCTTTTTTTGTTTGGTTGCTTTTTGTTTTTGTTTTTCAAGACAGGGTTTCTCTGGTACCACCCTGCCTGTTCTGCAACTAGCTCTATATAGAGACCAGGCTGGCCTTGAACTCAGAGATCCACCTGCCTCTGCTTTCTTTTTT
>NC_034603.1:67803256-67806426 GCF_900095145.1 Mus pahari
CCACCTGCCTCTGCCTCCCGAGTGCTGGGATTAAAGGTGTGCGCCACCACGTCCAGCCTCTAATATCTTTTAATACACATTTTTCTTACGGGGAAAAGTTAAAAAAAAAAAAAACAAAAGCAAAAACAAAAACAAAAACAAAACAGAAAATATCAAGTCCCAAGAACAGATAAGGTCAGGGACTTGATGTTTGCTTGGGCATTCTACTTTAGGTCCAAGCTGTAGTTTCCCCAGACTTGATTCACCCCTCCAGCTTGGCTGCAAATGCTGGGTTTAATTTATTTTCCTTAGCTGCATAAGTACAGTTGCAGACTGCTGCTCATCAGCTAAACACAGCGGAGCCTCTGCTCCAAGGTTGCCTAGCAACCATGGGGCCCAGCCTCTGATGGACACACTGGTGGTCTCCAAGTGGCAGTGTATGATCTATAATACCCTTTAGTGTGTGCATGCCTCTTCGTTGTTGCTACTTAAAATTTCGCTTTAAGCTCTAAGAGTCACTTAAGTGTCACTGGACCGGAGTCACAGGACTTAGCCTCATCTGGCGGAGCAGTCTGGAAAATACTGTTCTATGGTCATTGTGGGGGAATTTTTGCATTTGAAATTGTGTGTGTGTGTGTGTGTGTGTGTGTGTGTGTGCATGTGCACACACATTTGGGTGGCAAGGCCAGTGCCCATATGGACACCAGAGGAAGTCTTTTGTTCTATAGTTTAGTTCATTGGGACAGGATCTCTCTCTCTCTCTCTCTCTCTCTCTCTCTCTCTCTCTCTCTCTCTCTCTTCCCCTCCCTTCCTCCCTTTCTTTCCCTTCTCCCTCTCTCTCTTTCTGTAACCAGGCAGCTTAGAGCTCATCTGATCTAGCCCTTTACCACCTCTGTGACTATGGAATAGCCCCGTCTTGAAGCCCAGCTCTCTTCCCTTCTTAGACAAGATGCCTCGACTGTTCGTGTGTGTGCTGGTCTTAGTGCTGGCTCTAGCTACCTTCTCGGAAGCTTCTTGGAAGCCCCGCGCCCAGCTACAGGATGCATCGTCCGGACCAGGGACCAATGGGGACCTGGAACAGCGCCAACTTGACAAGCCGGGCCTAGCCTCTCACCACCGAAGGCAGCTGGGGCCCCAGGGTCCTCAACACTTCGTAGCAGGTAGTAGCTGCCGAGCCAGCCAGGTTTGGCCATGGTTCCTCCATACTGACCCCACAGTTCTTTGAGACTTGGCCTTCTTCTCTCCATTCTTACCTCCTGTCCCCTCCTCAGACCTGTCCAAGAAGCAGAGGCCACGAATGGAGGAAGAAGTAGAGGCCTATGGATGGATGGACTTTGGTCGCCGCAGTGCTGAGGATGAAGAGCAGTAAGACTAATGACACTCTTCCAGAGCCCAGCCATCTCCAGCCACCCCCCAGCTCCGTCCTTACAACACATATTAAAAATAAACTAGCTTCCAGTGTATCCCTGGGTCATGTCATGTGCTTGACTGGAGAGGGGTTGAGGCAGGAGGGAGAGCTGAGTACCCCTTAGAGGCAGACCCAAGGGTAGCACTGATCAAGGATCTACCTGTGTGAGCCCGGTCAGAGGTTAAGCAGTTAAACTTACTGCCCTTTCAAAGGATTCTGATTCAGCTCCCAGTACCCATATTGGGTGGCTCACAGCTGCCTATAAGTCCAGTTAGAGGGAATCCAACCTTCTTCTCACCTCCTTGGACATCTGCACTCACATGCACCTACACACATAACATCGTGTGCGTGTGTGTGTGTGTGTGTGTGTGTGTGTGTGTGTGTGTTGTGTGTTGTGTGTATATGTATATGTGTATGTGTATGTACATAGGTCAAAATGTGTCACTATTGGAAGGTTTAAACCTTCCAATACAGTGAGGCCACGACTCCATTCTAAAGCTCTGTGCCAGCTCAGCTGCCTTCTTCCTGCCCTGGGAAATCCAGTCTCTTTCTTCTCCTTCCTTTCCTCACACAGACACATCATGCTCTTTCCTTCTCCTTTGTCCTTATTGTTCTCAGCTCCTGGGATGTTCTCCCTGCCCAAACATGGCAGGCTCCCCTTCCTACTTGAGGTGCCCCCGGCAGACTTGCCCTTTCTGTTTCTCAAACAAATTTCATGAGTGTAACTGGTTTCTTGCCCACTCACATCTGCCTTCTCATCCAGTTGGAAAACTAAGTATGGGTGGGTACTGTAGTGGCTGGTTGTGTGTGTGTCAACTTGACACAGGCTGGAGTGATCCTTGAGGAAATGCCTCCATGAGATCCAGCTGTAAGGCATTTTCTCAATTAGTGACCAAGGGTGAAGGGCCCAGGCCATTGTGAGTGGTACCATCCCTGGGCTGGTGGTCTTGGGTTCTATAGGAAAGCAGGCTGAGCAAACCAGGGGAAGCAAGCCAGTAAGCAGCATCCCTCTATGGCCTCTGCATCAGCTCCTGTCTCCAAGTTCCTGCCCTGTGTGAGTTCCAGTCCTGACTTCTTTTGGTGATGAACAGCAATGTGGAAGTGTAAGCTGAATAAATCCTTTCCTCCCCAACTTGCTTCTTAGTCATGATGTTTTGTGCAGGAATAGAAACCCTGACTAAGACAGGCACCGAGAGGATAAGAGTGCCTACTGCCCTTTAAGAGGAATCTGGCAATAGACCATTGTTCTGGCCAAACTGGACAGAGACAAGTTGAAAGACAAGTGTCGGTGCTTCCCACCCCTTGAGCGGACTCTGGGGTGTCTGTCTTCCAGGCTTCAGCAGGGCTCTTAAGTTTCCACAGCAATAACTGGCTCAAGTGACATTCTCTATTGGCTTCCCCTTACAAATCTCAAATCCTCACACTCCTATTGGGGTTCCTGTGGTTCTTGGGGACCCCTCTCAGTTAAAATGCCTGTGATCCTAGCTTCAGAGCAGCATAATGGGCTGAAACAAGAACCCAAGCAAATCTCTTCTACTAAAGTCCCCGGGGAAAGGGAGAGGGGCTGTGAAACTTTGGATGGGATGCTGAGAGGTTAGTCTGTAGCTGCCAGCCTTCTCTAGATCCTCCGGGCTAGAAGCCCCTCTACCCTGCTGGAGGTGAGCAGCCTGCTTTGCACTGGAGACCTTGGAAAGGTCTCTCTGAAGCAGACTCTTAAGAAGATGATGAAGCTGGCCGTGGTGGCGCAGGCCTTTAATCCCAGCACTCGGGAGGCAGAGGCAGG
>NC_034603.1:67806598-67814944 GCF_900095145.1 Mus pahari
AAGAAGAAGAAAAAAAAAAAAAAGAAGAAGAAGATGATGAGGTCTCCACAATGTGTGAGCCTGCTTCCTTCAGGGCTTCTAAACCAAAAACTAAGGCCAAACCTGAGTGTGTGGGGAAGCACTGTCCTGGATAGGGGAGAAAAGCCTACTGACTTCAAAATCTGGCAGTATCTGAGTACATGAGAGAGATGCACCAGGAGGAGCTGGGCGAACACACAGGGGAGTGGACGTCTGAGGCTGTAGACCACTGCAGCGAACCTAAGCAAGTAGAGCGGATGAGGGCTCAAGATCTGGGCAGCATCTTCCTGTGACTCGAGATCTCATCCTTGCAAGGACACCTGGAGCCAGTACTCACGTCTTCCATGAACAATCTTTTTGTAGCTTGGACAAAGCCATGCTCTACAGGAACTGCACTGAAGATGTCAAATTGTCTCAGTGAAGTATTGAGAAGGGGCCAAGAGGCTCAGAGGTGGGCATTATAGAAGAGAATTACCGTGTGAGACAAGGAATCCACTAGGGCGTGGAGTGCTCTGCTAGGAACATAGAAATGCTATGGAGAGGGATGTGAAGCACCCCTGAGAGGCTATCCCCTCTTGGTTTGCCAGAGATCGCCTTAACAAAGCACCACACAGGATGCCTGAAAGCCCATGTGTTGTCCCAAAGGTCTGGAGAACCATAGGTCTGAGACCCACATGTTGGCAGAGTTGGTTCTGTCTAAGAGTGGTGAGGGAGAATCTTTCTGTCAATGTCTGATGACTTGATGGCAGCCTTTGGCAATGCTCAGCTTGTAAGTCTCTACCGTTATCTATATATAGTGTTCTAGCGTTCTCTCTCTCTCTCTCTCTCTCTCTCTCTCTCTCTCTCTCTCATGTGTATGTAGTGTTTGTTAATGTTTACTAAGGATACCAGTCACACAGATGACAGCATTGTAATTAATTACATCTGCATAGATCCTATTATAAAAGCCACATTCTGAGCTTGTGGGGATTAGATCTGCACAGAAACTGGAGGAGTTACTGGGCATGGTGGCTCACACCTGCAATCTCAACACTCCAGAACACGAGGCAGGAGAATTCCCCTGAATTCAAGGCCAGCCTAGGCTGTAGAGTAAGACCTTCTGAACACATAAAATAAATGCTAAAGATGGATCAGCAGTTAGGAGTACAGACCACTCTTCCAGAGGACCTGGGTTTGGTTCCCAGGACCCACATCTTGGTTCATGACTATCTGTAACTGCAGTTCCAGGGGGATCTGACACTCTCTTCTGATTTCTGGTGGCACCATGCATGTACATGGTATCCTTACATATGTACATATGTGCAGATCAAACCCTCATACATATAAAATACACCCAAAAATCTTCAAAGATCTAGGCTACAGTTAACAGAGGAGCTGCTACTATAGACCTGGCCTAGCTGGTGCTGTAGGGATGTCAAGGGTACCAAATGGATATGAAACAACAGTATTACCATCTCTAACAAGGTAGACTTTATTGTCACAGAAAAGCTAAACCAATGCAGGCAAGCAGAGGTTCCAACTGCAGGCTTGACTATGGTAGCTCCAGGCTTGACTATGGTAGCTCCTACCATGGTGATTCAGTACATCAGAGATGAAGAGCAGAGGAGTCAAAGGCCAATGCCAGCTGCTAAAATGGAAAACCATAATCCTTTGCCTGGTTTCCAAATCCACTTGCGTTCCCAAAACAGCCACTGATCAGGGTGGGTGCATACTGGGGAAAGAGCCCCACGCAGACCTCACAGGCTAAGCTATGGAACACAGGGCCTGAGTCAACACTCACCCCAAAAACCCAGAAGGCCATGGTGTCAGAGTTAGAGAGGTGGCAGAGAGAAGCCTGTGGAGCTCCACCCAAGTGTCTTGCCACAGGTGCAGTGAGTCCTTACACATACCTTGTAATTTCTTAGTCTAGCAATGTATAATTTGGATAAATAAACATGACAGCTGACAGAGCCTCCCTCTTAATTCCCTGGGGTGAGGAATAAGAATCACTATGGTGGGAGTGCCAGCCCCTGAAGTCACCTTATGGCTCACAATATCACATGTCAGGTGAAATAGCAGAGACTCATAAAGACTTAAAGGGAAAAAAAAAAGACTTAAAGGAGGTCCAGTGTTGGTGTTGGTGGAAGACAGAGGCAGGTGAATCTCTGAGTTCAAGATCAGCCTGGTCTACAGAGTGAGTCCAGGACAGCCAGGGCTACACAGAGAAACCCTGTCTTGAAAATAAAATAAATAAATAAATAAATAAATAAATAAATAAATAAATAAATAAAGACTTAAGAGAGACAGGAGTGGAGTACCCTATTACACTGCCCAAGCCTGGGTCCTAGGTAGACAAGATGGACCATTGCCATCCTGAGAACTGCTGCAAACATCAGCAAAAGCAGTTCTGGATACAGAAAGACATGCTGACGTTACTAGAGTATCATGATGTCTGATGCATGCTGAGCTGATGAAATGCTTTTCCATCTGTCTGGAAAAGGGATCAGAAAGAGTTCTTCTCCAGCCACAACAGACCGCGGTACGCGTTCAAACAGGACATGTTTAAAATTAGTGTCAAAGTACCTGTGGGAGACAGGGCCGTCTGGCTGTCTGCACGGTCCCGAGAGGAGGCATACAGGGAAGCACTTGCCCTTACATCTGCTAAGTTCTTTCTTATAGGGCAAAATAGGAAATAGTTTAGGCTTAACAAGCTAAAAGGCAAAAAGTCAAGGAAGGAAGGGAGATTCTCAGATTAGAATTCCACCGTTACTGATGGTGGTGTCTGTAATCACAGCACTTGGGGGATTGTGAGGGTTAGAAGTTCAAGGTGGGCTTGGGCTTCATGGTAGCACTTTACCACCCTAGCTACACCCTAGGCCTTTTTTTTTTTTTTTTTTTTTTTTTTGAGACAAGGTCTAACTGTAGCCAACTAAGTAGACCAGGTTAGTCTCCAACTCCAGATGGTCCTTCCACCTTAGCCTGCTGAATACTGTAATTCTGGCAGGACAGGCATAGACCACCACAGTAAGAACAGTTCATAAAGCCAGGAATTCTAGTGCCTGCAAGGTGAAGTCAGAAGAATCAGGAGTTCAGAACCACCACTGTTACATAGTGAGTTCAATGTCAGCCTGGGCAAATGAGATCCTATCTAAAAAGGAAAAGCAGAGTTGGCTGGGAAGATGGCTCAGCAGTTAAGAGTATTGGCTGCTCTTCCAGAGATCCTGAGTTCAGTTGCCTGCAGCCACATGGTGGCTTACAATCATCTGTAATGGGATCTAATGCCCACTTCTGGTGTGTCTGAAGAAAGCAACAGTGTACTCATACACGTAAAATAAATAAATAAATCTTTAAAAAAAAAAAATAAAAAGCAAACAACTGAGGAAGTTTACTCAGGAAGTAAACAACTGAGAAGCTTCAGGAAGTTCCTGAAACTGACCAGAAGTACAAGGCCCCTCTAACCAGTAAGGAAATTTAAGGAGACACAGACCAGGTGAGGGTGGAAGAGGTTGTCCTGCTAAGCTGCCTAGAAGATAGCTCTGACCTGTTGAGTTACCTCCAAGTTGTGCAGTGAACTTCAGGGTCCCAGCTATCACGAGTCATTGTACTTGGATGGGTTTTCAGAGATGCAGCTACCCTTGGAGTGCCCTCTGCTCCTATAAGCATCCCCTAACCTAAACTCTTGTAAATAACCTCAATAAACCCATGGGTTCACCAAATTGGACTTTAGTGGTATTATCACTTTGTCGCTTGTCTGGAATGAGTAGACATTGCGTCACATTTTTTTCTTAGTAAAAGTTTACTGGAATGGGGCAATATAGCTTAGTTGGCAGAGTGCTTACCTAATATGCACATAGCCCTAGCTTCAGGCCCCACCATCCCATAAAACTGACATAGTGGTATACACTTATAATCCCAGTACTGGGAAGATGGAGGCAGGAGAATCAAAAGCTGAAGGTCATATTTGACTATATATGGAGTTTGAGCCAGCCTGGGATACAAGAGACTCTGTCTCAAAAAAAAAAAGTTACTTAAAAAAAAAAAAAAGATTATTTTTTATTTATGTGAGTACACTGCAGCTGTCTTCAGACACACATTAGAAGAGGGCATCGGATCCCATTACACATGGTTGTGAGCCACCATGTGGTTGCTAGGAATTGAACTCAGGACCTCTGGAAGAGCAGTCAGTGCTCTTAACCTCTGAGCCATCTCTCCAGCTCCTCCCCCCACACACATACAAAGTTTTAAATAAAAATAAAATAAAATTACAGTGTTGGGAACAAGCAAAAGAAACTTATTCTAAGTACTACCGTTTCGTTTTCAGAAACTAAATTCAAGGTCCCAGGCCCTAGGGGAGCCAGGGACTTCCCTAGAGCTGAACAGCTTCACTCCAGCCATCTCAGGGACAACTTCTCCATCTTGTTGGCAGGGTCAAACAAGTTCACGTTCCCAGGCCTAGGAACAAATGCCTATGTCACTTCTCTAAATGTTTTGTCTGTTAGCCAGTAAAGAACATAGAAATTGCTGTTATCTAAACTAAGGTGCATAAGTTATAATAATAGTTATAATAATACATAACCAATTGCCCCTGCCCTAATTAACCACAGGCAGCTGACCCGCTCCTTTGTCCCCTCATCGCTCTGAGCTCCAGACCTGATGTCTAGGAGAATGAATTAAAGACCTTGAAGCCTTGGGTTCGGCCCAGTCTCCAGCAAGTACTGCCTTGCTTAACCCATATTGTCAAAATACAATTGGATAGCACTGCAGCTCTCCCCAGTCCTCCCCCCCCCCAACCCCCTGGCTTTGTGTTCCCATTCTTTAAAACTGCAATACAGCTTCCCCTCCAGGACACAGTTCAGATCCTCGACTGGCCACCTCCCTGAGCGCTCAGAAGATAAAGCTCTCATCTTTAAGCTTCCATATCTGAAGTGAGTTTTCTTGGCTTCTACCCTGAACCCAACAACAGGACTAGGGGTGTATCTCCATGGTGGGGCACTTTGTACACAAGTGTGAGGCCCTGGCTCCAGTCCTTAGCACCACGGCTGCTTCTTGGCCATGTTGGTGTCTTCCTATCTGCAGGCCAAAGAAAACGTCAGTGACTATCAGAGGTTACTGAAGTGGAAATTCCTGGTTTCTTTTGGAAACTCGGTTGTGTCATGGGATGTTTTTTTCTGGAAGCTGTCTTGTGAGAGGATGTATGTGGCTGAAGCAGATACTTGTGAGGGTGTGAGATGATTGAAGGCGTATAAGTAGAACACAGATGTTCTTGCAGTGTTTAATGCCTTGCAACGTTTCGCTGGTCTTTTTTGTTGTTGTTGTTTTGGTTTTTTGTTTTGTTTTGTTTTTGATTTTTTATTAGATATTTTCTTTCTTTCTTTCTTTTGTTTTTTTGTTTTGTTTTGGTTTGGTTTTGGTTTTGTTTTTTCGAGACAGGGTTTCTCTGTGTAACCCTGGCTGTTCTGGAACTCACTCTGTAGACCAGGCTGGCCTGGAACTCAGAGATCTGCCTGCCTCTGCCTCCCAAGTGCTGGGATTAAAGGTGTGCGCCACCACGCCTGGCTAGATATTTTCGTAAAGAGAAAAGCACCAAAGAGCTTCTTGTGGTGTCCCCGCTGTTACTTGTCATTTCTGGTGACTCATACCAATTCTGCAGAACCTTACAGTTGCTATTGGACTGAACTGCGGCTACTGATTCATGTTTGGTGTGTGCTATTGGACTGGACTGTTGTTATCCTGACAACAAAGAGTGGAATCCCCCCCAAAGAACTACTTCTAAACAGGTCCACAACCCCCATTTCCTATAAGCCTTCTTCTTCCCCTTCCTTTGGTCAGTGGGCTAGAAGGGAGGTTGAAGCATCGTAGAACCCTAAGTAAAGCAGGTTTGGAAACAGCTAAGCCTACTGGTTACTGTCCCTGCTTTCCATGAGGGAAAGCCTCATGTCAGGGACAAGAAGGATCGTGTCTGGGACTCAGGGACCTGTGGGGGTGAGCAGCTCTGTGCTTCCGGTCTCATAATAAACACAAGTAGGGAATTCAAACAATCTGGCCTGACAAAGGAAGTAAAGCAAGGTGGAGATTTTGGCCGTACCACCAGGAGGACAAGGTGAACCTGTCGGAGGGCTCTCATGGAGGAAAACGCAGAGTAGTAGAGGAAAGACATTACAAGTACCATCTAGGGCTCTGGATTGACAGGCACAGCCTATAGCATTCTATACCATTTGTCCTCTGGTTACCTTTGGGTTTTGTTTGTTTTGTGAGACAAGGTCACACTGTATGGTTCTGGCTGGCCTAGAACTTGCTACGTAGACCAGGTTGACCTTCTCCTCAAGATCCATCTGCCATATATGTCACAGCATGCATGAGGTCTGGCTGTCTTCTGGGAGTGATTATGTATATGTGTGATGTGTGTGTATACGCAGGTATGTGCACCCGTCCATGTGCTCAGAGACCAGAGGAGGAATCTAGGCGTCCTGCTTTATAATCTCTGCCTTATGCCTATGAGACAGAGAGGCTCATAGCCCAAAAGCCCCAGCAAGCATCCTGACTCCAGTCTCCATGGTGCTGGGAATTCAGGTACTCAGGCTTGCACATGAAGCTCTCTTCCCACTGAACCATCTCTCTGCTGGTCTTCCTTTTAAGGTTTTTTTTTTTTTTTTTTTTTTTTTTGCTTGAGATAATAAGGTCTGGCTGTAGGGTCCAAATAGGCCTTGAACTCTTGATCTACCTATTTCTGCCTCCAAGTGCTGAAATTACAGCTATGTACTACTGTTCTAAATTTTTTCTTTTCTTTTTTTGTTTTTTTGTTTGTTTTTTTCGAGACAGGGTTTCTCTGTAGTCCTGGCTGTCCTGGAACTCAATCTGTAGACCAGGCTGGCCTCGAACTCAGAAATCCGCCTGCCTCTGCCTCCCGCTAAATTTTTTCTTTAAGATACCATAACCAGGGCTGGTGAGATGGCTCAGCAGGTAAGAGCACCTGACTGCTCTTCCAAAGGTGCAGAGTTCAAATCCCAGCAACCACATGGTGGCTCACAACCATCCTTAACAAGATCTGACTCCCTCTTCTGGAGTGTCTGAAGATAGTTACAGAGTACTTACATATATAATAAATAAATAAATCTTTAAAAAAAAAGAAAAGAAAAGAATTGGTAACTCCTGTCCCAGAGGAGCTGATGTTTAAAAAAAAAAAAGATACCATAACCAGCTAGTATCTTAAAGTAATGCCAGATGGCAGGGGATGGGGGTAGGGGGTGGGGTGGATGCCTTTATCCCACTACTTGAGAGGCAGAAACAATCAAATCTTTGTAGATTTGAGGCCAGCCTGATTTATATACTGATTTCCAAGTCAGCCACAGTTTCGAAAAGAGGGGAAAAAAAGCAACCCCGCGTGTTTACTGTGTAGTGCTGTAAACTGTAAGCAGACGACTTTCCTCCTACAAGATTTGTAGCTAAGAATTGCCTTGACTCTCACAGTCGCTTTAAACTTGTTTTTTTTTTTTTTTTTTTTTTTTTTTTTTTTTTTTTTGAGATAGCTCTCACTATGTAGCTCTGGCTGTCCTGGAACTCACTACGTAGACCAGACTGATCTTAAACTCATAGAGATCCTCCTGCCTCTTACTCAATTACTGGGATTAAAGGTGTATGCCACTCCGACTCGGAGGAGTACTGCAACTGTTTAAGATCTGGGGGCTTTTCAGAGATATACTGAACACATCAACTAACCGATCCAAGCCTTTTTGGTACCGTGAGTGGATTCTTATGCTTTAGAGATGAAGAGTCACCCCCAAAGGCTCATAAGTTAAAAGCTCAGTGTAGCTGGGGGACCACTCTTTGTCTCAAACATCTACATGAGTTTCCTGTTATCCTCTAAAACCATTTCCTGGGGTGTCTCCAAGATGGCCTACTTATTCCTATTCCAGGTTTAGAGAGTTTGACCTAAACCAGATGGCAACATCCTCCCCCCCCCCGCCCCTTTATTTAACTAGAGCACAGGGACAGAGACCTCTTGGCAGATAGGTTCAGAAAAGGGAGTCTTGTCAGCTTCAAAGACCTGGTTCAAACTCAGCACTCTCCCCAGCTCTTAGACCCCTAGATCACTGAACCTGAGTCTCCATTTCACCACCTGCAAATGTATAAATCATCACCTGGCACCTCACAGTCATGGGTCATATGCATTTATATTTAATGCAAAGTTACTGGCTTGTCATCCAATATCAATCAATCTTCTTTCCGCAGCTGTTCCCAGACAGTACACAGACACACACACACACACACACACACTCACATACATACACACACACATCCATACTCATACACAGGCATACACACACTCACACACACACTCATACACAGGCA
>NC_034603.1:67815414-67828731 GCF_900095145.1 Mus pahari
CATACACAGGCATACACACACACACTCACACACACATACACACACACATTCATACACACACACTCATACACAGGCACATACACACACACCACGATCCCTAAGGAACACAACTGAGACAGGGCAGATATCCCACAAGTTCTTTATTTCCCACATTGGCACATACATCAATACAAAGGTTGATGAGCTACAAGACTATGAAGCACTGCAGAAGCAGGGCAGGCGCTGAGGCCACAGCTCTGTGCAAGCACAGATGTGGAGGAAGGTAGAACTCTAGAAGGAAACTCACAGGCCACAGGACACAGAGACAGCACTGGGCAGAGGGACACAACCCTCACTCAGATACACTTTACGTTACACACAGCAATAGAAACGGAGAAGGGTAAAAAAAACAGCGAAAAGGACTAGGTTCAAAAAGCCAACCAGGACTGGCGAAGTCCCTTTACGTGAGAGGTTCAAGGGGTAAAGAGGATTCCCCCCACCCTCATAACTGCCTACCCTAGGGACATGCCCACTCACACCCATCTCAGAGCTGCTGGTAGCCAGCCAATCTGACCACAGTTTGCTTCCACCCCTGGGGTTCCAGCAATCACAGCTTTGGCCCCAGTTTCAGAATGAGGGACTGGGGTTCTTTCAGCCTGTCCTACAAGAGGAGACAGGTCTACCAGGACAGTGGGAGAACTTCTGGCAGACATGGGGGGTGGGGGGTGGGTTTCAGAGGAAAGGAAGGAAGGGTGGGACTTGGCCAGGCAGCAGAAGGAGGGGGTCTCAAGCTGTCTGTGGGGCTTCTTCTGGCTGCTGGAAAACAGCAAACCCAGGAAGAGAAGGGGTGGGTGTGAGCCAGGAGCCAGACCACCCTCAAACCCAGTCAGCCCTGTCAGAGGAGACGACAGAAAACCACCACTGGCCCTCACTCAGGTCCCCCGTGGTCAGGCACGGATGGGACGTGCTGACCCGGCTTATAACCTGCGAGATCTTACTGTGCCGGCAGCCAGTGATATTCCACCCACTGGTGCCCCCAAAATGGGGGTTGGGTCTGGGGGTTGGAGGGCGGAGGGCGGCTCGGAATGACTGAAGGAGGCTGCCAAAACTTCAGGTGGCGCACAAGGACAGGAGCAGGAGGTGTGGACAGCAGGAGACCAGGCCAGGGGTTCAGAACTCATAGACACGGGCTCAGATCTGCTCCTAGCTGTATGACCTTGGCCAAGTCATCTCAGATCTCTGAACTTCGGGTTCCTCTTCTAATAAATGGCGCACACTCACATCTACCCACCCACGGGGCCATGAAGACAGAGGAGCTGACACAAAAAAAGACCCAACACTAAATCATCTGGTTTCACGGACAGCTCCTCAGAGGGAGGGCCTGCCCTCAGAGCACTTCCCAAAGCTGGGGTTTCTAGATGGGCAGAGGAGAGACCCTGACCCGCCCCTATCACCCTGCCGGAGCCCCACACTCACCCGGGGGAATGGTCCAACTGTGGCCCTTGCTGGCAGAGGCCTTCGTTCCAGGCCTAGGTGGCCCCAGAAGGCCCCTCTTCCTCCCTGGCACTGGGAGAGTGAGTGGCCCTGTCCTCCTCCAGCCTCTGAGAGTCCTGGGTCGGCACTCTGGGCTGCTGCTCCAGGATCCCGCCCCCCACGTTTGTTTGCTGCTGCGGGGTTGGGGAGTCTCCAGGGTAGAGGAATTCGGGATGAAGGATAGGGCAGAGATAGGAAGTTGAGGTACCAAGGGGTGTATAGCCCAACCCTGATTCCCAGTTCAGCCCCCCTCAGGAAGAAAGTGGATGGACAGCTGGACTTGTAAGCAGATTTTGCATAAATAAACACGGAGGCAGCAGTTCTAGCCAAGGGGGAACTGGAGGCAACTATGTAAATAGTATGTCAATCGTATGCAAAGTCCATGCAAATCAGCACACTGAGTAGGACCCAGTTGAGGTAAGCGATCACTGGGGAGGGGGAGGGGGTGTTCACCTACTCTCACCTCTCAAATGGTTGATGATCGAAAGCTTGTCCCACTGGCAGGAGGGTGTCCTCTGCGGGAACACTCACCTTTTGGGACCACCTTCTGCTTCTGCTGCCGCTTAGAGTGGGCGTCCTGCCAGTTGGACAGTTGCTGGAGGACATACTTCATGTCCAGGTGCGAAGGGCCCAGGCCGCTGGCCTCAAGGGCGGAGACCACCACATTCATCCTTGTGGTCTCGTCCACCTCGGGTTCCACCTCCTCCCAGGCCTCGGTCTCCTCAGACGCCTGCTCGGTCTCTTCTGCCTGCCCGTCCTCGGCCGTCCCCACCTCTTCTATGGCTCCCAGCTCCTCCTCTGGAACCAGCTCCTCTGGAACCTCAAAATCTTCAGGCGGCTTGGGATCTTGAGCCGGTGGGGGTGGCATCACCCTCTGCTCCTTCTTCCGCCCCTCCCTGCAGTGAGTGTCACATCTAGGCAAGGAGACAGTGACGTCTCTCCACACGTGCCGCCCCAACACTTCACTCCACAGACCCTGATAGTTCCCCCACCCCAGTTGTCCCAGCTAGGAGTGAGGGGAGAGGGGATCATCTCGGAGGCTTCCAAAACCCCAGCCCAGGCCCCCAGCAGGAGAAATGAGGGTTATCAATACCAAAAAGGTTCCTTCTTCGTCTCCACTCCCACCCTCCAGCCTAGAGAAGAACACCTGGGATATCTCATTCCAGAGCCAGTTGTCATAGAAATAACTCCATTATAGTAAGGCTCGGATGCATCAGATGACTTGATCCCACAGGACCCAAAGCAGCCAAACTGGGACTGGGTCTTAGATCGTAGTCAGCGGAAGAAAAGAAAAGCCATCATCTCCATCCACATGGAGTAGGCTTAAACCCAAAAGCCACCTAGAAGGTGAGCTCTGAATGGAGAGGGCACAGCCATTCCCAAAACAACGAGCAGATGAGCAGCCCCCAAGGACACAGATTTCTCAGAGTTTTCAGAGTCACAGAACCAGCAACAAGTGGTTGTCTGGCTGCTGAAATGTGAAGACAGATGATGGGGAGCCCTTAGCCAGGTCACCCCAGGTTTGATGTCTCCCCCCACCATCTCAGACCTTAGGTGTACTGAGGAAGCTCAAACTGCAAATTCCCTGGGGCATAAACGTATTGAAAAGTCACGGGGGGGGGGAGGGGAGCACAGGCATGGTGGCATCTGTCCTGGGAAGGCAGAGGCAGGCAGATCTCTAAGTTTGGGGCCAGCCTGGTCTACAGAGTGAGTTCCAGGACAGCCAGGGCTATACAGAGAAATCCAGCCTCAAAAACGAGGAGGAGGAGGAGGAGGAGGAGGAGGAAGAGGGGGAGGAGGAAGAGAGAGGAAGAAAGGAAGGAAGGGAGGGAGGGAAGGGAAGGAGGGAGGGAGGGAAAGGAAAAAAAGTCTCAGGTAGAAATGACCAATCCCCATGCAGTCTGCAGAGCTAGGCAGTGTGAGCGAGGCAGGATAAGGAGGCAGGAAGGATGCCCGGGAAAGCAATGGAGGTAAGAACATTAGGGTCAACCATTCTCCACTCAGAGAAGGAAGTTGGCACTGGGTGGGCCGAAGTGAGCATGGCTGAACCAAGCAAGCCTGAGGATCGCAGTTACACATACCTCTCCATGAAATACGCAGGGTCAGTGATGAACTTCCTCAGAGATGTCCGGAGCTCCTCAGCCAGTGTCTCCGGGAAACTCGGAAGCGCATCCTACAGCAAAGAGGGGGAGACATTCCACCCCCACACTCACAGAAAAAATAATCTTGAGGGCAGAAATCAGCCAGCAGGGCTGAAACCCAGGGCACACCGAAGTAAAAGAGCACGCTCACCAGAGGCACACTGTATCCATAGTGGGTGACAGAGCCCGCAGGCATTGAGGAGCGCTGGCGATGGCTCTTCCCATCCTCCTGGCGTTCACGAGGCCTGCTCCCATAATCCTGCATGTAGGAGCCAGCTCGCAGGCTCTGCGAGGACCAGGGGTTTCCAGTCAGGCCCTCTGCTTGCTCTTGCTTTAGGCACAAGCAAAGACCCCAGCTCCAGATCCAACAGTGTGATTCTGGGTGACCCAGGCCAAGATCCTGATCTCTACCCTCTTCAGGCCTCAAACGAGCTGATAACGGCTGGACCGTGGGCCAGGCAGGATAGAGGGCAGAAAGGCTCTGCTGCCATGTTGCTTGTCTTCTCTGGAGAGCCGAATCATCCCTCGGGGTGGGGTGGGGCCTACATTCCAGATCTTTGCCGGGGAATCATAGAACCTCACCTCTGAATGGATCCCCTTCTCTGAGGCCAGCATCTGCTGCAGTTTCTCCGTCTGGGCCCCATACTGGAAGAAACCATGAGGTGTGAGGCCCCCTCCCCAAGGCCTCCCACTCCTGCACCTCCTACCCCACCAGTCTTCCCATATCATTGTCTCTGACAGTCATGAGGAACGGGGGTCATAAAGTGGGGGGGTCATGCAGCCTGGTTTGGGGAGCGTGTAGGATTCTCTCTGTGTGGACTGGGTGAGGGATGTGGCTGGGCAGAATAGCTCTCCCGTTATCTCTGCCAACTCTGATGCCTACACAGGGAAGGACTTGGGGCCTGGCAGAGCCACTTACAGACTGACAACGCTGTTGTAGCTTGGTGATCTCGGCCTGCAGCTGAGTGATCTCTTTTTGCTGCCTCTCATAGCCTTCCAGCCTCAGCACCAGCACCTCCGATAACTCTGCCATCTGCTGGCTGGCTTCCGCTACAGGACAAGCACAGATCAGCCTGGCTCTGCATCTCGGTTCTCGTCACCCCCACAGAGGTCCCTCTGGGCTTTGGCATTCTCCCGAGGGGCTTGGCATTCTTCCCCCGGGGTCTTCTTTTTCAAGAACCATTTATTGACACAGAGCAGGGGGCTGGGGAATGACTTGCTAAGACCTGATCCCTGTCCACACTGAGCTCCAGTCTACTAGGGACAGGGGAACTCACAATCCCGATTGTATGAGGTACGACGGAGCCAGTGTCAAGGGAGGAGTAGAGGAGGGGGTCTCAGAGGTGGAGCACGTGACCAACTCAGTACTGCAGAATCCGGGAAGGGCTCTGGAAGGAGCCACTGGCTATGTAAGCCCTACCACACAGAGAAGGAAGCTGCATGGAATGGGCAGCGGGGAGGGGGCAGGCAGGGCAGTGAGCAGAGACCAGATCCCAGAGGTGAGGGAAGGGGTTGCAGTTATCCTTGGACCAATGGGAAGCCGTTCTGGAATTTTTGTCACATTAGAGCCAGATTTGGTTTCAGAAACTCATCCTGGCTGTAGGAAAAAAAAGGACCTGGATGGGCGGAGAGACCCCATTTTACATTGTGAGGTGTCATGGGCTAGAGACACTGAGACTTGCCAGCTGTGGCTTGCAGGGGAAGGAAGGACAGAGATGAGATTCGGAAAGAGCATAAGCTAGATGCTATCCCCTTGAATCTGCATCTCAGTGGGTAGGCTTGAGGTCCTCGAAGGCCACTTTGGTGCTCGGCACAGCCTAGACTCCGTGTGTGACTATGAACTGTCTCAGCCCTGAATGCCCAAGCTCTGGCAGCTCCTGGCTCCCTCCTCGCTGTCCTGTCCACCCTGCCAGCTTGGACAGCTCCAAATAATAGACAGACTTTAATGGCCTCTATGTCTTCTGCAGCGCTCTACCCTTCCCCGGCAGGCGCTCTCCCCGCCCATCCCCCCCCTCCAGAGTCCCACGTAGGTGACCTTCAACACCTGACCCCTCCTGTCTCTTGACTCCTGAGTGTTGAGATTACAGGGGAGCGTGACCACACACGCAACAATGGTGCTTCTCCTGCCCCCTCATAAACCCTGAGAAGATGAGGAGCAGGCCGTGGCTATCAGTCGTCATTCTAAAGATGAAGGTTCAGAGAAGCCAAGGCATCTGTCTGGGCTACCACAGCTGCAAAGTCCCAGAGCCAGGACCTCAGCTCAGATCTCCAGACTCCAAACCCTGAGGTCCTCCCCCTCGTCTCTCGGGACACAGGGCCCTACTCCGAATTAACAAGGTGTCACGTACAAAACTGCTCCACACATTCCAGAATGAGCATCTGCTCTTCGTCTTCCAGGTTGTCAAGGTGGGAGGCCTGGAGGGAGGGAAAAAGGAAGGGGTTAAGGCTGTCACCATCCCCTGTCACCATCCCAAGGGCACGCCCTCCTCCCCCCATCCTCGCCTCCTCTCGCAAGTGGTCATTCTCTTCCTCTAGCAGCCTCAGCTTCTGCTGCAGGGCTTCCAGCTGCGGGCAGCGGTGCTTTGTCTCGGCCTTAGGGGGTCTGGCAGGGGGAGGGCGATGATGAGAGTCAAGACTGTAAGGGCTGGAGGATCCCAGTTCCCCGAGGCTTCCGCAGCAGCGACAGTGTCAGCAGGCCCGCCCATGCCCATTTACAAACGAGCCACTGAGGCTCAGAGAACGGATGATCCCGGGCACACACAAAGGCCGAACACGTACGGCTTGGGGGCACCATAGGGGTGGTCGTGCTGCTGATCTTGATCCCTCTGTCCTTCTTGTTCCTCCTCTTCGCCCTCTTCCTCGTCTTCCTCGTCTTCCTCATCATCATCATCATCCGAGTCCGAGTAGAGCTGAAGGAGGTCATCTCTCAGGTTCACCTGCTTCCGGAGATGTAAAATCTAGGGCAGTGGAGAGATGCCACGGAAAGGTGAGCCCAAGGACAAGGAGGCAGAACGGGGGCTAGTTTGGGGAGGGGGCACACGGGACTCTCCTTGGTACCTCCTCCCTGGCGGAGCCCAGCATGGTTTCCAGCTTATTGTTCTCCTCCATCAAGAGACTGTTCTGCTTCACCAGAGACTGGCCAATCCGGGCGGCTGTGTTCAGGTCCCGCTCTTTCTGCAAAAGAAGAGCCAGCCCATTCCAATTCCTTCGCAGTTTCCAGGACCTCCCAAACAGGAGGGAGAAACCAGGGCTAGGCCGCAAGAAGAATTTTCTCCAGTCTTTCCCCAGTCGTCCACGTACCAAAGACTATTAACCAACTCCTGGGTCTGATAAGATCAGTCCAGACTGGTCCTCTGAAATCTACTTGCCTTCCAGGAAAGGGGCCCTCAAGTTGGCCCCCAGGCAAGCAGAAAACAGATAAAAGCCCGAAGTCCTGTAGGGTAGAGTTAAAATGAGGGCTGGCCTGAGTGAGGAAGGCGGTACCCACCTCTTCCAGCAAATACAACATCACTTTGACATCATCTTCGGTGATCTTCTTCGTGGGTGGTGGATTAGGACACAGCGCTGCAGGAGGAAAGGCCCGAGTGGGTCAGGGAAAGGAGCCGAGGCTGCCCACAGCCCACTACACCCCCTCACAACAAAGATTGTGAGACTACACTCCGTCTGACCCTAACACCCTCTCCTCAGCTCCGGATCTCCCCACTCCTGCTTTCTCAGGAGGGGCCTGGGTGCCGTAAAGGCAAAACCACCCTCCGGGCTCGGGAACTGGACTCTCAAGACCCCTGGGTCTCTGGGTCCCTCGAGATAAGAAGTCAGGGCAAATACTGGGCTCATCATGCCTGCCCCAATCGGCAGTTTAGCCAGCTCACTAGAGTCTCCTGGATCATAAAAACAAATCAGTCACCCATCCTACACCTGTTGCTTGTCACAGGAGGGCCAAGTAGACTTCTTCAGCACCCAGAAGCGGACACCTGAGCCTAAAATCGCCCCCGCCCAGAAGAGGAGGGACAGAAGCCCAGTGCCCCGCCCACTCCTCCCGCTTCATTCCAGCTTCGGAGAAGCGCGACCCAGACCCCTGAGGCCAAGTAGTGGTCAAAGGCTGCCCCCCTCCACCCACCCACGCAGGCTGGTTCCTGCGGGCTAGCGCAGGCTCAAAGCGCACCCAGCAGCGCACCCGCAGCCCCCGCCCCTCTGCTGGCACTGCAGTAGACGGGGAGGGGGCACTGAGAGTGCGCAGATCTGCCACAGCAACAGGCGCGAAGAGGGGGGCGGAGAGCGCGAGAGAGCTCTGGACCTGACGCACCCATAATAATCGGGGAACCGGAAGGGGGGGGAATGGGGAAAAGGAAACCAAACAGGCACCGCTGACTCTGTGGTCTCGCGGGGGTGGTGGAAAGGTGGAACTGAGAGCCACAAGGGGGCGGGGCGCCTGAGTCGGTGGACCCCCTCCTACCTGGAGATACCCAAATAGCGCCTAGTGCGGGATCCCCGAGACTTAATTTACCTTCCTGCAGCTCTCGTATAAACGCCGCGCGCTCAGGGCCGGACACGCCGGGCCTCCGGCCGATGTACGCGGCTGGTGTCTTCCAGATTCCCTCGGCCTTTCCAGTGCCCAGGCCAGTGGCCCGGGGACCGTAAGGCCCCTGGAATACGTAGCGGGTCCATGGTGCGTCCGAATCACCAATGATCATGGACCGACAAAAGCTTCCTGTCTTGGTTCGGGATCCTGATTTCTGTCCGGACCCGGTTCCCTGCGCTGGAGCAGGTTTGGGCTCCGCAGAGGGCTCCGGAGCGGGACCCGCTGCAGGCTGGGTCGTGGGGGTGCCTGCTGCTGGGTCCCCCGACCCCGTCCCGTCTCCCGCACCGTTCTGCACCTGCTCCTTCGGGCGCATCTTCACTCCGCAGTCCGCTGCCGCAGCCGAGGCTTTATAACCTGTGCTCCGAGCGGGTTCCACTGGGCTGTACCACGCGTGGCGCTAGGGGTGACCGTTGACTAATTCAGTGGTGCCGAAGACTCAGGATCGTACAAGAAAGCAGCCAGTGATGACGGGATAGGAAGTAAATAAAAGAAGAAGAAAGAAAGAGATGAAACAGTGCCTAGCTCATTCCGTGGGGTCGAATTCACGGTGATGTATTTCTCTTCCCTTCCATCTTCTGAGAATGGTCCTGTCCAAAGCCGCTGCTTCCCTGGACTTGAGTAGAGGGACCCGTAGCTTCTGCCTAGAAACAACCCCCCTTCCACCCCCCGCGCGCGCTCCCGCCACCCCAGCTTCCAGGGGCTTTCTGTGTTGCCCTACCCAACATCATATACAGACCGAGGTGACCTGAGAATCGAGGCAGTACGCCTGTGTCTTCCCAGGTAGACTAAGCGAGAAATC
This sequence comes from Mus pahari, assembly GCF_900095145.1. Taxonomy (NCBI): domain Eukaryota; kingdom Metazoa; phylum Chordata; class Mammalia; order Rodentia; family Muridae; genus Mus; species Mus pahari. The sequence continues at coordinate 67,824,446 of NC_034603.1, forward strand.
CAAACTCCAGGTATGGCTTTCAACGTGTTGCGTGTCATCCACAGGTCCTTGCACTCTCACTCCCGCGCTCGCCCCTGGACGTCTTCCATCTTAGTGCGTTCATTCGTTCTTTATCTCCAACCCTAATTCTCAAGCCCTACAGTCCAAGCAAGCACCTGTTTTTCATATATTCCAAAAAGAACATCTTCGGAAGGGATCCTTCTTAAATGTTTCGCTGTGACGACTCTTCAAGATCCCTGTACACACACACACACACACACACACACACACACGCGCGCGCGCGCGCGCCCCAAAACATCCATTATCCCAGGGTCTGAACTGATCGAAGTCGGTCTTCACGACTTTACCCCATGCTCTTCAGATGATCGAGTGAGGAGTGCTCCCCAGAAAAATGGCTACTTTGGAAGCTGGCTCTCAGTCCTGAATGAAATGGGATAAGGGGTGTGAGCTAGGGAGGGCAGTAGCCATTTCTCTGATTTTAGACTGGGAGACAGGCTTAAAGGAGATGGGTGACTCATGGACTCAAGTCTCAAAATCGTTCTTGGTGTTCTCCATTCTCCACCATCCTCCAGTGAACAAGGCTATTGACTTTACGTTTTAAAAATATTTATTTTTAATATTTTTTAAAGATTTATTTTATTTATTATATGTAAGTACACTGTAGCTGTCTTCAGACACTCCAGAAGAGGGAGTCAGATCTTGTTAGGGATAAAAATATTTATTTTTAATATTTTTTTAAAGATTTATTTTATTTATTATATGTAAGTACACTGTAGCTGTCTTCAGACATTCCAGAAGAGGGCATCAGATCTCGTTAGGGATGGTTGTGAGCCACCATATGGTTGCTGGGATTTGAACTCCAGACCTTCTGAAGAGCAGTCGGGTGCTCTTACCCACTGAGCCATCTCACCAGCCCTTAATATTTTTTATATGTGCTGTATGATGGTGTCCATGTCTGTGGGCAGAAGTCGGTGGTCAACATCAGTTGTTGTCCGTCCCTTGCCACCTTACTTTTTGAGACAAGATTTCTCGCTGAATCTGGAGTTCAGCACTTTGACTAGACTGTCTGGCCAGCGATCCCCCCAGACATCCACTTAACTCCACCCTACCCCTCAGCCCCCGGGGTTTACAGACAGGTGCCACCATACCAGACCTTCATGTGGATGCTAGGGATCCAAACACAAGCCTTTATGTTTACACGCAGACAGACAGTTTACACACGTGAACACATATGTTTATGTACACACAGAGACATATGGTTTTGTTTGTGTGTATGAGTATTTTGCTTGCTTGTATATCTGGGCACCACTTCCATGCCTGTTTTCCACAGAGACCAGAAGAGGGCGTCGGATCCCCTGGAACTGGAATTACAGATGGCTGTGACCTGGGAGCAGAACCCTGGAAGAGCAGCCTATGTTCTCCACCACTGAACCATCTCTCCAACCCCCCCCCCCCCACGCGCACACACCCTAATTTTGCTTTGTTTTTGAGAGAGGGTCTCACTCTGTAGTCCAGGCTAGCTTAAAATTCACTATGTTGCCTAGGCTGGTCTCAATTCTCCCGCTTCAGACTTTCTTGAGCTGGAGTTACAAGTTACACCCAGCTTGAGTTTGCCTTTTAAATACTCCTCAAACATAGCTAGTTCCAGGCCAGTCAGGGCGAGACCAGACCTCAAAAAAGAAAACCTTAAGTGCTTTTCAAATGTCCGTCTTCTGTTCCAATGGTTTGTTTTTCAAGCATACTGTTCCTCCTTTCTTCTCAGATTGTTGTGCTAGCCAGCCTCCCCCTACACCCCAAAACACGTCCCACACACCTGCCTTTCTCCATCCTGGGTCCAGGTACATTCTTTTTTTTTTTTTTAAGATTTATTTATTTATTTATTATATGTAAGTACACTGTAGCTGTCCTCAGACACACCAGAAGAGGGCATCAGATCTCGTTACGGATGGTTGTGAGCCACCATGTGGTTGCTGGGATTTGAACTCAGGACCTTCGGAAGAGCAGTCGGGTGCTCTTACCCACTGAGCCATCTCACCAGCCCCCCAGGTACATTCTTTTATCTAGCTTCTGGCCAGAGATGTACATGTATTGTACATGCACATTGCTGTACAGGTCCAAACATGCGCACTCACACATACACGCACGCACACAAATACACACATTAGAATAGGTACTCAATATGTGTGTTGAATGAATACACACCAGGCATGCATGCATGCGGTGCACAGCCATCCATCCACACATTTATCTAAGCTAAAGAACTCTGGCACCACTTCCTCCCAGCATCCTTGTCTAAGCTATAAACAGGGCTGATCCTCAAGGTCTTTGCCTAGCAAAGAAGCTTCTAGTGCATTCAAGGTCAGGTTTCCACACAGTCTAGACCAACAGAGACAACCCAGAAAGAATCAATGTGCCCCTCCACCGGTACCCACCCTGTCAAGAGGCTCTGCCATTCCAATATGCCTTTCTACCACATGGGGTAGTGTATGTCTGCAATCCCAGCCCCTGGGAGTGAGGCAGAAGGATCATGAGTTCAAGGTCAGCCTGGGCTCCATGGCAGATTTGAAGCCAACCTGGATGATGTAGAAAGTTTGAGGCCGGCTTGGGCTACATGAGAACGTGTCTTAAAGCCCTTCCCCTGAAAACATTTCCTTTCATTTCTGTTCATTCATTCATCAACAAACATATCAAGTACCTATTCCAATGTGTGTGCTTGTGCGTATGTGTGCGTGTGCATGTTTGTACATGAACAGCAAATGTACGTGTACAACACATCTCTGGCCAGAAGCTGGAGGAAACCTCTCTTGCTTTTCACCTTACTCCTTTGACACAGATGTCTCAATGAACCTGGAGCTTGAAATGTTTCAGCTTGGCTGGGCAGTCCCAGGGGGTTCTCTCCCCTCCCCTCTCCCCCTCCCTGTCCCACCTCCCTGCCTCTCTCTCTTCCCCCCCTGAGCCCCATTCCCCCAGCACCAGGGTTACAGGCTCTTGCAGCCACGACCAGATTTTCCCACGGATACTGTCGATCCAGACTCAGGTGCCCCGTGCTTAGGCAGCAAGGACTTCTACCCTCTGAGCCATCTCCCCAGCTCCGAGTGCCTGTTCTATAGGCCAAATACAGGGCTAGACTAGGACTAGAGAAGGGAGTCAGAGAAACTCCAGCTCTGCTCTCCTGGAATTTAGAGCCTAGAGGGGAGACAGATAAACAAGAAAGTAAGTCAGATAGCCATGGGCTTCACACATTCTCAGAAAGACACAAAGAGGTATGATTAGGAAAAACAGACGTGGTGGCGCACGCCTTTAATCCCAGCACTCGGGAGGCAGAGGCAGGCGGAGTTCTGAGTTCGAGGCCAGCCTGGTCTACAAAGTGAATTCCAGGACAGCCAGGGCTATACAGAGAAACCCTGTCTCGAAGAAAAAAGAAAAGAAAAGAAAAGAAAAGAAAAGAAAAGAAAAGAAAAGAAAAGAAAAAGAGAAAAAGAACTGAAGCCCAGAGGTTCAGCTCAGTGGCAGGCACTTGCAAGCAATCCCAGCACTCCAGAGGCAGAGGCGGGAAGATCCAAAACGAAAGTAGCCTGGGCTATGAGAGAAAGGATGGGGATCCACTCAGGACCCCTAAGACCACGTTCTCAGCACAAAGGATATTTATCTTCCTCAGAGGAACAAGAGGCAGGGAATAAGAGACAGGAGATAGAGGATGCAGGAGAAGGGGAAGGGAGCAAGGGAGAAGGGGAAGGGGAATTTATCCAGGAGGATGGACAAATGACTGCCTCTGGATACAGAGGAGACTGATGTGGTCCATAAGAAAATGATAATCTGGGGCTGGAGAGATGGCTCAGTTGTTAAGTACACTGCTCTTTCAGAGGTCCTGAGTTCAATTCCCAGCAACCACATGGTGGCTCCCAACCATCTCTAATGGGATCAGACGCCCTCTTCTGGTGTGTCTGAAGACAGCTACTGTGTACTTACGTACACTTTCGATGGCTGGACTTCATACTTTGATAGCTGGACCTTGGTAGTCAACCTCAGAAGTGGACAAATAAGGGAACAGACCTTAGTGGCTAGCTTTCAGGATGCCATCTAACCGTTTTGGCAAGGTGAATAGAATAAGAGAGAAGGGCAGGGCCTGCCAGAGCCATGCTTGCATGCTAGGCCTGGTTAGAGTTCCTTCACTGAGTGACACTTGTCTCTGGGAAAACAAAAAAGGAGATGGGGTCAGCCGGGTGTGGTGGCACACGCCTTTAATCCCAGCACTTGGGAGGCAGAGACAGGCTGATTTCTGAGTT
>NC_034603.1:67828776-67834251 GCF_900095145.1 Mus pahari
AGAGAAACCCTGTCTCAAAAAACAAAAAACAAACAAACAAACAAAAAGAGAGATAGGTCAGGGGAGCTGGAGGAATCCTGTGCTGGGGTGGGGGTGGGGTGGGCGACTGTGAGGAGAGCTTTGGAGAAGGCCTCAGTGAGGACGGGACTGGAGAATGTATGATTCTTCCTGGGGAGATGTGAACAAATGTCTGCTCTCCCCAGATATGTCACCAAAGACAAAGAAGTGATTCCCCCAAGTTTAATGTATTAGACCGGTGAGTTGACTGGGGACCTTAAGTTATTAACAAAAGTAGTAATGCACACACTTTTAATCCCGGAACTCGGGAGTCAGAAGCAGAACCTCTGGAAGAGAAAAAATAGTTCTCTAAACTGATGCTCCATCTCACTAATCCCCCTCAAATTTTTAATCCCCCTGCCTCAATCTCCAAAGGAACTGGGGTCACAGACATAGACTACCTTCCCCCCACAGTATACATGTTTTCATTGTCAGCAAAAATTTAGGAGACACAGCCTCGGTGTTTACTGTGGACAGTGAAGGAGGAGAGGGGGTTCCTTTTGACATCTTCCCAGCCCATCTCTCACAAGGCCATAGCTTCAGGGCTCTGCCAAAGGTTCCTCCTTCCAGGCGGTCTCTCTGTGCCTGGACGCTTGCAGCCTACACGGAGCCCAGAACAGGGCACACAGTAGGAGCTCACTGAATGTGCATTAGACATTATCTTGCCCATGTAGAAGCAGTCTTGAGGCCCCTGGGAAGTCTGAGTCAAAAGGGAAAAGGAACAAAGATAATAATGTTGGAGAATCCTCTAGGTCAGAGCATTAGAATCATGCAATTCTGGATGTGGCCTCCAGAGGGCAGTGTCAGCTCACATTCGGCCTCACCCCTGGTTCTGCTCATTCACGAGGGTGAGAAAGGATGGAGAAATCATTATTATGGTCTCTCCAGGGCCCAGCACTGCCAGGAGAGCCAGAGGGGACTATGATCCTGCTCACTCCCTGTTATAGAGACATCCTGAGGGACCTTGTGTTGTCTCTCCCAGTGTGTCTTCTCCTACCCTTGATGGGCAGATGAGGGACCAGGGAGACAGAAACCTTCACACCATGAATTTAGGGGCACATTTTCTCTAATTACCGCCCACACCTAGTTTAGTTCTCTCTCCCTGCCTCCTTCCCTGGCCTAATCCTGGAAAAGGTCACCAGCAGGGTTGCACTAGCACTCTGAATGACCAAGGACAGGGATTGGATGAAATCTCCTCCTGGCCATCCCCTTACTGACTTGACCGCAGGCCTAAGGCCTAAGGCTGCTCCTGTCACCCAGGCAGATGGCCACTGTACACCCGGCCCCAACCCCCACTCCAATCCAGCACCAGCATAAACTCTTTCTCATCTTCACAGGATGGAGTTCCCAAGGACCAGGCTTTTCCTATTCCTCAGCATTCTTTTTTTTTTTTTTTTTTTTTTTTGGTTTTTCGAGACAGGGTTTCTCTGTATAGCCCTGGCTGTCCTGGCTATAGGTCTTTGTAGACCAGGCTGGTCTTGAACTCAGAAATTCTTCTGCCTCTGCCTCCCGAGTGCTGGGATTAAAGGCGTGCGCCACCACGCCCGGCTATTCCTCAGCATTCTTCCCCTTTCCTTTACGCCTCCTCTCAAAAAATCCAATCAAGCTCTTTGAATTCAAGATTCCCCAGCCGGAGTTCAGGCTATGCAGTCAGAGCACCTACGCGAGTGACTGGCTGTGTCTTGCGCTCCCTGCTGGCTATATCCGGGAAGGGCAAGATGCCAGGATCTGGAGAGCAAGCGCTAGGGAACGGAGAGGTGCCAAGTCCTGGAGGCAGAAGGACCAGGGTCTCCGGAGGAATGCTTTCTCCGCTCCTAACACCCGTGCTCCCTACCCCCTCTCTGGCTCTTGCACTGGGAACCTCGTAGGGGCTTGTGAGCTCTCCCTACTCCCTCTCTGAGCCTTCATCCCCTACCCCGACTCCTTGTTTAACACCTACCTGGCGCTCACCATCCACAAGGGACGATAATCCAGTTTCCCCATTTCACCAACAACGAGGACACTTCTGTTTTGTTTACTTTTGTGTCCTTTGGACTATAATTAGGTACCCAATAAATATTTACTGGATGAATCTAAGGATAGACTCTGGATGTGAGTGCATGGTGGTGTGTGCATCGGTGCCTACGGAGCCACGCAGTGGCCTCGGGAGCACGCAGTGCCCTCGGGAGCCAGAAGACCTCGAACTCCTGGAACTGAGGTTAAAGAAAATTGTGAGATACCCTGTAGGTGCTGGGAATAGAATCCGGGACTTCTGGAAGACCACCCATTGCTTTTTTGAAGGAGGGGGCTGCCAAACCACTTTATTTCAAGACTTGGGGAAGGGCTGAAGAAGTTCAAGCCCCCTGATGTTCTCTGCAAGGCAGATCTCTAAAAGCAGCCAGCGCTTTTAACTGTTGAGCCATCTCCCCCAGTCTCTCTTTTCCATTTTGAGGCAACTAAGCTGTCCAGGCAGGCTTTGAGCTCACAATACCCCTGCCTCTGTTCTCTAAACAGCTGAGATTACAAGATTGCATCAAGCCCCACTCCTGTTGATAGTTCTGCCCTGGGGGAGGGGTCCCAGGATAGGCATGTACATCTCTGGCTCCGGGGATGTGGGACAGGCCCTCTCGAGCTCCTCCTTTCTGGTATGAGCTGGCATTATAGGCTACCCAGCCCATGTGTGAACCCATTCGACCAGAGCATCATTGGAGGCCTGAGCCCAGTCCCAATTGTGGAGGATGAGGGAAGCTGCTTGGGAAGGAGTCTGGCATCTGGCATTCAAAGGCCAGCTCTTGGGCTCTTGTTAGCTGTGCTGCCTTAGGGGTATTTTCTAACCTCTCTGAGTATCGTTTCCCGGCCTTCCACACACTGGGCCAAACTGTGGCCATTGGTTGATGTGGTATGGAACTTGCCATTCATCAGAATGCCACAAGCTACTGTTGCCAGTACTGTTAGCAAATCAAATCCCAGGCAGGCTCCCCGGGCTTTGGTAGCCTCAAAAGTAGAAAGCATCTCCAACCTTGCTGGTAGGATGGCATAGTGCGAACCTAAAGACCCAGTTGAAAAAAAAAGGGGGGGGGGTGATGAAGTGATGCCTTTAATCCTGGCACGAAGGGAAGCAGAAGCAGGTGGATCTCTGTGAGTTCAAGGCCTGTCTGGTGAGTTCTAGGACAGCCAAGACTATGTAGGGGAACTGTCTCAAAAAAAAAAAAAAAAAAAAAANAAANAAANAAANAAAGAAAGAAAGAAAGAAAGAAAGAAAGAAAGAAAGAAAGAAAGAAAGAAAGAAAGAAAGAAAGAAGACAAAAGAGAGGAGGGAGAGAGGGATGGAGGAAGGGAAGAGAAAGGAAAAGAGAAGAAAAGGAAGAGAAGAAAAGGAGGTGGAGAGGGAAAGAGGATAAAGAGGGGAAGCCTGTGTGTGTGTCCAGTGCATGTTTGTAAACACAGCATTTAGGAGGTAGGGGTGTGGTGGGAGGTGGAGTAACATAGTAACATTCCACTGCATAGTAACTTTCAGGCTAGCTCAGGCTCTCTTAGGCCTTATCTCAAAACAGGAAAGAGAGGGCAAGTGGGGAGAAAGAGAAGAGGAGGGAAAGAAGGAAGGAAAAAGACCTACTACGTGCCTGAAGACTGTTCCAAATGATCGCTGAGCTCAGGGTGGGATGAAAGGAGGCTGAGGTAGGGATGGGGGCTTCTTATTGGCTCTCCAAGCATAGTCACTGGAGGGACTCATCCTCAGGAGGCCACTTTGTATTGACTTCCAGTCAATACAAAGGCAGCAGCTCCCACTACCAAGGTCCCCAGGATCAGAATGTACCACCAACTTTGACTGTGACACCACTGACATCTGGTGGCTGTTACTGTCCTAGCTAGGCACAGTGAAAATATTGTCCCTTCCCCTCCAGGTGAGGCCACAATGTGTCATCGGTCTACTTAGTGCCCCTCCCTGCCTCACCCCATGCTTGGATATGGCACACATCAGTTCCCTCCTGGCTTGGCATGGCCACTGCTGTCTCCCAGGTCCCAAAGCATGATGCTACCAACAGAGAAGGACAGTGGATATTGAGGTTCCCAGAGCCTCAAGGAAAGTCTGCCTGGCAAAGAGCAGGCCCCGAGAGGATCCTTGAACCGACAAGGGGATGAAGGGTGAGCGTTCCAATCCAGGGACTCCTTCAAGGAGCCTACTGTGTTCTGTGTAGGTGGCTATCTTCCTGTTGGGTCCAAATAGAACAAGTCCTCATTGTCTGGGCTAGGACATTTCAGTTCCTCTTCTCCTGGCCCCAGGCTGGCACCTTCAAGCCAGGCCCTCCTGGTTCCCAGGCCTTCCAGGACCTGGATAGAAAGACACCACTTGGGCTTGCAGTGGGCGGCAGACCCTGGGGCTTCTCAGCCTCCATCATCAATTTCTCTTACTGCATGGGCCAATGGCTCATGGTAAATCTCATGTAATCATATATGTTTGCCTTGCACATGCATCTGTATTATCTGTCCCAACCACCTTTCCAAGAAATCAGAGTCTCATGTAACCTAGGCTGGCTCTGAATTTGTTATGTAGCCGAGGATGGCCTCGAACTACTGATCTTCCTGCCTCTACCTTCTGTTCTAGTTGGGATTATAGGTACATACCGCCAACCCTAATCTATACATAAATATTTAGTGACGTGTGTGTGTGTGTGTGTGTGTGTGTGTGTGTGTGTGGTTTTTTGAGACAGGGTTTCTCTGTGTAGCCCTGGCTGTCCAGGAACTCACTCTATAGACCAGGCTGGTCTCGAACTCAGAGATCAGCCTGTCTATGCCTCTGCCTCCAGAGTACTAAGATTAAACGTGTGTGCCACCACTGCCTGGTATTAATTTTATTGGATGTTTTCTGCAATTCCCGATCTTCCTACCTCAGCCTCCTGGGTGCTATGAAAACAGAGGTCTGATACCACACCTGGATATATTAGTTTTTGTGAACTTGAGATTCAACTGAATTTCTTAAATTGTCCCCACAACTTGTCTGCAGCCTAACTTTATATTCTATCGCTGGTTGAATAGATGTTTTCAGGTTAAACTAAAGGATTTAGGGTCCCAGCTAAATTATTTTCCTAGTTACTTAGGTTTTATTATTATTATTGTTTTGTTTTTTTAAAGATTTATTTATTTATTATATGTAAGTATACTGTAGTTGTTTTTTCAGACACTCCAGAAGAGGGCATCAGATCTTGTTATGGATGGTTGTGAACCACCATGTGGTTGCTAGGATTTGAACTCCGGACCTTCGGAAGAGCAGTCAGGTGCTCTTGCCCACTGAGCCATCTCACCAGCCCTATTATTATTATTATTACTATTATTATTATATATTTTTGGTTTTTCGAGACAGGGTTTCTCTGTGTAGCTCTGGCTGTCCTGGAACTCACTCTGTAGACCAGGCTGGCCTCGAACTCAGAAATCCGCCTG
>NC_034603.1:67835216-67848600 GCF_900095145.1 Mus pahari
AGGCAGAGGCAGGCGGATTTCTGAGTTCGAGGCCAGCCTGGTCTACAAAGTGAGTTCCAGGACAGCCAAGGCTACGCAGAGAAACCCTGTCTCGAAAAAACCAAAAAGAAAAAAAAATAATTTCATTTAGTAAAGGGCTTGCTATAATGACCGGTGTTCAAGCTGCAAAAACAGAGCATAATGGTGCAGGCCTGCAAGTCCAGTACCAGGAAACAGACACAGGGACCCTGGGGCTGGCAGGCCACCAAGTCTAGCCAGGTTCCATGAGAGACACAGCTCAAAAAATAAAATAGGTTGAGTATCCCGGTGAGATGGCTCAGTGGGTACAGGCACCTGCCACCAAGCCTGACCCCGAGTTCTATCTGTGAGACACCTACAGAAAATAATGTAAAAGGACATTCAATCTCATTGTAGAAAGCTGTCTAGTTGGATTCTGCCCCTGACCCACTGCTAAGTCTGAGAGCACTGGGCTCATCATTTAGCCAACTGACCTCTCTCCACACTGGAGTGGCACCCACCATTTTGATAGGTGCACCTCTGCTCTTGTCGCTGACTTGGTTATGGGACACTCGACCGTAGTAGGCGACAGAGGAGCCCTTCCTCCACACTTACAGTAGAGGGTTCACCTTCCTCGGCCATGGCTGTTCCAACAGAGCTGCCTCCTCACTCGAATCACTTTCTGTCCTAGAGATACCCCACTCAGTCAGCTCCTCTGCCGCTAGCACAGGAAGCCTTTCTGAGGTAAGCCACGGTGGTGATGTGCCCAACGGCTTCCACATCTCCTGCCACTGCCAGAGCCTTGCTATTCTCAACTTCCTCCGTAGAAAGGCTGGTCATGTGTAGTTTCAGTAAACAGCAGGTAAGTATCTCTTCTGAATTAAAGGAATAAAATCTGTGGGAATCAAGTTTGCCCTCCCCCTACCCCCTGGTTTGTTTTGTTTTGTTTTGTTAGCATGTGATTATTTTGAATGAACATATGCCTGTGCACCATAGGTATGCCTGGTGCCCACGGAGGCCAGCGTTCCCCTGAACTGGAGTTACAGTTATGAGCGGCCACGTGAGCACTGGGAATGGAATCCGGGCCTGCTAGAGAACACCCAGTACTCTGGTCTCTCCAACCCCATTTACCCTCTGCCTGGAATCGCTGCATCTTGTTTTATCCTGACACTAAGCAGATGAGCTGGGCATGGTTCCCTCCTGAGTGTGGGGACCCCAAAAGCCTGGTCACAAACCAAACTCATGATCTACCCTGTGCTACACTATAGCCCTATTTTATAGATAAGGAAATCAAGATTCCAGGTGTTGGCTTTCTCGGGGTTGTGGATAGCTCCTACATGAGAAGAGAAACGGACCATCGATGCCAGGCCCTGAACATGGGGCAGTTAAATAAAGACCTTGTGGTCTCTGTATGCCTGAGTCTCCTCTCTTCCCATGGTGCCTCCTGTGGCACACAGTTGTCTCTCATCACCTCTGCCTGATGGCCCAGTCATCTTTGGACTGAACTAACTCCCTGCCTCCACCCCAGACCTCTTCTTTCTTCCTCGACCCCGTTTTTTTTCCTATTTCATTCTCAAATGTGATTGGCTGCAGGGAAGCAGGGTGTTAACCCTGATGCTCTGTGACGCTCAGGTCCTAGCTTGGGCTCCGTGCATGTATAGGAGGCAGAAGTCTGGCCCCACAGGAGCAGGCTACAGGAATTTCCTGTTCTCAGGGTTTGCCAGGACCGTGATGACCAGCCTACTTCGAAAAGAAGAACTTAAGGTTGTTGGTGGGGAAGCGTCACATGGACTAGGAGAAAAGACATCTGTGTCCAGTGACAGCATCCGTTGGTGCCAGGATTAGCCCAGGACCAGTGCTCCTGGGGCAAGGCTGAGACAGATGGCATGGGCCAGCAAGAAAAGGTAGAGGGGACAGACTGAGCCGGAGGCATGATAGCGTGCAGAGGATGCTGGCCAGCATTAGTGTCACTGACTTATAAGCAGTGAGGAGTCATGAGGGAGAGGTGAACAGGGGCTGGGGTGGGCCCACTTCTGGCCAACGAGAAGCCTGTATTAGTAAGCCTAGGGCCATGGAGAACTGAGGTATAGAAGACATCTAACGTTACAGCAGGGCAGCAGAGGCTGGAGCCAGCAAGGAGCTTGCCTGTGGAGCAAGACAGCCTGGTGTCCTTACAGCAGGAACTATCCTACAGGTCACCTCTCCTGTGTCCCTGATGGGACCAAATCATTCAATGGACTCCTGTTCTTCAAACCCTCCCTTCTCCTCATTTGTCTCTCCAACCCTGCCCGAGGACATGCAAGGTTCAGCCAAGTGGGGACAGCAGGAGACGTCTGTCACACCTATGACGCACCTTACTTCCTCTACACCATAATGCTTTTAACAGCCTCCATTGGATCTCTGTGTTATTTTATTTTATTTGCTTTGGTCTATACAAAAACACAAAGAAAAGAAAAGCCAATAACCAAAAAAAAAAAAAATAAAGCGTTGATAATAAGACTCTCTGAGGGGACTTCCCTTTCGGTCCCCCACCCCCGCCCCCAAACCCGTGTGCAGGAGGTGGTGGGAGTCAAACAGGAGGGGGAGAAGAAAGCCCCTCACCACACACCAGAGGGGTGAGCCCGAACACTTCTGCAGGTCAGATGGGCCAGTGTGGAGCGATGTGAGAGAGGGCGTCACCAAGAGCTCTCCCCTTGGGAGGGTCAAAGCAGAAACTTAGCATCCTGAAGGAAAGGGCAGGTCCTGGCAGGGGCACTTAATGTCTCCACTCTCCCCACTGACCCCCAAGAAGGTCCCTGAACTTTTCAAAAGAAGCTTTGGATGTCAGGGGTCGGGGCCTTGAACCTGTGTCTTGGATATCCCAGGGCAGGGCAGTTGGATGCTGAAGTCCAGTGAGAAAACTGGCCCCCGGGGAAAAAAAACCAAAAAAACAAAGGAAGGCCTGGGGGGTGGGGGGTGGGGGGAGTCCAGGCAGCTGGAGTCAGCAGAGAGGGCTGCTGTGCAGGGACACAGGCTGAGTCTAAAGCTTTAGTGGCCATAGCCATAGTGGGGACGGGAGAAAGTGCTGAGCCTGGATCCCTAGCCCAGGACAGAAAAGCAGGAGCAGACACCATCCCAAAATCCCTACGGAGGAACTCTCTGGAGCATATGTGTTCAGCAGGAAGTCCAGGCCGGCTCCTGGGGCTCAGGTACTTTTCTGTCTCGTCCCACAGTCTGCTCTTGAGAGCTTTCCAGGTGAGAAACAGGGCCTGTGGGGCAGGAGGACACAGAGGTCAGCTGCTTGACAGGCCTGTCTCCCCGAGAAGTTCAGGGTGCTATTGTGACATCTGCTTACGACCCCAGGGGGGAAAAAAAAAAACAAAAACTGGCCTTTTTCTTCATTTGCTTAGAAGTAGTTGGAGGAGCATGGCCTGGCCAGCCAAGCAAGGGACAAGTATAAAGGAGGACCCATGCCCCTGCCCCCGCCCCCGCCCCCAAGCTGTGCAGGCAGCCTGAAAGAAAACCTAGTCAATAATTCATCATCATCATCATCATCATTATCATCATCATCATCAGAAAAGCAGGCCAAAGCACAACAGATCAAAAAGCACAGGATTGCCACACTCCTTCCCCATCCCCCAAAATGAGCCAGGGTTTACAGCGCAGGATGGAAAGGTCCCCACCAGACCTGAGAGAAAAGGAAGTAGCACTGTAACCATAGCAATCAGGCTGAGGGCAAGGCTGCTGAGAGACAGGAAGGGGCCTTACTGAGGTGGAGCCGGCTAGGCTAGCATGTGGTCCGCAGTGGGGTAGGGAGGCCTCAGGCCGTCACTGTAGGTGTCCATGGGGTAGTCTCCATCCAGGTCCATGTGCATGTCCAGAGGATCCAGAGGCACATCGCTGGAGTACATGGGGCGGTAGGTGGCATCCATGTCTGGGGACGAGAAAGGAAGGCTTATCCGGAGATCTGCAGGCAGCACATGGTAGAAGAGCAGGCCCACGGCTAGAGACCGAACTCCCTCCCTACACCCCACAGCCCCAGGCTCTGGGTTAGGGCTCCACACACTCACCGTCTGCGTAGGGCTCGTTGATCGGGATCATACTCTGGGCCTGAGGAAGGACAGAAAGACATTGGAAGTGTGGGGAAAGAATCCTCAGGCCTGCCTTTTCCACTAAGGAACAGAGAGGTGCCCCAGACAAGGGGCCAGGAGACCGTCCCCAACCCCCAGAGGAAGAAAAGAGAGCACCATGCCCCCCAGGCCCTGCCCTGGGTAGAGGTCCTGACACTAATGCTTTGGGCACACACAGTCCAGAGCAGCTGTGGGGAGGGAGTGTCGGGAAGAGACATAGACACGGGGTGTGACCAGCTACACAGTACCCGTGTGCAAATTAGAGCAAGACAACCCTGGATGTGTGTGTGGGCCAGTGACAGGGTACCTGTCTAGCATGGCCAAAGCCCTGGGTCCCGTGACACAGACACAGACACAGACACACATACCACGTGCTCAAACCCTTTATATTCATGTGGGCAAAAGAGATATGTAGCTGGGAAACAGTGGGTGGATCATGCCTGCAACCCCAGCACTTAGGAGGCTGAGGCAGGAGGATTGGTGGAAAGTCCAAGGTAGCTAGGGGTAGAGTGAGACCCCAATTCCTGTTAATTCTAGCATCCAGTGGTCAAGGCAAGAGAAGCGTCATACATTCAAGGCCAGCCTGGGCTACATATATAGCAAGACTTTCTCAAAACACCACTCAGGACTATAGATACAGCTCAAGGGTAGAGTGGCTGTAGGATGTACACGAGGCCCTGATCTGACTCCCAGTATGAAAAGATACCCAAGCAAACAGACGAAACCATACACAAAACAAAACACAATAAAAAACTAGACATGTTTCAACCTGCTATCTCTTTGTCATAAAGGATCTCCACTGCTGGGCTAGAGAGAAGTTAGAAGTAATGGCTGCTCTTCCAGAGGTCCTGAGTTCAAGTCTCAGCAACCACAATGTGGTCATGACTCTCTCTATAAAGGACCCCATTGCAAAATAAAATAAATAGCTAGCCAGGTATGGTGACCCATGCCTTTAGGCCTTTCAGTCACAGAACTTGAGAGGTGGAGACAGGAGGATTAAGAGTTCAAAACCGGGGCTGGAGAGATGGCTCAGTGGTTAAGAACACCGACTACTCTTCCAGAGACCCTGAGTTCAATTCCCAGCAATCACATGGTGGCTCACAACCATCTGTAATTAGATCTGATGCCCTCTTCTGGTGTGTCTGAAGACAGCGACAGTGTATTCATAAGCATAAAATAAATAAATCTTAAAGGCTACCCCTCTCTGAGGCTCTCTGCTATGCCTCCACAGAGAGCAATGAGCTGCCCCCACCCCCCGCCCCATGCAGCATGCAGCTTGCACAATCAGAAGCAGTCTGATACTCACGGCCTCCCAGGCGGCTGGGTCATGCTTGAAGAGCGAGTTGGTGAGCTCCACGGACACTCGCTTACGGTAATCCGGGTTCTTGTCCTCGGAGATGCGGAACAGGACAGCAGCAGCGTAGGTTGCTGAGCGGAGAGGGAGGGAAGTTAAGACCAAGTCAGAGGCTGTCAGTGCTGCAGCTGGAGGAACAGAGCCTCCTCCCTCTGGTGCTCCCCCCCCCCCACACACACACAGTCACAGGTCCCTCACCGGTGCCCTCATTGCGGGAGTGGAGCAGTTCCATGAGAGGGGCAGAGGCGCCCTCTGCATCAATGGCATCGGCAGCTTCCTTGTCCTGGGCCAGCTCGCAGAGCACTCCTGCAGCCACACGCTGGATGTTCTCCACAGAGGAGTACAGGAGCTAGAAGAGAGGACATGGGTGGAGTCGAGGAGTGAGGCAAGCCAGGCTGCACAGCAGCCGCACTGCCCAGTACTGCCCAGCCCTGCCCTGTCTTGCCATCTTAGGAAAGAGAAAGCCAAGGAAAGCATAAAGAAGGAAAGCATAAAGAAAGGGCAAAAGAACAGACCAGCCCCTAATACCCGAGCAGACACAGCCGCTGCTAACATGCCAGCATGTGGCCAGTGTATTTTATCACAGACCTATTATTATTATTATATACTATATATTTTATATTATATGATTTATTATAGTATATATAAATATATATAGCATATACTATACTATATATGCTATACATAGTATAATATATACTATGTATAATATATATATATACATGTATACTATATATAAACACACAATATATATGTGTATATATATATATATGTATGCATGTATATATATATACACATACATACACACATATATATATATATGCATGCTTTTGTTTTTCCAGGCAGGATTTCTCTGTTTAATAGCCCTGGCTGTCCTGGATTCCCTCTGTAGACCAGGCTGGCCTCAAACTCAGAGATGCGCCTGCCTCTGCCTCCTGAGATCTGGGATTAAAGGTGTGCCCAATCTTGCTATAGATATTTTTGCACGTCTGTATGTGTGTATCGTGGTGACTGTGTTTTGGGACACATGTGCATTTGGATGCATGTATTTGTGTATGAAGATGCGAGGTTGGAGTCATGTGTTCCCTTCCATTGCTTCTAAATTTTTCAGGCAGGGTGTGTCTCTGAACCTGCAGCTCCAGGTCTGGCAAGGCTCACTCCCCCTGTCTCTGCTCCTCCCCATGCTTGGGTTAAAAGCTGCTGCAGTACCTGAGTGCTGGGATCTGATTTTGGCTCCTCGAGGATGCACGGCAAATCCTCACTGACAGTCATCTCCCAGCCCTACCAATAATGCTTATTCCTCCTTTATTTTGCCTGCCTTGGTAGAATAAGGCATTTTCCTGTGTATTATTTCAAAGTCTGTCCTACAAACCTATGAGTTCATACCACTGAAGGTAGGACGGGATGAAACCTTAACTCTGAAAACTAATAAAAAATATTTTCAGCCCGGCAGTGGTGGCGCACACCTGTAATCCCAGCACTTGGGAGGCAGAGGCAGGCGGATTTCTGAGTTTGAGGCCAGCCAGGACTGCACAGAGAAACCCTGTCTCGAAAAAAGCAAAACAAAACAACAAACCACCCCCCCAAAAGTAACAGAGTGAAAAGGAAATAAAAGAGAGAGTGAAGTTTAAAATATATATATATTTTCAAAGGGAAAAAAATCTTGGGCTGGGGATGTAGCTCGGGGGTGGGGGTGGGGGGGTGGGGGGGGTGGAGGTCTTGCCCCTGAGCTTGGCCTTGGACTCAATCCCAAGGACCACAAAGCAAAACAAATGCATCCCTTTTGTGAGACCTCACTGCACACAGTTGTATGATGTACTAAAGCATTCTTCTGTTTTGTTTTGTTTAAAAGATAAGGTCTTGCTATTAGCCCAGGCTACCCCTAGAACTGTCTCTCAATCCCCCAGTCTCAGCCTCCCCAGGGCAACATCGCACACTGCCATTCTTTTTTTACTTATTTATTTATTTATTTATTTTGTTTTTCCGAGACAGAGTTTCTCTGTGTAGCCCTGGCTGTCCTGGAACTCTCACTCTGTAGACCAGGCTGGCCTCCAGCTCAGAAATCAGCCTGCCTCTGCCTCCCAAGTGCTGGGATTAAAGGCCTGGGCCACCACTGCCCGGCTCTTTATTTTATTTTTTTAAGTCAAAGATTCAGCTCACTCTGAATCCAAGGCTGGCCTTGCAAGGCTAATCCTCCTGCCTCCGCTTCTCAGTGCTGGAATGAGAAGCATGTACCACCACGCCCAGTGGTTTCCTTCAAAACTACTTCCTCACAGTTAGACAAAGAGCTGGTTTTTAACAGCTGTGTCTGCAATTGTTATCTCTGTCCATTTAGGTTATGATTTCCCCCAAGGGAGAGTCGGATCTGAATTCCAGGTCAAAGGATAGCTCCCAGATCGCCCTTCCCCCAACTTGGTAGGGCACAAGACGCTCAGTTTATCCAACCCTCGAGTTGGCCAATTTGACAGTGGAAAATGGCCTCTCACTGGGAGCTAGATTTCATTTCTGTAAATTCCTGGGCCATCTGCTTATGAGCCACCTGGGAGCCACTTGTTGACTCTGCGCGCACCGCACTTCTAGGACCCAGGGTTAATGAGCTCCGGTGTGCCGAGGCGCTCGCTCCTAGGTTCCATGTGTCTGCGTTGCGGCTGCATTTCACGCAGGCTCTCGTGAGCTCCTCCCTCGCTTCTAAGCTCGGAAAGCCACTGAGCCACCCTTCTACACATTCCCTAGACTACGCCTGGCCCACCCATTCCAAACCGCTCAGCAGCACCTGGGGACAGATCTCCTGCCCATCTGTACCGGACTCACCTGGACAAACAGGGGAATGGTGTTGAGCCGGAAGATCTCCATGCGGTTCATGGGATCCCGGGCAAGGATGTGCAGGGCTCCGGTGCAGCCCTCCACTATCTCCTCCATCCTCACACCATCCGTGTAAGGCTGCTGGGTGCCTGCAGCCACATGGCGCTGAGCATCCTGGTGGGCCTTGACCAACAGTTGGACGAGGCGGGGAATGACGGCAGCCTCCTGCAGAGGGGCATGGTTGGCTGGGCACAGAGCCAGGTTCCGGATCAGGCCGATAGTTGCCTGTCAAGAAAGGAGGCACTGATGAATGGGGGAGCGGGTAGTCCTTAAACATCTGGGGGTTCCCAGCTCCCCGGCTTTAGGCATTTTGTCGTCCCTGTTATCTCTTCTGAATCTGAGTCCCACTGCAGCAACAACTGCAGTGTCAGGAGCATCCTGGTTACCCGGAACCAGAACTGGCGGCTTGTGGGCGGGGCTTCTGAGCTAAGGTTAGGGCTTTAGCTCAGTTAGTAGAGCGCTTGCCTAGAACACACAAAGGGTTGAATCCCCAGCACTGTACAGAGCGGGTGTGATGACACAGAACTATAACCCCAGCAACTGGAGAGAGGCTGAAGCAGGAGGATCAAGGTGAACCTCGGCTACAATTTGGGGTTAGCCTGGGATACCTGAGACTGTACTTTTTTAAAAAAAAATAATAATTAAAAAAAAAAGGATCTAGATTGCTAAGGTGGGACATGTTTATAGTATTCTCAGCAGTCAGGAACCTGAGGCAGGAGGACTGAAAGTCTAAGGACAGCCTGGGCTGCATCTCAGGGTCCTTGTTTCAAAAAGTAGCCAGAGTCAGGAATGGTGACAAACACCTTCAATCCCCGTATGCGGGAGGCATGGAGGCCAGCCTGGTCTACAGAACTCCAGGACAACCAGAGCTATAGAGTGAGACCCTGTCCCCCCAAAACAAAGTAAGTAAGTGAATAAATAAGTGAATACTTTAAAAATAATAAAACAAATGGGGGAGGGGCAGATAAACGAAAAGACAGCCTCTGGAGCAGAGCCATTGCTGAAGCAGAAACAGCCACGAGAGCTCCTTCCTAATGTCTAGGTCCTGCTCCTCTCAGACCCTTACCAAATCCCTATGACCCTGAGCAGGGGACACACCCCTCACCTACCGCCCCCACCCCACCCCTGCAGTGGCTGTGGCCTTTACTGGGTACCTTGACCAGTGGCCACTGGTTTGGCTGGTTGAGCAGTTTCACAATGGCCGGGATTCCATAGTTGAGGCGCACAGAGTTCTGGGCCATCTCAGCCTCAGGGTGCCGGCTGGTAAGGTGGCGCAGGGCGCAGACAGCGGGCTCTGTGATGTCGTCTTTGTCTCCGGCTCTCAGGATGGCGTGGATGAGCGCCTCCACGCCACTGTTCTGCGTCACCAGCGTCTTGTTTTTGCTGTTGTTGCAGGTCAGGTTGGAGAGGGTGCCCGTGGCGCAGGTGAGAACATTGACGTCATCCACACTCAGTTGGTTGACCAGGATCTTCAGCACACTCTCCAGGCCCTCCTGAGACAAGAAGTGCATGCAGGGTAAGGGACACGGCCATCTCTATACAGCCTCTCCAGTAGGTCCACAGGAAACGAACAGGCTGAAGGACTTGGGCTTGCTTGTATATAGCCGGGAACCTTGACCTCACGGCCTCCCATGCCCTGAGGGAAGCCCTTAGCAGGAGGCTGAGAAAGGCTGGAGCACTTCCACAGACCCACAGCTGCAGGCCCGCCTCTCAGGCCAGTGTGCTTCATTCCTGCTGGCCGCAGGAGGCCTCTGGTCAGGAGGAAGTTAGCAAGGGGTCATAGGCTTTGAGGGCATAGGCGGCAGCGGCAGCCTTTACGTACTTCTTACTTTGCTGGTGGAGCCTCAGACTTGCCCTGAAGCCGCAGTGCTTTGTGGCTAGTATTTTATTTATGTATGTGCGTGTTTTGCCTGCCTGTGTATCTGTGCACCATGTGTGTGTCTGTGTGTGCCCGGTGCCCTCAGAGGCCAGAAGAGGACATCGGATGCCCTGTATACCAGAGCCATAGACAAATGCTCTTAACTGCTGAGCCATCTCACCAGTCCCTGTAATACTGGTCCTGTCCCAGGGTCTAGGCCCAAACTGTCCCCTCACCTGAACCCCAACTTAAAAGATGTCAGCCCACTTCCTCTTCCTTTCCCAAGCCCTAAGCAGGATGAAAGCCGCCCCTTCCCAAATAAAGGCGCGATGCCATCTGGGCCTTTTCAGCCTTAGCCATGAAGGAGGAGGACTCACGGGTCCCAGAGGTCATGTGCCCAGGTGGAAGGCTGGCATGGTTTAAGAGACTGGCCCAGGCCTAGCCTCCTGTCTCACCTGCTTGGTGGCCACATCTGAGAGATTGCGCAGGGTCCACAGGCAGTTCTGCACCAGGCGAGGGCTGTTGCTTGTCAAGTGCTTGCCCAGAGCCTGCATCCCACCTGGGGAGCAGACAAGAGTCTTGTCAGTTCCAAGGGAGCCAGATTGTCAGGGCAGAGACCCTACCCTGATTCTCCTAACCCCAGAAGTCACTCTTTTTTGTTTGTTTGTTTTGGACTTTTGAGACAGGCTTTCTCTGTGTAGCCCTGGCTGTCCTGGAACTCACTCTATAGACCAGGCTGGCCTTGAACTCAGAAATATGCCTGCCTCTGCCTCCCAAGTGCTGGGACTAAAGGCATGTGCTACCACTGCCTGGCTTTGTTTTTAATGTTAAAGATCATTATTGTGTGAGTGTGTGTGTGTGTATGTGTGTGCGCATGCGAGCGAATGCAGGGAAGGGAGTGTTAGGTGGAGGGGGATTGTGTAGTACCCAGAATAGGGCATCAGACCCTCCCAATTTGAGCTACAGGCAGTTGTAAGTCACCAGATGTGGATATTGGGAACTAAACTTAGGTCCTCCGGAAAAGTAGCAAGAGCTCTTAAGGTTTGAGTCTACCCTTGGGTTCCCCCACAAGTCACCTTGTGGTTCTCACACTCACCAGCCTCCACGATGGCAGGCTTGTTGCTAGGACACACGGAGAGCACCTTGAGCACACGGCTGGTGGTCCACAGAAGCTTCTCGTAGCTGTAGTTCCTCATGATCTGCACAAGCCCTTGGGGTCCCCCATTGGCCAGGATGATCAGCTGTCGGGGGTTGGGGGAGGGGAGAGAAAGGCTGAGTGTAAGACAGAAAGTGTTTGTGCATGTGTGTGTGTGAGGGGGTGACACAGCTGTCATTATGAAGCTTCTGCTAAGCTGTAAATGGCTTCTGAGACTATCAAGCCAACATCTCGGGTGAAAAAATGGTATCAAATGCTGGCAAGGATGTGGCAAAGGAAAGCTCGTCACAGCCATTACCATTGATGGTGGCATAATGAACTACGATCCTTTTGGAAAGAGAGTTAACCCATGGAGTTAGTCTAGATGTGCTTAAAAGTAAATAAATAAAAATCAAAAGACCTGGCCGGGCATGGTGGCGCACGCCTTTAATCCC
The DNA here is from genome assembly GCF_900095145.1 of Mus pahari. NCBI lineage: Eukaryota > Metazoa > Chordata > Mammalia > Rodentia > Muridae > Mus > Mus pahari. The sequence continues at coordinate 67,846,987 of NC_034603.1, forward strand.
AGCACTCGGGAGGCAGAGGCAGGCGGATTTCTGAGTTCAAGGCCAGCCCGGTCTACAAAGTGAGTTCCAGGACAGCCAGAGCTATAGAGAGAAACCCTGTCTCGAAAAAACCAAAAAGAAAAGAAAAAAAAAAATCAAAAGACCTTTTGAGCTCTGCCAGGTCTGGTATTGCACACCAGCAGTTGGGAGACCAAGACAAGAAGATGTAGGATTCCAGGTTAGCCTGGGTTAATTAGACCCTGTCTAAAATACACAGGGGGCTGGAGACAGCTCAGCAGTTAGGAGCACCGGTGGCTTTTTCCAGAGAACCTAGGCACCCACATGGTGGCTTATAACAATTGGTAATTTCAGTTCTAGGGGATCTATCACCCTTTTCTGGCCTCCAAGCCGTCTTTCCACCCTTCCTCCTTTTCAACTCTAAGGACTGAATCCAAGGTCACTCACCATTATTCTATTCTATCACTGAGTTATATCCTGATCCCTAATTCTTTTCTCATCCCTAAATTATTAGTTCTGAAGAATTGAGAACTAGAGTAAGACACACATTCATCTGTGTAGACACATCAATACGCCTTCCCGGAAGTGGCCGGAAGCCACTACGATGATGCTGTAGGCTTTGATGGAGGGACCCACCTTGCTCTCCTGGTTGCCATAGGCCAGGAGCTGCAGGCAGTCTGTGGTGATGGCCAGGAACTTAGGGTTGTTCTTGTTGAGTAGGGGCACCATCTTCTGCAGCCCATCTGCCAGACGCACCGCCATCTTGGCGCCCTCCTGATAGAGCAGCAGGTTGTGCAAGGTGGTGATGGCGTAGAACAGGACAGACTCTACGGGGGAACTGAGGAACAGGCAGGACCCACGTGAGCCAGTTGCCAGAGCCCAGGGCCTGGATGTGGGTCTGGAAGGAGTCCCTGCTCTATCCAGAAAGCTCACCCTAAATCAACACCCCCATGCCAATATACCCTTACCAAAATCTCATTCTTTCTTAAGCACAAAGCCTTTTTAATTTTGCTCACGTGTGTGTGTGTGTGTGTGTGTGTGTGAGAGAGAGAGAGAGTGTGTGTGTGTGTGAGTGTGTGTGTGTCAATGTGAATGAACGTGTATGGAGGCCAGAAGACAAATTCAGGTGTGCTCCTCAGGAACACAAATCCCCCTCTTTAGACACAGGGTCTCTTACTGGCCTGGAGCTCACCAATTAGGCTAAACTGGTCAGCCAGCAAGCCCCAGGGATGCTTCTGGTCTCCGCTTCCCCACTGCCAGGGAAGCACTTTACCACATCCAGCATGTTTACATGGCTGTTGGAGATTAAACTTGGGTCCTCATGCTGGAGAGGTAAATAAACACTATTGCCTGAGCCATCTCCCCAGACAACCCTACCCTTCCTTCCTTCCTTCCTTCCTTCCTTCCTTCCTTCCTTCCTTCCTTCCTTCCTTCCTTCCTTCCTTCCTTCCTTCCTTTCTTCCTTTTGGAGACAGGTTCTCACTATGGAGCCCTGGCTAACCTAGAACTCTCTGTATAGATCAGGTTGGCCTGGAACTCATAGACATCTGCATATCTCTCGACCTCTTGAGGGCTGGGATTAAAGGAGAGCCAGCCCCACCACGCCCAGCCAGCCCT
>NC_034603.1:67848764-67906264 GCF_900095145.1 Mus pahari
ACCCACTCCCACTACTTGGCCCAGGCCTTGCCTTGTGCTAGGTCATATAGAGTTTGGAAGACCAAGGAGCCTCTATTCCCACTGATGGCCGATTAGGCCATCTTCTGCTACATATGCAGCTAGAAACACAAACCCAGGGGGTACTGGTTAGTTCGCCAGCCCTATTCTTAAATACACCAGCACACTGCGCATCTTCTCTCTACTCCCGCATCTGAGGTCCCGCATGGTGCTAATTACATGCTAGGTCCCTGGGCAGCTGAGTCACTATTGTGTGTAAGGTCATATAGGAGAAGCTCTGGGAGAGGATCAGAGGGGAGTGAAATCGGCTTCTACCCTCAACTCCCATTCACATCAGTACAAGGCCTCGGGGTGGGGAGGAAGCACGACTGGGTGGGGGTCAGCCATGCCCTTCTCTCTGGCCAGGATAACCTGCCCCTCATCTATTCTGACCAAGTCTACTCAATTGTCAAAGCTCCACCCCCAGAGTTGTCAAAGCTCTGCCTTTGGACACTCTTAACTATTCTTTGTAACAACTTGTATTGGAAGCCCAGAAAACAGAGTCTGGGAGGCCCCTGGCTCCCACGCTGTCAAGAAGTACCTGAGCATTCGGACTAGGGCGGGGATGCCTCCAGACTTGAAGATGGCGAGCAAGCCCTCTCGGTGGTGGGAGAGGTTGTGTAGGATACTGGTGGTACACCGGGCTGTATCCAGGTCACTGGTGTTCTGCATGGTCCGCACCACCGCCGCCACCAGCTGCGGCGAGCCCATTAGGGCACGGCGGGACGCTTCCTTCTTGGACAGCTGGTTCACGATCATAGCCGCCTTGGTCACCACTACCTGGAGGAAGTGTGTGAGACCTTGAGCAGACAGCCCCAGGCTCCTCCTCCACAGAGGGAAGGAAGGCAAAGGCCAGGGCATCCTTAGATGACCCATGCCTCTGGGGACAGCCAGCTCCATCCCACCCCACCTCCAGGCCCTTCACAGACCGGGTCCTCATCGTTGAGCAGCTTGGTGAGCTCAGGCAGAGCCCGGGTGGCCAGCTCTGCATCATCCTGGTAGTTGATGAGATGGACGATGGCCGACTTGAGCAACTGGGATGGCTCGGCCAGGCGCTGCAGATTGGTCGTCTGCCCCTCCACCTGGGTGGCCAGCAGTAGAGAACTGTCCTCGCCTGAGACCCCTGGACACATGGCCTCCCGCACCCGCTTGGCTCTGGCCGTCGTGGACATCTGGTACTCCAGGTCACCTGAAAGCCAAATGACACAAGGACTGAGCTACAGGAGATTTTAAGGGGACCCTGAAGAGCAAGGTAAGCCTTGAAGATGTGGCTCCGAGCTGCCTTATGTTCTTCCAAAGTACGGGGCATCACTCGTGATTCTGAACCTGACCAGGGTCATCATCGCCCTAGCCCGTATCATCCCATTGATAGCATGAGGCCCACCTAGCTCATCCAACTCTCTGACACTAAGATCACAGCTATGATTTGCTTCTAAAAGACTCGTGTCGGATACCTATCATTACAAAAATGTCTGCAGCAGAATATGTATTTATTGCAATACAGTTCTAGGAGGTAAACGTAGGGCTGCACATTTGTTCAGCAAGCACTCTACTACTGAGCTATATTCCTAGCCTAAAAAAAAAAATTAGGGGCTGGAGAAATGGTTCTGCCATTAAGAGCACAGACTGCTTTTACAGAGGACACAGGGTCCATTCCTAGCACCTATGTGGTGGCTCACAGACATAGCTAACTCCAGTTCCAGGTCCTAGCGCCCTCTTCTGGCCACCATATGCACTGCACCCACTTGGTGTATATATATATATACATATATATATATATATATATATATATATATATATATATATATATATATATATGCAGGAACACACTCACACACTTAAAAAATTAAAACTATTTTAAGTTTCCCAAGTTGGCTTTGAACTTACTTCATACTCAGGTAGATCTAATCCTGCTTCAGCCTACCAAGTAGCTGGGACATCATATACTTTTGCTACGATGGCCAGCTCAGTGGTTTTGGCTGGATGTGTAGCTCAGTTGGTAGAATGCTTGCCTAACAGGGTTCTGCTCCCAGCAATGAATAAAAGCAGGCATGGTGGCACACTCATGCAATCACACTCCTCCTGAAGTGGCAGCAAGAGGATCAGAAGTTGAAGGGCATCCTTGGCTACACAGTGAGTTTAAGACAGCCTAGCCTACATGAGACTTTGTCTCAAAAACAAAACCAGGGGCTGGAGAGGTGGCTAAGGGTACTGCCGTTTTATCACGAGGGTCAGAGTTCCGATCCCTGCACCCACATCAGGTAGCTCACAAACAACGTAACTCCAGCTCTAAAGGCTCCAAAGGACACCTTCTGGTCTCCCGGGGTTCCTGTGCACATATGTGCACACCGACACACACACATAAATGACAGACAAAAGGGAATACCTAGTGGTGGAGTGCCTGTGTGCCTGAAAGTGTGTTAAGCACCTTATTCCATCTGTCAACGATAATCTCACGGGGCAAGTACAATTCGATCTCCACTTTTCAGGACACTGAGGCCATAAAAGCAGTGAACCCAAGAGCCCAGAGCCCTGCAGTTCCTCCCGTAATGAGCAGGGCAGCCAATCACGAGATTAGACGAGCTAAACTTCCTCAGTCTAATTACACAACTCATCCTCTACTGAGTGGCAACTCTCTCTCTGAACAGGGGGCCAAAAGGAGTCCCCGAGCATCAGCCAAGACCACACAGCCAATCAAGAGACAGGACAGAAGGCTGGCTTTGAGAAGACAGGAGCAAAGTCCTCAAGGGAAACACTGGGTTCTCCCTCTGGGTAGGCTGGGGCTATTAGAAGAAAAAGTCCCATATAGCCATATAGCCCTGTTGTGGCCAAGGTCCCAATGCCCTAGTAGAGAGGGCGGGAACAAGGTCATTCTCTAACTAATGGGGAAGGAGAAGCTGCCTATAGGGCTCTCCCACCTATACACTTTCCTTTCGCTCCTAGGAGTACACTGGCCCAGCCGGGCACAGAGAGGTTCCTGCCTGCACAGCCCAGGAAGAAGACCTGGGACACAGGGGTTCAGTTCATAGAGCCCTAACCAGCCACAACTCATCCTGCAACTGTCCAGGCCCCAAATCTCATCCCCTGGGAGGTTGAGGGCCCTGGGGGCATCTGCGAATGACAGTCCTAAAGCCGTGTGCACCTTTGTCCCAGAAGGGAAGGGAACACCTGGACTGGTAGAGTATTGGCCTTTGCGACAGGAGCCTGTAACTGAATCAGCTTCCCCATGCCTGTCCTTAGTACATCTGTACGGCATGTGCTAGCCCAGTCAAGCTTGAACCCTGGGTGTGTGTGTGGGGGGGGGCGAATATTCCCTGTCTTTCTCATCAGACATGAGGTTCCTGGAGTGAAAAGAATATATCTTCCCAGCAATCTCCAGATCTTGCCAGCCCCCCCACCCCGAGGGGTATCAATAAAGTCTCCTTATTACATTCCTGAGATCCCAGAAGCCAAAAACTTTGGGCTCCAATAGCACCCTGGGTCAGCACCTATGCTTCCCTACACATTCAGAATTCCCTGGGGTGACGTCTGTATCTATCCCTGGGTCGCCACATGTCCCCTTCAGACTCCCCGTGTCCTCAAGAGTGGGAACTGTGAAGCCAGGCGTGGTGGTGGTGCATTCCAGCACTCGGGAGATGGAGGCAGGCAGATCTCTGTGAGTTCAAAACCAGCCTGATCTACAGAGGCGTTCCAGGGCCACACAGAGAACCTCTGTCTCGGAAAACAACCCCAGAGCCCAGACCTTGGCTCTGTGGCACCCCTTGTGTATAGGTGGTCGTCTTCTTGAGTGTGTACTGTCTGCCGCAGGCGTCGTCCTCATCCATGATGACCTTGCTGCTCACAGAGGGCACGCAGGTATTGACGCCGGAGTGGATGCCCGAGTCATAGGTGTATGTCTGCTGCCACTCCGTCACCTTGATGGGCTGCTCAATAAGGTTCATCACCTCCATGGTGGCTGCTGAAGACAAAAAAACAGGAGCACGATGTCAGCTGGCTAGGGGGACACCATTTCCCCCAGTTTCAACTCAGCTGTAGCCCTCACCCCTGCAATCTACCCTTCTCCTGGAGCCCTACCATAGCCTCAAGGGCCTCAGAGGGTTGCAGACAGCCAGGTGCAGGTGTGACACGAAAGGGCACCCAGCCCAAAAGACGGCGTGGGGCACAGTAGGGCTGCAGTGCGGCCATTACGGATAAGCTCCCCGTTTTTTTGTTTTGTTTTTTTTTGTTTTTTTTTGCATTCTCCAGCTCTGGTGTGGAGACAGGAACAGCCGGATCCCTCCCGCCTAGCCCTGGCTCACTCACCAGTCTGCCCCCACCCAGCATTTCCAGTAGAAAAGGAACTAAGGGTTTCAGACAGCTGCTGAGCTGCTCCGTAGACCTGCCCTTACTCCACTGGACTCCCCTGGGAAAGGTTGCAGAGGCTGTAGCACACCATCAGCCATTGGATGAGAGACTGGGTGGGGCGGGGAAGCTGTCCGACAGGTTTCTCTGGGAAGTCCAGGGCTCCCTCAAGAGTTCCTGAATCTCATATTCCAGAAGGTCAAACTTAACCAGGGCTTCCTCTCCTCCAGCTCCCAGCTTTCCCAGCCTTCTGAGTTCTATAGACCTGTTTCAAATCTTGGCAAACTACTCCCTTGCCAATCCACCTCTCGTTGGGTGCCAGGGGCTTCAAACTCACATTCCACCATGCTCAACTGAATAGCTGTGAGGATAGATAGCACTTGGGAAGGACTTGCTATGGTGACAGCACTTAGTAGGTGTTCACTGTTGGGGACCAGGTTGTTGCTGTCCTAACTGCCTCACCCCTAGGGTGTTCGTTCATCGTTCACTTCCTGGAACCAGGGCTAGCAGCACGGAGTAGGACAGGCCCTCTGGGGTGGTCACTGCTGATAAGGACTCTCACCCTGTTCTGAGAGCTTGGGGCCATGTTAAGGCCCATGGGCATCTGCACCTACTTGATGTGGGCTCCCCATTTGTTTGCCTCCACCGTCATGGGCACTGACCCTACCGCAACCACCACCACCTACATACAATCATGGAGAGAGACCTACTATGTGCTCACACCCTTAACACATGCCTCCAGAGCCCTCACAAATGCCATCAGCCTTACACGTGGGTTTCAGAGCTTTGCTCCCCAGCTTATAGATGTGGAAACTGGCTAGAAATGGGACCAGAGAAGGGACCAGGCATAAGCAAGCTTGATGCTTAAGTCTTCCGCCTCTACACTCCAATACTGCAATACTGCCTCAGAGAATGAACAGAGCCCACTCATAAAACGGGGTGGTGCCCAGCAATTCTCAAACAGGTTGTTCCACCATGATGGGGGACCTGCAAAAATTAGGGTGGGGCAGCTGGTGTACTGAAAGGCGCCACCCCAGGAACAAAGAGAATCAGGGGCCTCTTCCCAATGACAGCCCCAGCCCCACCTTTCAGAGCATGTGACGACAGAGGGGCATGGTAGAACACGCCTGTCATGCCAGTACCCAGGAGACTAGGATAGAAGGTTCGCCAGTGGGAGACCAGCTACAAAAGGAGACACTGTTTCAAAGAGGAAAAAAAAAAAAAACAACTCAAACCGGAAAGGTTGATGAATGTTCTCCCAGCCATTTTGGGACGCACAGCCCCTCCCCTGCCACAAGCTGTCCTAAAACAAACAGAGGCAGGAGCAGCACCAGCGCCCAGCTGCCACCTTCCTCCCTTCCCGCCATCCCGCCATCCCGGCTGACTCAGAGTTTCGTTTGGGGTTGATAAACAGCAGCAGGCCCAGGCCACCGACAGCAGGCTCTGTGTCACCAGATGTGCACAGCTGCTCCCAGACACTTGCCTGGAGTAGCTATTTTAGAATACTGCCTCACCACCCTACCACCGCACTCTCCCGTCCTCCCTCCTCCCTTCTCATGCTCCCCTCCTCCCCGCTCCAGCAGGGAGCAGAAGGAAATCAGGAGCTTGGAGGCCAGCTCAAGAAAATCCTGCCTCTCTCCAACCTGTCCCATCCTCTGCCCCAAGGATGGCTCCCAAAGAGAGAACTTGAGGAGCTTGGGAGGGGTGAGTGGGTCCCAGAAATCATCTTTGGAAGAAGAAAAACAAACAAACAAACAAAAAAACCTGAGGGCTGGTGAGATGGCTCAGTGGGTAAGAGCACCCAACTGCTCTTCCAAAGGTCCGGAGTTCAAATCCCAGCAACCACATGGTGGCTCACAACCATCTGTAACAACATCTGACGCCCTCTCCTGGAGTGTCTGAAGACAGCTACAGTGTACTTAAATATAATAAATAAATAAAACTTTAAAAAAAAAAAAAAAAAACCTGAACCCTGAGCTCTTGAGAAGGTGAAACTCACAGATGCTGACCCTCCAGTGCCCAATAGAGGCAAAGCGTAGGGTCCAAGAAGGTGAGGAAGACCTGCCCTGGTAGACATGAACTCCTTAGTCCAACCACAAAGCTGCCTTCCACTGAGATAGCCACACCACCAGCCATCTAGGACCCAGAGAGATGGGAGAAGGCTCATCTTAAACCAGGGACCAGCCTCAGATCAGACAGGAGCACTGAGGTCGAGGGTAGCCTCAGGAGAGGGGTTCACTCACAGGCTGCTCCTCAGGCCCAGCTGGCCAGGCCTGGAGCCAAGGGAAGCAAAGGGCTGGAAAGCTGCCCAGGGCCAGGCAGAGGTCAAAGCATATCAGAGGGCAAGCATCCAGTTCTTTAATAGCCAATGACTTCCAACCCTGCTGGTAGGCCTCTGCTGATTCTCAGTTTACAGGTGGGGAAACAGAGGCTCCAGGCTGCAGAAATGGTGGCATTTTGCTCAATGCTGGGTCTGTCTTAATGGCGGACTGGGATTCAGTTCACTTCTTAGAGTCTGGGAGAAGCTGAGCCCTCTGACCAATGGGAGGAAGGGGAACATGAGGATGAGGGTGATCACAGGTGGAGGACCTCCCACCTATGCATTGGTCAGATTAGGATCTCAGCTCTACCATATATGCTGGGAATCTCTGGGTGTTTTTGCTTTGTTTTGAAGGATTTATTTATTTATTTATTTTTAAAGATTTATTTATTTATATGTAAGTACACTATAGCTGTCTTCAGATACTCCAGAAGAGGGCGCCAGATCTCGTTATGGATGGTTGTGAGCCACCATGTGGTTGCTGGGATTTGAACTCAGGACCTTTGGAAGAGCAGACGGGTGCTCTTACCTGCTGAGCCATCTCACCAGCCCCGAAGGATTTATTTTTAATGTGCACTGGTGTTTTGCCTGCATGCATGTCTGTGTGAGGGTGTCAGAGCCTCTGAAGATGGAGTTACAGACGGTGGTGAGCTGCCGTGTGAGTGCTAGGAACTGAACTCCAGACCTCTAGAAGAGCTGCTGGTGCTCTTAATCGCTGAGGCGTCTCTCCAGTCCCTTTGGGTGTTTTTTTTTTTTTTTTTTTTTTTTTGACAGGGTTTTTTTTTGTTATTTCATTTTTTTTTGGTTTTTGGTTTTTTTTTTTTTTTTTTCAAGACAGGGTTTCTCTGTGTAGAAACCTCTCTGTCCTGGAACTCACTCTGTAGACCAGGCTGGCCTCAAACTCAGAAATCCACCTGCCTTTGCCTCCCAAGTGCTGGGATTAAAGGTGTGTGCCACCACGGCCCAGCATTGGGTGTTTTTAAATCTGAGAAAGGCTGGTCCCGTGATCTCAGAAGAAACACTGATGTGCCAGATTCTAATAAGACGCTAGGGTTCCTGTGTGAGTGAAGGGAAGGCTAAGAGTGGGCAAGATAGAGTAGAAGGCAGCTCAGAGAGGGGACACACCAGAACTCTTCACAGCTAGAGGCAGCTAGCTACTCTTGTAACCGAAAGGCTGGTAGTCAGCCATCAGACAGGATGGTCAATCAATTTCACCTTTCTCCCTACCAACTCAAGAGAGCCTGGGAAATTCTTCCACAAGCAAAAGTACAGGTTTGGCCATTCTCGGGGTGGAGAGGCCGCACCCAATTTAGTCTCAGCATTCTTCACCCTGGACACACAGGTCAGACCTTCTGCAATGGGTCCTGGACTGAACCAGGGTGGAAGTGAGCGAGACAGTGGTGGGGCCCTGCCCAGGCACTGGGCCAGAGATGGGTAGAGACAGAGACAGGGACAGGGCGGGTTTCCGAGTTGAAAAGGGGGACCTTTGTTTAGCAGTGGGACTCTGCTCCATTGTTGGTGGCAGGGAGGAAGACGCCAGCTTAGAGATCACAGGGTGGAGTAGGAGGAGGGCAGGAAGAGAGAAGACACAGGCCCTTGAAGGGTACGCAAGGGGCCCTTCCCCCACTGGCTCCAGACTGGGGGTAAGAGCCCCGCCTTTCATGCCTGTTCTTCCCTACAGCCAGCTGGGGTGCTGGCACCACACACCCTCCGTCCAAGCTGTCCAGCAGAATGACGCCCAGTCAGTCCTGACTTTAAAAATAACCCCACCAAGAGTGACAGCAGCCTCCGACCTAGCCAGCACCTGCAGGGACAGTCAAGCAACAGGCACAGCCAAGCTGGGCTGCTAAGTGACAGTAAAACACCTAGAAACAGGCTCAGGAGCGGGCTGCCTGAGAGGCTGGGCTGGACCCAGATGCAGAAACAAAGCATGGGGCCACACATGGCAGGCAAAGCTGGGCTCCCCTGGAGGTCCTTCCGGCTAAGGTTGGTACCCTATGCACCCCCCCCCCAGACCCACAGGCTTACATCAAAGCAGGAGAGCGGAGAGGTAAGCATCTTTGCAAAGGGTCCCCATCAGAGCCATCACCTAACTGGCTGTGGGCCTTTGGGCAAGTCAAACCATTTACATAGTCATGGGACCCCTTTTCCTCAGACCTGAACACAGCTGCCACCCAAGCAGTAGCCAGTCCCCACCTCAGGGTGAGGGCTTAGAGAGGACACCGGCCCTAAGCTTCCCTTCTCAGTACTTCTGGATCCAGCTGAGATACTGCCAGCGGTCCCCAGGGCAGAGAGAAACACACACTGTCATGGTTCGCACAGTCAGACGTAGAAACTCCTAGAGTCTGCTGATTCCACGAGGGAACCCCTCACTGTCCCGCCCAGCGCCCCATTCTATCACGGTGAGAGGCTCCTGGGCAGACACCATGATCTCCATCACCGGAATGGCCCACACTGGTCAGCGAGACAGCACAAGCGACTCGCGCATGGCCAACGCTGAGGACCGGAGAAGACAAGGGACGTTTCAAAGGAACATTCTCACTTCCAGCCTGGAGGGCAGCCCAGGCCAGACGATGGCTGAGAAGGTCTGGAGTGGGAGAGGTTCAGGCCATGACCCAGCTGCTGTTTGTCCTCTTCTGGGCTGCTTCCCAAAGCAAACAGAGCCGGGTGGGAAAATGGAGGGGGCTATGTCGCAGAGGGAAGTGGCCTGACCTAGGGAACCTCAGGGTTCCCCTAATGGAGGGCTCCAGCTGCATCCCTGATGAGGCCAGCATCCCAGGCCAGCATATGAACCAGGACTCCTGGGAGTGGAAAATTACTCCAGCTGTTACAAGCCACAGGCCAGCACCACTGGGGCTTAGGCAGTCCCATTAACAGCAGCTGGATGCTAACCAGTTAGAGTAGGATGTTGCAGGGGTAGGGCTGGACAGGAAGAACCTGAACCCTTAGTCCCCCGGGCAACACAGGCCGCAGCAAGGAAAAGCTTTGCAAGGCTTCAGGCAAATGCCTTGGTTGGGGCTGCTAAGATGGTTTAGCAGGTAAAGGTGCCTGCCTGCACCATAGCCGGATGGCTTGAATTTAATCCGCATGGCAGAGGGACAGAACCGACTCTTGCAAGTTGCTCTTTGACTTCAGCCTGTGTGCGGCAACACCCCCCTGAAATAAATACATGTTTGGAAAAATAAAAATTGCCATGCTGAGGGCATAGGAGGGCTTCGTGGATGAGCGGCTTCAGAGTGAAGTGCTTGTATGGCATGCCCGGAAGCCCTCCCTGGGTTCTAATTTCTGTATCGGGCAGCTCACCTCTGTATACAGAGCTCACATGGAGGTGGAAGGTCAAGAGGAGAGGAGAGGAGGGAGGGAGGGGAGGGGGGCTGCCTTACCTGTCACACTGTTCAGATTAAAGACAACTTTTCTTTTTTTTTGGTTTTTTTCGAGACAGGGTTTCTCTGTATAGCCCTGACTGTCCTGGAACTCACTCTGTAGACCAGGCTGGCCTCAAACTCAGAAATCTGCCTGCCTCTGCCTCCCGAGTGCTGGGATCAAACGCATGCGCCACCATGCCCGTCTTAAAGACAGCTTTTTATTCTCACAAATTTCTGTGCATTCCTCAATTTTTTTCTTTTCTTTTCTTTTTTTTTTTTAAATGTGTAGCCCAGGCTGGCCTCGAACTCGTGATCCTTCTGCCTCTGCCTCCTTCAGCAAATCCTACCAGTGTGTGCCACCACAACCGGCCTCAAATAAATAAATAAATAAATAAACAGCGATCGGACAGCCAGTGATGGCGCATGCCTTTGAGCCTAGCACTCCAGAAGCAAGGGCAAGAAAGAGTTGAAGGCCAGCCTGGACTACAAGGTGAGTTCCAGGACAGCCAGGGCTACACAGAGAAACCCTGTCATGAGAAAAAAAAAAAAAAAAAAAGACCAACTGAGCATGGTGGAGCAAGCCTTTGATGCTGACAGTGACAGAGAGACAACCCACAGTGAGGCAGTTTGTCAATTGCCTGGCCTCTTCTCGCCATCACTAGACATAAGATCTCTCTCCACACTGGGAAACCGCAGAGAAAGCTGAGCGCCCTCCTCTGCGGCCAACCAAAAGTTAAGAGGCCAGGAGGCTAGCACAAGCAGATGGTCAAAGAACTCTCTCTTCTGTCTCCTCTCTCTCTCTCTCTCTCTCTCTCTCTCCCTCCCTCCCTCCCTCCCTCCCTCTGAATCTAGCCCAGGAAGTTGCTGGAAAATGGGACAGTCAACCATGTCCCAAGAGAAAGGCTTCAGGGTGTCCGTCACCTGCAGAGACACGAATCCCAGTGACCTGTCCCGCCCCATCTCACTACCTTTTTCTTTCAGAGTTACTGGGCCAGCCAGCTGCCAGACACTGGGTTTCCATTCGGCCCTGTGGGTTCTTCTTCCCAAAGTCCCCAAACAAAAAGTTTCCTCTGAGGACTCAGAAGGTCTCAGACTGACTCTTCACCCACAGGAAGTGCCTCCTGGGCAAGGGTGGCCCTCTCCAGAGGAGACTCTGCTGTGAGCCTCCACCTGCTTCTCCTTTTCCTTTTGAAGTGAAGACCTCCCACCCAGAGCTGGAGAGATGTCTCAGCCGTTAAGAGCACTTACTGCTCTTGGAGAGGACCCAGACCAGTTCCCAGAACCCATATGGCAGCTCACAATCTTCTATAACTCTGCTTGCGAGGTGGGGGGGTGGGGGGGGCGGGGGGAATCTGACACTGTCTTCTGGATAGGAAGTCTTTTTTCTCTGTCTAGCCTCTTCATAAGGACATCTGTGTGTCCCACCCCCACCCCCACCCACCTTGTCCCTGTTGGCCTCAGGGTGCTAGAAAGCCACCAGCCCAAATTACTCTGTGTGGTAATCTGCCAGAATGACTTCATTGGCCCTCTGTGCTTCCCAGGCAAGGCTCCTTGCTTAGGGGGTCTCTTCTCTAAGAGAGGTAAACACGCCCTGGTTCCATCCTGATCTGAAGATCTTGGTAGTAAGAGCCTCGGTCTTCAGGATGTCCCAGTACGCAGGCCCCAGTTTCCCATTCTGGTGCCAGGTGCTGGGTTGGCAGAGGGGTCCAAATCAGTCATACCTAAGAAGACCATGAGCCACCAAATCCTCCCTTGAGGACTAGGGCTCTGGCTGACAGGCACCCCCCACAACCTCTCACCCTACTCCCACAGGAATACCCTCCAGTGGAGCTTTCCTAGCGTAGCGCAGATGCTAGGGTCTCCAGCCAGGACAGGACGGTAGAAAGCTCCTCTCCAAGCAGCCTGGTTGTGCAACCTGGCATGATCCAGCAGGACTCTCACCCAAGCCTAAATCTGACTCATGTGTCTCTATTCTCCAGAGAGCACCCCGCCCCCTCTTTAACTTGGCAAAGCCACAGACACTAGTGAAGCAGGTGGCTCCCACATCCTCTCCGGGGTCCAGCCCAGAAAGCTCTGAGCCATGCTGTCCTCCCCTCTGGTCTCCCCTTAGACCCTCACAGCTCCCAGCCTTGAGGCCTTACCACCGACCACAGTGAGGTTTCAGAGTCCCAGGCAGCCAGGGTGATGAGTCACTCCCACCTGACAAACCTGTCCCGCCTTCACCGCCCCCACACGTCTAGCAGAGCTCTCCTAAATTCCCTTCTATCCTTGGAGCTGAGGCCCTCCAAAGGGGGCAGGAGAAAACTTCCATTTAGGGCTAAAGAGGTAGAGCGGTGGCCTAGCATACATATCCGTAGCTCTGGGTTCGATCCCCGGCATGGTGTAAGCCAGTGCTACATGCCTATAATGCCAGTACTTGAGAGGTCTGAATAGCTGAGGGATGGCTGATTAGGTTAAAGCTAAATTGGACCCACAGGACCCACAGGACCCACAGGGTGGAAGGAAAAGAAACCCCCTGAAAGTTGTCCTCTGATCCCCACAGATGTGCTGTGTCCTGTGCATGCTCAAACACACAGGCACACACCAAATAAATAAGATGATGACGGATGTTTTACTGTTATCCCAGGGAGCACAGGCTGCTGGGTCTCTGTGAGCTTGAGGACCCCTAGTCTAGATAGCAAGTTCTAGGCCAGCCAGGGCTGCACATCGAGACCCGGTCTTCAAAAAGAAAAGATAAGAAAAGAAGTAGTTCAAGGTCAACCTCAAGGGCTAGCCTAGGCTACATGAGACTCTGCCAAGAAAGGGAGGGGGGTGTGCTTCCAGGGCTGATGATGGATTCCATAGGAAAGTGCTTGTCTATGCTGGTGCAAGGTCCGGGATGGATTTGGTCCTTATCACCCAAAAGAAAAGGGGGGGATGGGTGGAGAAATCCTAGCCCTTTCTGGAGTCTGGCTGTGCACCACTGGGCAAGTTGCTAACTTTCCCTGAGTTGTTGAGGAAGACGGCAGGCAACTGCCGCTGCCTCTGTAAGCATGATTAGTGAGAACCATTGTGAAAGAGCTTGGTTACCAGATCGTCTTCTGGCTTTGAGTGACCATCAATCAAGTATTTTCTGGGCAGCTAGGTTTATTTATTCCTGAGGTCACTGAGCCTAAGAAGCAAGGTGCCCTGACCCAGGCCGCGAAGGTAAGGACACACTGTTCGGAGACTCAGGGTAGCTTCAGTCCAAGTCCGTGTCCCAACTCTTGGAGCTGCCCCCTTAGACTATCCAGATCGCTGTCCTTCTGTGGACCAGCCAAATGTGCCACCTTGTTCTAAAGTAGCTCTGCAGGAGGACAGGACTTCCTCTCCAGGGCCATGGCCCGTGGGCCCCCAGGAAGGAAATCAGTCAATCAGGCTCCGCCTGACCTTCCGTTCCCACAGGCTGCATTCTCCAAGCCCGACCTTAGCAGGCCAGACGGCGGCTCCAGAGGGAATGGGGTGGAGCTCGGGTGCGGGGGAGGCTCCTGTCACCCAAGCCCAGACTTGATCTGGCAAGAAATGACTAATCGGATCCTACCTTGGCTTCCCCTCCCTCCTGTCCGGTCAGAAGCCAGCTTGGGCCGGGCAGCTCCCAGCCACACTTCCTCAATACGGTCTTTTCATCACAGCCGCGAACCAATCAAATTAGCTAAACTAATCATTTAGCTCATGTAATTACAATGCCTTCCCCTCCCCCACCTTGGCACAGAGAGGAGGGGAGACAGGTTGCAGGGGCCTAAACAGCATGTCCCCAGCATCGCCCCCTCCGCCCCGTGCTTCCTGGTGGTGGTCACACTTACGTTACCCTCCCGACAGGACCTAAGGGGGTTCCTCCAGGGGTGAGTCTAGTCTGCCATCCCTACTCTCCAACCAAGCGCGACCGCGGCCTCCAGGTGAGTCACAGCAAGCAGCGCTCAGGACCCTCGCCCCACCTTCTCTCTGCCCCAGGCTAGCGCTGGCATTCCTGCTCGGTCCCCCCCCCCCAGAAGGCTGATGGGGAGGGGCCTCCAAATGCCTATGAAAAGGCCACTCTTCGGGTGTGTATAAACCAGTGCAGCAAGGGCGAGTAGAAGTTCACAATTCCAGCCAGAGAAGAGCTCTCAGCACACGGGAGGCAAGGGGAGGGGCGCGATCACGCTGTGCAGCCTGAGGGTGCCTGGCAGGGAAGAAACCTTCCACGGCAAAAGCTTCCTCCTGTCCCACTTTCCCCGCCAAACACTCAGGAAAAGAGTGGGTGGAGGAGGGACTTCTGGCGAGTCCTCTAGAAAGAATGCACCTTCATAGTCTAGAAACCCAACGGACCGGCCAGCAACATTCCTGCCCTCTGCTAGCCTGCCTCAACTGTCAGCCAGCTAAATAAAATGGGGGATGGAATGGGAGAGTTAGGGAAAGCCTAATCACTCTTCTTCATCCTCCTAGTTTGACCCAGCCCTGTCCCAACCCCATTCCTGGGAAAGGGGCAGAGCTTGGGAGAACAGATACATAGCAGGCCTCATATAAGGGGGTGTGGTGGTCTCGGGAGGGGGTGAAAGGGGGAGGAAGAAGACTCTTTCCCTTTCAGCAACGCCCCCACCCCACCCCCATTGGTCCCTACCTCAGGCCTTAGGGGCCTGGCAAACAGGATGGAGGTGGGGGCAGGGAGAACAGGGTCAAAGCGCACACACTGGCCTACGTTCAGCTTGGAGCTGACTGGGGGAAGGGAACTTTCTTTTCCTCCAAGGAGTACCACCAAGGCTAGAATCAGCTCTCAACAAGGAGACGGGAAAATCCTAGAAAAGGCTCCCATGGTTACTTTCTCCTGGAAAGTTTGTTTGGAGTGATTTCTCAACAAGAATGGGTGGCAGAAATCAAAAGATATTGCTGTTTCCCTATCAGCACTCTGGAAACCACAGGTACTAAAAGCTGGGCGAGTGCTTCTTAATTTTCTCTACCGGCCCAGACTCCAGGCCAAGCCACCAGTGTCAGACATCGGTAGGGCACTGAGCCCAGACCCTTCACCAGTTCCCCCGTCACCCTATCCCACCTCCGTTGGAGAAGGCATTGACCGGCGTACACTAGAGAGGAGGGAGGCGCCACAGGTCCAGCTTGGAGCTGCAGGGCAGGGCCTCCGTCTTCCAAGCGCTCACCTGCTCTGCTCAGCAGGTGGGAATCGCGTCCCTGGGAAAATGTGCACTCGGCCCCCACAGTTTGGAAAGCTGGGCGCAGACAATAGGGCCCCACCCAGGCCTGGGGGAGTAGGGAGGGAGGGAAAGCGAGGATGACGCGTGGGGTGCGGTGAGGGTGGCCCCAAAGAGACTAGGCAGCAAGTTTCCCGAGCGGTAAATTCCTGTCACCGTGGGCTCCAGGACCAGCGGGTCAAAGTCTGCTCGGTCAGCTCCAGGGGAGAGTCAGGGACGCCGCGTCGGGCGAGCTCCGCTGGCCCTGGGGGAGGCGCGAACTCCGAGGCACCTGCCCTAGTTCCTCCCTGCCCTTCTCAGACCTGCGGTTCACCGAGCCTGGAGGGGCGCTCCAACCCGGATTGCTTGTCCCAAGGGTCCCGCGCCCCAGACCCCAGCGCGCCCCCTGTCGCTGGTGTAGGATGCGCTCCCTGACACCCGCCCTCACCTGCCTTGAAACCGCTGGAACCAGCCTCTCGGCCGCTTGCTGTCCCTACTCTCCCGCAGTGATTCGTACCCCGATCGGGTGTACCTGAGCGTGGAGCCGGTCTGAGCCGAGTCGGGGTCGGGTCTGGCCGGGAGGGAGCCGGCGCGGGTAGCGAACTGAGCTCGGCGCGCTCGGGCGGCGGCTGCTCCGGACTCTGGCCAAGGCAGCAACTCAGTAACCGAACAAAAGGCAAAGGGACCTGACAGCCAAGCCACACCTCTCGCCCCCTCGAAGCTCCGCCCCCTAGGGAAGACTCCCACCCTCTGAGGCTATCTCACTGGCTGCTCAACCTGACTATCCCATCGAGGGGCGGAGCCTCGCGCCGGGACCTCTACCACGGCCGCCTCTGTTTATGCGCTCACCATTGGCCCCAGGGACTGCCACTCGACTCTGGGGTGGACGCCAACTTGAGGTCTCATCCTCACTCTGCATCTATTGGCAAGTAGAAAGTTTCTTCTTTATGATTGGACAGAGGGCTGTCAGTAAGACTAAGGTAAAAGCCAATGGAACAGGTGGGGCGTGACTTGCCCCACCCTAGCCCTGAGCAGGTAAGACTCATTCTCCCCTTCCCCCTACCTGTCCAACAGGTGAGTCAGGGGGAGGCATGGGAAAGGACTGACGCCTTCACTAGCCAGCCAACTCCGCGTCAGGCTTATTCATTCTTGCCTCAACGTAGTAATAAGATGTTTGTAAAGCATTTCATAGGCTTTGTGCTAGGTTGGGATTTCTCCCCCCTACAAAAGATGGAGTGTTCCCTGATCCCTTCTGTTTAGAATTAGAAGGCCTGGGTTTGGGTTCTCCCCTTAATCTTTGTATGACCTTAGGCCAGTTAGTGTACATTTCACCCCGTATCTTCTGTAAAGTGGGTTCATTAGCTTTCTCTATCTTAGGTTGGAGAGATTAAATGAAATAAGCTTTGTAGTAGCTCTTAAACAGCCGGGGAATGCCAGTATTTAAACCAATGAAACAGTTGTTTAAAAGTTCTTTGAGATAGTTCTTTAAAAGCGCTGGAGCAGCCAGGCAGTGGTGGCGCAGGCCTTTAACCACAGCACTCAGGGATGCAGAGGCAGGCAGATCTCTGTGAGTTAGAGGCCAGCCTGGTCTACAAAGTGGGTTCGAAATGATCCACGTTAAAAGAATATTTTAAATGGGCTTGTGTGGTGCCTCAGTTGTGCAGATGTGACAACCTGTGCCTGATAACCTCATGGAGGGAGATGACAGCCAAGTCCCACAGGTTGTCCTCTGTCCTCTTATCTCCTGCTTTGGCACAAGTGCCACACACATAAAAGTAAATAAAATGTAATGCGATTTTAAAACTAAGCTCCAAAGAGGTCAAGTCTAGGAAATATGGTGCACTCTAAACTCGGACATCTTCTTATTTCAAGTCCCAGAGCAGATGTGTGTGGCGGGGTGTGTGTGTGTGTGTGTGTGTGTGTGTATGTTGGATACTGCTCCAGGGAGAAACAGACAAAGGAGATTAAATGATGGTGTAAGGAAACTTTGATGGATTTGGGGGAAAAATCAGACATTAGATGGACAGAAAGGGAGCAGAGGTCTAAACCAAAGCGGGGCAGCAAGCCCCCTCAGAGTAGACAAGGCTGTTGAGCCATCCAAAGGAACTCAGTAGGTAGCCTAAGAAGATGTGGGTATTTCTTCCTGCGGTTGATGACTGCTGTTGCGGCTGTAACATGGAACCCAAGGCATTCACTCGTTCAACTCGAGTACTGAGCACCAACGGTATGTTGGGCGCGCCAGTTTAGACCTTGGCTGCACAGAAAATTAAAAGTATCCTAACTCTCAGAGAGCGTACAGAGTGACAAGAGGAAACAGCTTGTGTGGGTGGGAGTTGGGGGAGTGGCTGTTTAGAAAAGGATTTCCCGAAAGCACACACACACACAAACACACACATACACACACATGCACACACACGCACTCGCACATGCGCGCGCACACACACATGCACACGCACGCGCGCGCACACACACACACAAACACACACGCACGCGCACATGCATGCGCGCGCGCGCGCTCACACACACACACATACATGCACGAGAGCTTACAGGCTAAAATAACTCCAGCTGAAGATACCCTAACAGTACCTTTGACCACATTCCCCCAGTAGAGAAAGGAACGAGGCTTAACTTGTTCTCTTCCAGCCAATAACTCTTCCTGGAAGGGAGAGGAAGACAGCAGCATCCCTAATCCAGTTGTAGGTGCACTTGGCAAGTTGCCAGGACCCCTCCCCTCCGCTGTTTCCCTGACTCCCACCCCTGCTAGCTTACCTGGGGGTCCTTATTTCTACCTAATCCATGAGCCCACCTGTCTGCTTGCCACACTCCACAGCGATCAGCCTAGGGCTCAGGAAGACTTCACCATCCCAAGCTGCTGCCTCTACCAGGGTTCCATCTTCCCCCATTCCTCCCACCCAGTCGCACATCCCTTCCAACCCCCTTGAAGGTTTCTCTGCTGCCTTTCTCCTCACTTCAGCCAATTGGCAGCAGGGGGAGGCTAGAGTTGCCTAGGTGGAATTGGAGGAAGGATTGGAGCTTCTGAATAAACTCTGTGTCCACAGAAGGCACCGCTGCTTGTCTTCGTATGTAACAAGCCACAGCACTTTGCGGAGGCCAGAGCTAAACCCCCCGGGGTGGAGGCTCCAATGTAGAAAACAGAGCCAGTTCCTCCCAGATGGATTCACTTCCTGTGTACTTCTTAATCTCCTACTATGTGCCTGCCAAGGCACCAGGGCTTTGCCTGCATCTGAGGATACATAAAGGAATCAGAAAATAGCTGTTCCTGGAATCAGTTCTTTTGCGTAGGGGATTTGGTCTCCTGGAGGGAAGGGGACACACAGGAATAGAGCTGAGCGTTGCTGTGACCATTGGTCTCCTTTGCAGCTTGAACTTGAAGGAGAGGGACAAGGGCATCCAACCCAACCTTCTGCTTCCCAGCCTTTAAAGGCAAGAATTTTTGTATTTGACAAATCTCCAAAAAAGGGAAATTCTTCAGTCTCCCTTATAGCAAATGCCCTTGTCTCCTTTTTCTGATAGCGATGAGTTTCTTCTGATGTCTACCTTCAACTCGTACCCCTGCAGTTTAGCCTCATTTCTCTTGCCCGGAGCTCAGTAGGCACTAAATCCTTGGGTCACCAAGACATATCTGATTAACTCAACCTTGCAGCCCATCGGAGCCTGAGAGTCAGGAACACCAGCCAGCCCATCCCAAGCTCCCCAGAGACAGAAGCCAGTGATCAAGATGAGGGACTGTGCATTGAAGAACCTCTTTAAGGCAAAGGTGACCGTCAATCAGATAGTGTGCAGAACAGTCAGAGCGCCTTCTCTGCTTATGTCATTTCTTCCTCGTGTCTCCTGATAGGCCTCTGGGCCATATAAGGAAGCAGACTAGGAGTTTCTGTTCTTCTTCTAATTACCGTGTGTATGCGTGATGGTGGTGGGTGTGCCATAGCTTGCCTGTGAAGGTCATATGACAAATTTGTGACAATTCCTTACATTTTTTTTCTGTCTTTTTTTTTTTATTAGATATTTTCTTCATTTACATTTCAAATGCTATCCCCAATGCCCCCTATACCCCCCTGCCCTGCTCCCCAATTCCTTACGCTTCTAATGTGGGTTCTGGAGATTCAACTTAGGTTACCAGGCAGGCACAGAAAACACCTTTACGACGCACTGAGCCATCTCTCCAGCCTGTGTTTCTGTTCTTCATCAGAACTTAGCTTTTAGCCGGGCGTGGTGGCGCACGCCTTTGATCACAGTACTCGGGAGGCAGAGGCAGGCGGATTTCTGAGTTCGAGGCCAGCCTGGTCTACAAAAGGAGTTCCAGGACAGCCAGAGCTACACAGAGAAACCCTGTCTCAAAAAACAAAACAAAAAAAGAACTTAGCTTTTATGTAGTGGAGGGCTCTTCTGATGGACGGCTGTATTTGGACCTATAGAATACACACATACTCAGACACATATACAAAGACCTTTTAGCCTTAGGTGGCCTAAGAAATACCCACCTTTAAATCATGCAGGGGCCTCTGCCCTAGCTATTAAAATCTAATGGTGTCATGAGCATGCTTACCTATCATTCCAGGTTCAGAGCCATCCTTTGGCCCCAGGAAGAGGCCTTCTGTCCCCAGTCCTATACTCTAAAAGCTCCAGCTTTTCGTTTCTGTCCTAACCATCCTGGGGTTGAGTCTCCACCCAGGGCAAACTAGGGGAGAAGGCTGTGCAGAACTCACAGCCCTTGCAGACCAGGTACCTGAAACCCTGGTGTTCCTTGTCCAGCATGGATGGTGCTTCTTAGCCTGTGAATCTTTCACTACAGCCCTCTGTCCCAAAGGTTCTGGCACTTCTGGGTGGTAAGCCAAAGAAGTCACAAGTTCAGTTGGGGGGAAGGAAAGATGCAGCTGAGGATACGCAAACTCCTGTGTCTTCACGCATGTGTAGGGCCGGAGGTGGCTTTGTGTTATGAGCAAAGACAGGAGGGAAGGTAGATGTCTCAAGGGCTGGAAGCTGGGGACAAATCTCCCTGGGACTATCATGTTCTGACAGAGCAAGAATTCTAAAGTCCTTCCTGGCCTTGGTGGCCATTGTGGGGGGTTCTCTTGTGCTGGGATTGCTTTTTTAACAGATTCAGAAACTCATATCGATCTGCAGCCTATCTGCGAGCCTCCGCAGGTCCTTCAGGCCCTGCCCACGGATGTTGGGGGCGGGGCTTGTTCCGCATGACCCCTTCAAGGCTGGATCCACAGAGACACAAGCAGCCTGAAGACCCTGGAAGTCTCTGGACGCCCTGCTGGAGGAGTCTCTCCAGGAGGGGTGGGTGCACTCCTGCCTTCTTTGTGCCACTTGGTTCTGTGGAGCAGCTTCGAGGCCAGATGCTGCCCACAGCTAGTCCTGTGGGTGTGCTCCCAGCCAAGGAAGGCTCCTAATTACAGAGGTAGCTCTAGCGACAGACATGACACTTCGCAGCAAGGCATGTGGGCGGGGTGGAATGCCAAAAAGAAAACAAGGAGACAAGAAAACAGAGATAGGGAAACAGAAATAGTACGGGCCAGGGCCAGATACCAGAGGTGGGGGAAGGGCAGCCCAGAGGAACCCTGGATCTCTTTAGAGAATGTCTATCCTGGGCTGTCCCCCTTACCCACTACTACAACCCTTCTCCTTCTATTCTAGAATGAAGTCCCAAAACAGCTAGTTCCCTTCCGCCCGAAACCCCCACCAGTGAAGTCTCAGACAGGCTTGTAACGTGGTGGGTATGCTCTGAAGTGGGTCTTTTGAGAACTTCTTGGAGCAACCACCAGCAAATCCCACTTGAGTCGTTTTAGGGGGGAAGGGAGGGACAAGCGAGAGACATTGCCACCTGAGTCACCTAGCTTCCTGCTCCTGGCTTGGGCGACTCCAAGCACAGGCTGACACAGGTGGGGCTCCACCTGCCCTGCCAGCCTGCCAGCCTGCCTGCCCCTCCCTCCACCCTCCCCTCCACAAGCCCTGGGAGATGCCAGTGCTAACCAGGAGTCCTTCCCACAGATAGGCAGGCCCTCGCTCCTGAGCAAACTAGCACCTGTGCATGTGGTCACACCTGCTTGCAGGACACCACACACACACACACACACACACACACACACACATACCTCCCACCCTGGAGTTCTCAGAAAGAGATGGATCTTCACTCTCATGCACATCTGAGAAAACTGAGGTTTGAGCCAGGAGAGGGGTTTGTCTAAGGCCCCATGAACAGCAAATGCATAGCAGAGCTGGAAACAGAACCTTTGTTTCCTGTCCACTGGGTCATCTCCCAAACAACCTCACTTTTCAACTCAGGGAGGGTAGGGTCGGGGGGGGGGGAGGAGGAAGCAGGGACTGATTCTTCAGGCTTGACTTCTGTCATCTGAAGTAAGACTTGAACGTTTGGGGGTTAGATAGCCAGGGTGGATGGCTGCTGTGTGGCTGCAGATGCCTAGAACACCCTCCTAGGCTCTAAGCCAGGACCTGGACTTTATTTCTTCTAGGTCACCACCAACGGTACCCAGCAAATAGAGCCAGGGTTCGGGATGAAACAAAGAGACCACCACGCACCCCTCCAAGGTCTCAGGGACTCAGTAGGAATTGGGGCAGCACTCAGAATCTAGGGCCAGGCCCCTGGGGAATGTGAGAGTCGAGGTCCTTGAATATTTCATCAGCACTTCAGCTCCAGTTGAAGCAGCAGCCAACTTACCGCTCATGGATAATTTATGATCCCAACAGAGAACCTGGAAGTAGTGAGGGGGGAGGGCATGTGGGGGGGTGTGAGAGGGAGGCAGGGCCAAGCTGTAGATAAGAGTGAAGGACAGAAGCCAACTGGATGGGTGTGAGTGAGAGGCTGGGAACAGGAGCTCCCAACACCACGAGACTCTTCCATGTTTGAGGATACCAAGGTATTAAAAATCAATAAACAGCACAGTGATGGAGATGCTACTAGGGGTTAAAGACATCAGACAAGCATTTTCTGACTTCCAGGCCTGACCCTAGGCCTGTGGTGGAGCGTCTAATCTCATTGCAAGATAGCAAAACAGTGTAATGGTTCTGTGTGATTGGGAGGCCCTCAAATAACCCCACCTACCCCACACTTGGGCAAACCGGGGAGACAAGCTAGACTTCCCACTTGGGACTGGTTGAACCCATCCCTTACCAGCCTCCTCCTCCTCTAGGAAGACCCTAAGAATTTAGCCAAGTGGTTAAGGGGCAAAGAAGGAACTCAGGCATGGTCACCTCTGACTTCATCCAAGGAACATGGCAGTAGTCCCTCTTTCTCCTCCTCTTTTTTTCCAGAGGGATTTTGCAAAGCCCAGGCTGGCCTTGAAGTTGCAATGCAGTTGAGGGTGATCTCGAACTTTTGAACCTCCTGCCTCTACCTCCGGAGTGCTGGCTTTACAGTTCCATATCATCATACATGGTTTACATAGTACCGAGAATGGAACTCAAGAGCTCCATGCAAGGTGGGCAGAGTCTCTGAGACAGACCCCCCCAGCCTGGTGAATCTCTTTCTTTTTTTAAAGGAAAGATGGAAGCAATGACCTAAACTGGAAAATGTCAAGTTCCCTTGGCCTCTGCTTTTCTTAGAGAGCTCTTCCAGGTAGTCAAGGGGTCAAGTGTATGTATGTGGGAGGAAGGCAGGCAAGTAAGCACAACCTTGCCTCAGTTTCCCTACCTGAGTCATGGGCAGAATAGATGCTTCTATACCAAGGGCTGTTTCAGGGGACAAAAGAGATCCTATCCAGGAATCCTTGGCGCCAGCGGAGACCCAGGGAGGTAGTGATTATGAGGTGATTAGACCATAGCTTGAGCCTGGGATTTTTGTTTCAGCTGGGGCTGCTTGCTGTGCCTCCCAGCAGACTCCCATGCATCCCCGGTCATCTTGGAACTTGATCGTAAAAGGAAGCGGATCAGAGTTAGGTCCGGACCTGGAGTCCAGCCTAGACTCTTCTTGGGGCCTCAGTTTCCCTATCCATGAAATCAGGGCCATTTTCCAGGACTGGCCTTGGAGAGACACTATAAAAGAGGCCCTGGAGGAAGGCCGGAGTTAGGAGACAAGGATGATGGCCCTTGGCCCTGTGGTCACCAGATCTTTGTTAGGTCAAGTTATTCGCTCCAGAGCCAGCTTGACAGGACCATCTGACATGGAGAAGGGCCCCTTCTTTGTTCCCAGAAGAGACTATTCTCAGAGTCAGGCAACATCAGATGAGACATTAAGGATTCTAACTCTTTTTGATTTTAAAGTCGTATTATATGTCTGGGTGTTTTGTCTGCAAGTATGTCTGTGTACCACATGTGTGTAGTACCTACAAATGACAGAATGGGGTATCAGGTCCCCTGCAACTGGAGGTACAGACAATTGTACAGAGCTACCATGTGGATGCTGAGAATCACCCAGGACCTCTGGAAGAATAGCCGGTGCTCTGAACTGTTGAACCATCTCTCCAGCCTTCTTAAGTGTTCTTTTCAAGGCTGATCCCATCATAGTAGTTTGTGAGTACAAACATTAATGCCATAAAAGTGGAAACCACACCCAGCTACTAAATTTGAGTGGCTAAAAATATTCTTTTTAATTAATTTATTTTTTATTTATATGAGTATACTGCAGCTGTCTTTAGACACGCCAGAAGAAGAAGGCATCGGATCGCATTATAGACAGTTCTAAGCCACTATGTGGTTGCTGGGAATTGAACTCGGGACCTCTGGAAGAATAGTCATTGCTCTTAACCGCTGAGCCATCTCTCCAGCTCTCAAAAAAAATTATTTTCAAGCTGAGAAGGGAAGTTAGTGGGATTTGGGAGAGCTAATGGGACTCTCATTCTTCTGTTGACCATCACTCTCAGAGGTTAGGAAGCTGCCTTCTGTCTTTCCTACCTTCTTTTCTTCCCCTCTTCCCTCCCTCACTCTCCCCTTTCAAATTCCTTGTAGGCTAAACACAGTAAGGGTGCAATAGCCCATTCTTTTCCTTGGCCCCAGGGGTCAGCCCCAAGCCCAGGGCCTTTCCCTCCCATCTGACCTTCCTTCAGATCATAACACTTCACTTTCCCTTCTCTGAACATCACTCCAGCACACTTAGAATAAGGGGGGGCAGTTTTGAGGGTAACAATGATCCAGTCTGGTACCCGAGGGGCCCCCTGCACTACAGAGTTCTGCTTTTAGACAGATGGGATCCAGTTTCTGGATCCAGAACATTCCTGTGGCATCTCTTGAGTTTGGTTTGAATGGGTGAGGTCACAGCCCAGTGTTTTGCCCATCCCACACCTACACCCAGAATACTGTTGAGAATGGGAGAGCTGGTGGGGTGGCGAGGTGAGGTGAGAGCATTTGGACAGGGTGTGGCAGCTGGGAGAACGGGCTGGAGGGCCCACGCGGAGACTGGCTGGGATTCTGTCTCACCGGTTTGGGGAGTCAGCTGGCCTGGCAATGGGATGGGAGGGGCTGCCAGCTCCCTGAGAAAGGGGAGCTGAGTGAGGCATACTGGATTGCAAGGGCCTAGACAGGATTCCTAGGGGGTAGATAACTAATAGGCATGTACACACACACACACACACACACACACACACGCTTGCATGCACTCAGCCACACACATGCACATTCATAAGCATATTCAAACATAGTCACACACATCATCTGAGACCCTTCAGCATTCCGGATCCCTTTTACCCGGCTCTATTTTTCTTATCTGATATATCTAGCATAATTCAATTTTTGTTTTTAGATGGGGGTCTCCCTATGTAGCCCTGACTAGCCTGGAACTTGTGGTAAGACTTCTTCTGCCTCCTGAGTCCTGGGATACTAACAATTTATCTAAGATCTATTGCTCACCACCTGCCTCCAGTGAAACAGAACTCTGAGAGGGCGGGGTGATTGGCCTACTTTGCTCATGATCACATGCCCAGCAACCTGCAGCATTGCCTGGTATGTGAAAGGCACTCAATACATGTGTGGATCAATGGAGCCTTCCCCAAACACATTTGGGTACACATGTATATGGACAGAGACATACACACTGAAAGATATTCTGGGCACCCTCAGACCTCTGCACACAAGTGCATGCACACTAGGCACACACAGACACACAGACACTTCTTTGCACTCTGACCCACAGGCACTTTTCAGACTCACACCCAGTAGTCCAGATTCCAGAGCTGGTTGCTCACAGCAGCACACACATCTGTGCAGACATGTTCAAGCACATCTTGCTCCCTGCAGCATGTGGTGCCAGACGTGGAGGGCAGCCTCTCCCTGGAGCGGGAGGTAGGTCACTAGATGCTGACAGCGCAACAGCCTGGGATGGGAAGGGTAGGCAGAGCCATCTTGCTACCTGGAAGCTGTCAGGAAACCGCTCTAGACTCTCTTGTGACAGAGACGGAGGGTACAGGGACACTACCTATCTGGAACACAGATCTACCTCTAAAGGCCAATAGACTTGGAGCAGAGCCTAGGAGAGAGACAGATGGGACATCGGTCCTCTAGGACACAGAGATGCGTAAGTCCCAGGATTGGCCATCTGGCACCTGGGAGCAGGGGAGGTGGCAATGAGAATGTCATGCCCTACCCTGGGTCAGCTCCACTCTTCATCGTAGAGGCCTCTGCTGGATAAGAGTTGTCAAGGGGTAGAGTAAGGCAGAACCTTCTTGACACTCTTGAAAGTGCCCCTCTGTCCCTAACTCTCTGCAATGGGATGGCCGTGGGGGTAGTAATTACTAGAACAGCATCTTTACCCCCCAACTCCTCCAGACTCCTGACCCCCCAGAACCAATGCAAGGTTGGACAAGTGAACTATGACTGTCCCACTGCATTTCAAGAAGTCTAAAGTCGTCAAACCATACCCCCGGGGCTCCTCTGGCTACTGAGCTGGGGTTCATTCCCACAATGGGCAGACTGGGCATGCATGCTTTAATTCTAGGGAAATTCCAGGAAAGAAAAACGTGTAGTGAATGTCTTTAATCCCCTCTTCATATTCCTCTAAGCCCCAAGAAGAGTAGCCTGGGACTAGAAAAATACAGACATCCCCGATTAGAAATCCAAAACCATCATCTCCAAAGGCTTCCTGGAATACTGTGTCTTCATGCCCCCTGGTGGCAGGTCTGAGGTTCCTCACAGCTCACGGGGATCCCCAGCTCTCAATCAGATGTCAGGGGAGTAAAGGACCTGCCAAGGCCATAGGGTACACCAACTGGCATTGCACAGAGAAGGGAAGATTGGCAGAGAGAGGGAGGCAAGGGCCTGTACCCAGACACCTCCACCTTGCAGACTGGCCTCAGGTGTTATGATTCATTCAACAAATAAACATTGAGCACCAGAGCTCTAAGCCCCATGTTCTTCAAAACCCACACTGCAGCTCAGACACAACCGCCACCTGGCTGCCCTTGGTCCTGTGAGACTCAAGCCGAAGCTAAAAACTTCCGCAGGAGCAGAAAGGGAGACAGGGACTCCAAGCGCTCACTTCCCAACCAGCAATATGGCCACCAGTCTGTGGTTCAAGGACACAAGAGAGAGGTCAGGTAAGTCTGGGTGGGAACTAGACCAACTATGTCCCTTTTGAGGTTTTTTCCTTTTGATTTATTTTGAGACAGGGTCTTACAACAGAGCCTCTACTGGCCTAGAACTCACTACGTCAGGCTAGCCTGGAACTCACAGAGATCCACCTGCCCCTGCATCCCAGCTGCTGCAATTAAAGGCATGTGATCCCACACTCAATTGTTTTTGTTTTGAAACAAGATCTCACTAACTATGTAGCCTGGCCTGGCCAGGATCTCACTGTGTAGGCCGGGCTGGCCCAGAGATCTGCCTGCTTCTGCCTCACCCCCCCCCCCGGGTGGTGCCAGGGTTAAGGGTGTGTGCCACCACACCCGGCTATTTTAAGTTTTAATAAATAGTTCTTGTCCCCAGCCAGGTGTCCTGAGCTTGAAGAGTGCACCATGTCACCGCCTTATGCCAGTTCAGGCTCTGGCTCTGAAAAAGGAAAGAGAGAGCCAGAGTTAGTCCTGCCTATTCTAACAGATGTCTGCATACCACCCTAGCAGGAGCGTAGATCACTAACAGGCTGCACCCTTGAGCAGGGTGACAGCACCCACCTGCCCTGGCACTATAGTCCCTCGAGAGAACCCTGTCCCCAGTGCCCATCCCAAGCTGTGTTCCCATCCCTTCAGCACAATCCAGTACTGACCGGCCTCAGCCTCATCACCCTTGGCATCTGGCTCCTGCCACCAGTCAGCATAGAGACCTTCCTCATAGTCGCCCTCGCCTTCGAACTCAGCATCAGATAGAGGTTCTTCAGGCTCCGGGAGCGATTCTGTCTCTTCCAGTTCCATCTAGAGCAGCCCAGGGTTGAGGGAAAAACCGAGTCACAGCAGACCCACATCCAAATAGGCTCCCCTTTAGATCAGAACACCCTCTACCCCACATTGTTTAGCCCCCACCCACTTTAGCAGGTTTCCTGGCAGGAGTTGGGCAGGCAGGCCCCAGACAACCCAAGACCCCTCCCCTCCCCAGTGTCAGCATCTAACAGGATGTCAGGGTTTGTCTTGCTGGGTCCCATTCTGAAACTGCTTCCCTGAGTGACACTCGGGGCTCAACCAGCAGAGGCAGGCAGGGTGCTAGCGTCAGCACCGCCCGCACCTCAGCCCCACCTTCGGCCCCACACCCCGTGAGAACACTGCTAGCCTGTGCATTTTGTCTTCTGGCTCTTCCTCCCCTGCCAGGAATGCCTTGGCAGCCCTGACCTGGATGGGCCTGTGGATTCCACCAAAGCCACATGTCCACTCCAGACTGAGGCCTTCAAGCATCACCCTCACTGGTGCCCATGCTGGCCTCTGTAGCTGTGCCCCCCTCATGGGAAGCTGTGGGAGACTGTTTCTCCCAGCCACTTACTGCAACCCAAGCCTGACATCTGGCAAATAGCAGACCCAGAGTGACAGTCATCACTGTCACTGCAGGTTCTGAGCAACTACGGAATGTCAGCTGCACGTACTATGTGCTTTAAATAATCTCATTTAATTGTCTGTCACCACAATAAAAGTCAAAGGGCATTCGTCTCATAAAAAGCAGGGTTTTGCTATGTTACTTAAGATGGAGACGCTAAGGTCAGCCGGTTGGCAAATGACAGAACTGGAGGAACAACACCTAAGGCAGCCATATGTTCACTGAAGGTGAGTACTGGAGGGACGAATAAATAAACAACACAGCAACCCCTTAAGAAGCCCAGGCCATGGGATGGAGAGATAACCTGAGTTCAATTCCCAGTACCCACATGGCAGCTTACAACTGTCTGTAACTTCAGTTCCCTCCAGTTCCAGGGGATTCAACACCCTCACATAGGCATACATGCAGGCAAAACACCAATGCTTGGGATACTACTACTACTATTACTACTACTACTACTAATAATAATAATAATATACCCAGGCTGCCAAGCCCTCACTCTGAACTGGCTCTCCACAGTATCATTCATTCATTCATTCATTCATTCATTTGTCCACTGGCTCAACCTCAGTTTCTGAGCATGAGGAAAAGCCAGATGTTGTAGCTGGGGATAATTTAGTCTCCTATCCTGGGATGCAGTTGTTGAGGAGGTCAGCTGGCCAAAGCAAGATGGTTGAGGACTATGAGTAACTCCAGGTCTCAGGCCAGGTGGCCAGGCAGGCTTGGAAGCCAGTGTAAGCCCAGAAGAAAGCCAGGACATGCAGCAAGGGCTCCCTAGAAGAGCTACCATTTGATCGGGGGCGGGGGGGCACAGGAAGCATTGTAGGCCTGGGACAGGCAGAGAAAGAGCTGTGGGAACAGTGAAGTACAGCGGGATACAGATGGGAAGTGGGAAACTCCTGCCTCACCACAGCCTGGTGCTGTCACACACAGTGGCCTCAGGAAAAGAGCCTAACGTGTCCCCATCATGGTCCAGCCTCTCACAGGAAGCCACTCACCTCATCGTCTGACTGAAGGTACATGTGTGTGAAGTCTAGCAACTCCCGGAGCTCAGAGGTCTGGTTGTGGTAGAGCATAGCTTCCTAGGAAGAGGGAAGGACAGGGTGAGGTGGATCAGGGGAAAATGGATCAGCTCCTAGAACAATCCTAGCTACTCAGAACACTGGATTAAGAAGGATTCTGCGGATTCCAGGAGGAAGAGTGCGTCAATCCATTAGTAATGTCTGTCACAGGCATGGGAGGCAGGGATGGTACCATGGGGCCCATATTTGCCAGCCTTGCTTTAAACTCCCATGGGGTTTTCTCATTCATTCATAAACAGACTCCTGGGGTTGGGGTTGGGGTGGGGTGGGGTGGGGACTCAAAGGACAGCACTGTGGTGGAAGCAGGCATTTGTGGGCACCTGTTTGCATCCCTTCCACATCCCAGACATGCTGAAGCCTAGATTCTAGCCACAGACCATATTCATTTGTTCCCCTTCCTCTCCAGTCTTCCAAGGAAGCTAAGGTTTTTTTTTTTGTTTTTTTTTTTAAACCAAATCACAAAACTGCATGAGACCAATGCCCACCTCACGGGGTTGAAAGTCCTCGTCTTCAAGGCCCCAGCGAGCCCGGTGGAAGCGGTAATATACCAGGTTCTGCTGCATAACACTGTCCGTGGGGTCAAAGAGCATGTAGCTAGCAGCACTGCGGGCAGCCTGGCGCACATCATTCACTGCAGGCAGGAGAGAGGAAGGGGTGACCCTGATGTTTTCCTTTAAAGGCAATCCACTCACCCCACTCCACGCCCACGCCCACCTTCCAACCTAAACCCACAGCCTCTATCCCCCACCAGACGCCTCTCAGAATATGTGCTGGCTCCTCACCCCGCCCGAGCGAACACAACCCAGCAGGCCCTGGGTGTTGCCCTCGTACCAGGCAGTGTGAGTCACTGACACTCTCAATCAGTTGCGTTTTATAGACAAAGGATTGGAAGCACAGGGGGATTAGATAAACTGTTTGTGCCTGTACTGCCGAAGAGAGAGGCTGCTGGGGGAATTACAGGCCCTCAGCATCTTTGCCACAGTCTCCAGGAAGAGTCTCCTGGTCCCTGACCTCAGCCCCTCCACTCACAGCTCTAGCCCTTGAAGTGTGACATCTCTGAGTTGTAGGAACCCAGCTGATGGCAGAACCTCCCTGTGAATCCCTAATCACAGTCTCTTGTCCTTTAGAAATCTCAGTTTAATCTGAAGAATGGGTCTAGGAATGTCCCTGGCATGATGCTGGTGTGGTGACATACACTGTCCAGCTTTGAGCAGTGTCGCCAACCTAGTCTACCCGAGAGGGGCCTTTGATTCTTTCTTTCTTTCTTTCTTTCTTTCTTTCTTTCTTTCTTTCTTTCTTTTTAAAGCTTTATTTATTTATTATATGTAATTACACTGTAGCTGTCTTCAGACACTCCAGAAGAGGGCGTCAGATCTTGTTACAGATGGTTATGAGCCACCATGTGGTTGCTGGGATTTGAACTCAGGACCTTTGGAAAAGCAGTCGGGTGCTCTTACCCACTGAGCCATCTCACCAGCCCTGATTCATTCTTTCTTTCTTTCTTTCTTTCTTTCTTTCTTTCTTTCTTTCCTTTTCTTTTGTTTTTCTGTTTGTTTGTTTGGAGTTTTTTGTTTGTTTTTTTTTGTTTTTCGAGACAGGGTTTCTCTGTGCAGTCCTGGCTGTCCTGGAACTCACTCTGTAGACCAGGCTGGCCTCGAACTCAGAAATCCGCCTGCCTCTGCCTCCCGAGTGCTGGGATTACAGGCGTGCGCCACCACTGCCCAGCCTCCTCTGATTCTTTCTTGAGGCCTCCCACCTGCCTGGGTTCCTTCCCGTGTTACCACCACCCTTAGCCTCTCTTCCCCTTCTCCGGAGTCTTCCATCTGAGAGACACATTTGCTTCTGGGAAACACACACACCCCCGTACTGTCCTCTCCTAACCCCCTCACCCCACTTTACCCAGCCCATCCCCGAAGCTCACGTTTGTAGTAGGCAAACTGCAGGTAGTGATACATGGTGGCCACGAACTTGTCCACAAAGAAGCCACCTACGTTGGGGGTGAGATTGGCTTCACAGTCCACCTTGCACTGCAGGGATTCTGCGAAGAGATCTAGGAAGGAGGCAGCCGTTAGGAAGCGATGTGTGCTAACCCCGATCCCTGGTGGAGACCAAGATCTGCTATGGAGCCTGATTCCCTTGTCAAGAATCCATGGGTTAACATGTATGCAATGCTTGGCACACAGTATATTGTGTGGGCTGAGAAGCACTTGCTTCTCCCCTCCCCCATAACCAAACCCCTATCTGACATGAGAAAGAGAGAGAGAGAGAGAGAGAGAGAGAGAGAGAGAGAGAGAGAGAGAGAGAGAATAGATGGGGTCCTGGTAATAGTTCTTTCTGCCTCACTGCTACCTCCTTTGAAGGGCCTTGTGGTTACAGATCCAAAGACTAGCTGTGGTTCCTCTGCCCAGCACTGCTTTCTCCACACACCTGCCTGAGGTCAATTCCTCATCTTCATTGTTGTTCGAGACAAGGTCTCTATAAAGCTTTAGTTGCCCAGGAACTCACTCTGTAGACCAGGCTGGCTTTGGACTCACAGAGATCCACCTGCCTCTGCCTCCTGAGTGCTGGGATTAAAGGCATGCGCCGCTGTGCCTGGTTCCTTTTTTTTTTTTTTTTTTTGGCAATCTATTTCTCTGTATAGCTGTCCCAGAATTTGCTATGTATACCAGCATTGCTCTCATCAGACTGGAGACAGAAAAGACCCGACTCGTGTGTAGCTTCAGAGCACTTTGCTAGACCTGCTGAATGCTGTCGCAGGACATAGCCATTGCATTAAGAGGCCTTTAGAAGGCCTGGGGAGCCAGGGCACTGTAGGTGAGGGATACCCACAGTAGTCTGAATGGTAGATACCTGCTATGGCTGGGTAGAAGTCCTTGAAGTCTACCTGCTCGTGGGACCCCTCGCAGCCAGCTAGACACCGAGCAAAGACCGTCATATATTCAGCCAGGGCCCGCTCCATGTCTTCTGTGCTGCTGCGAAAGTCCCCGCTGTTGTAGAGCTTCACAGCCCGGAGGAACACAGCCTGAAGAGGAGTATGGAATGGGGGAGTCAAGGGAACCCCGAAGGCTCATAAGGGGTGTGTGTTGGGTGAAGAGGTTGGAGGAAGGCGCACCAAAGCTAGCCATCCCTCCCACTCTCTCCACACCTCGTAGGGCTGGGCCTCCAGGTCGGTGAGGGACTCATCTCCAATATCCAGCATCCCCCTGTAGTAGCTTAGATACTTGGCGGTCAGCTCGTGTTTGGGGTTCCTCTGGAGGAAGGTGTAGGCGGCAGCCACCGCCTTCTCCAGTCGGTTCGCCTGGTGAGGAGCGTGGGGAATGGGTCAGTGGGGCCTCGGACGCACCGCGGGCCTCACGTTCTAGGGAAACTCGACGGCGGCCCCGGCCGCGCCCACCTTGAAGTGCGCGTAGTGCAGGTACTGATAGGGCAGGCGGCTCTGGAAGTCGCGCAGCAACTGCCGCGGCGGGTAGGGGACTTGGAAGGCGGGCAGCGTCCGCTTGCAGCGCCGCAGACAGGCGGCGCGCTCCAGGACGTGGCCGAAGAGCCGCAGCTCGCGCGCCCAGTCCTCGCCATCGCCGCCGTGGTCGCCATCCGGGCCGGTTGCGGGCCGAGGCTGCGAGGTGGCGGGGCCACTGCAGTTGGCGTGGCAGAAGGCCTCGCTGTCGCGCAGGAGCCGGTGCAGCCGCAGCGCCGCCTCCAGGTAGCGCGCGCTCTCGCGCCAGCTCTCGCCTTCGTACTGCTCCAGAGCGTGGCCGTAGGCCGTGGCTAGTGGCATCAGATCCTCCGGAGGGAATCCTCGGAAGCTGTATTTCTCGTACTGGGCCCCGGCGCTGCCCAGCAGCAGCCACAGCAGCCCCCACGCCGCGCGAGCCATGCCCGCGCCGCGCCCGGAGGCTTACGGAGCAGCCGGCGACCGTCGGGCTCCAGCCCAGCCCAGCCCACCCCCCTGGAGCTCCTGCTGGGTCTTAGCGCCGAGCCTCAGGCTAGAGCCGGGAGGCTGGGACGCCTCTTTCGGACGGTCAGTTGACGCTCGAGTCCGCTACGTGGGCTGGCCCTCGACCACTAGCAGTGCTTACACCACCACTGGCCCTCCCTGGCAGACACGGATGGGTGGGGCTACGTTTCACGCCCAGAAAGCCCCTCCCCACCAGCAGTGTCTCCCTCCTTAAGTGCCACCTCTGTCCACTTTGCCTACGCTCGGGATGAAGCCACATAATCTGGTCTTTTTCTCCCGGAGTCCCCTTTACACCCTCTAGTTGGCCGGGTAAACACCCGCGCTGGCGTCGAGGGGGAACACACCTCGTGTTACCCCGCACACCTAGCACTGACACCATCAGCCTCCCGCCGGAGCAAGATTCCTGTGTCTTTAGTGCAGCCAGGCTTTTGCAGGACAAAACAGCCTTTCACCCAGAGAAGAGAACATTCTCCCTAACCCTCTTTCCCCCAACCTTTCGCGGGAGGAGGGTTGGGGCGAGTGTGTGTGTGTGTGTGTGTGTGTGTCTAGAATTTAAATAGCCCTCAGATTACAACCTCATCCTCACCTGCCACCAGAAGGGGCCTAGATTTGAGCTGTCAGGAAAAGCTAGAGATTCCTCCAACAGGCTTTAGGACCCAGAGACTCTGGAAAAAACTTTTTCATTTTGGAAGTCCACTCCAACTTCTCATCTTTCCCGAACCTCCCTCTGGGCCAGGCCCCGGGTCTCAGTCCCGGATGGAGTTTTGGGGGAGGGAGATTCAGAGATCTTTGTGGCAAATTCCTGGGACTCCAGAGACTCTCAATCTGACCCCCTCCTCCTAGTCCACCATAAAACCATCACCCTGCCCGGCCAGTTCATTCTCCCCAGCCCCCATTCCACGTGGACCCGCCAGGGCGGGGTGGGGAGAGAGGACAGGAAGGGGGGGAGTCAGCTCTGAGAGGAGGGGGAAGGAGACTGGCGGCTGGCGTCCGCTCTCACTGCCGGCGTCCCTGGTCTGGGCACCATGTTCCTTGTGGGGTCCTCCAGCCACACCCTCCACCGGCTCCGCGTACTGCCGTTGCTGCTGCTTCTACAGACCTTGGAGAGGGGGTTGGGCCGTGCCAGCCCGGCCGGAGCCCCCTTGGAAGATGTGGTCATCGAGAGATACCACATCCCTCGGGCCTGCCCCCGAGAAGTGCAGATGGGGGATTTTGTGCGTTACCACTACAATGGCACTTTCGAAGACGGGAAAAAGTTTGACTCCAGGTAAGAGGTTGGGCACTCCCCGGACTCAGCACCGTTTTCCTGAGCTTCCAGAGAATGTTGCCCCTTCTAAGGTATGCATTCCCGTAGTTCTTTCATAATCCTTTGCCACAAACAGCATCCTTGGGAGAGCACCTCAAAGGATGCCTCCCATCTTCAATACCAAATTTTCAATTTCGCCCCCGCCGCTGCCCCAGTCTCCCTCCTAATCCCCTGGAATACTTGATGCTCAGGTGAAGTGCCACACACACTTACCATAACTTAAACACAAACGGTACCCTGGCACGCAGTCTTAGAGGGCAAAGAGACTGTGCCTCCTACATGTAAACCCAGAGGTGAGTGGATGGGTGGTCGGCCTGGTGCCGCCTCCCTTTCCACACACTCTGGCTCCCTGTCTATTTCAGTCTCCAGTTTTCTATGCCTTTGTGGTTGGAGACTAGAGGAATAACATTTTCTTTAGGGTGTAGGACCCTAGAGCAGCTAGGGAGGGTCTTAAGCAGAGTGGGCATTATAATTTGGGGGTAGACCATAGCTAGTGCCGTGACCAAACTGTCCACGTGTCACAAAGTCTGACATGCCATCCTGGGGACGCTTAGTGCCTCCTTCTCCAAGCCTCTGGGGACTCAGCTCCTCCATCTTAGCTTTAGCAGCCAACACCGGGCTTCATTGCCAGCCTTGGCGTGACGGGACCAGCGTCTTCCATTCTGACCCAGGACCTTGGACAGACAGACAGACAGACAGATACCCATTGGTTTGGGGAGAACAGATCAGAGCTGTGTGGTAGCCTCTTTCCAGGCTATAAGGTATACTTCAGGCCCTATCACACTTGAAACTCTACACCACAAAGAAAAGTTGCCTTTCAGTCTCCTCTCTGAAATAGACAGTTCAGCCCACAGGCAATTAGTGGTCGTGACTCTGGAGGGAGATTTTTTCGGTACAGTGGATGAGAATACCTTCTCCATATTTGTAAGGCCCTGGGTTTAAATTCGGGCTGTGACAGAGGAGGAGTCTTAACTTCCCTTGTCTGAAACATGGAATGGGAACACTACCTACATCCTCAGGTTTGAATGGTGACAATGAAGGACAGTGGCTCCCGCAAGGCCTGCAGGCCTCCAGTGGGTTCAGGACATAATTGGCATAGACTCTGGCAGAACCATAAGTCTGATAGTGTTTAACTCATAAAAACTTTGTGTACAGCATTGGCTTTTTGTTTTGTTTTGTTGGGGTGGGGAGTGGGGGTGGATCATAACAGGGTTTCTCTGTGTAGCCCTGGCTGTTACGAAACTCATGCTGTAGACCAGGCTGACCTCGAACTCACGGAGATCGCCTCTGCCCCCAAGTGCTGGGATTAAAGGCGTGCACCACCATCATACGGTACCATTGGCTTTTATACAGCACTGTAAAGGAAATAGGCCAGACATAAAGCCTGTGATGTGGGCAAGATGAGGAAGAGAGCCAGGAGCACAGCCCAGTAAGCAGCCTTTGGAAAAGGTTTACTTTATGTCAATGAGTCTTTTTGCCTAAATGTAGGTATGAGCACTGGGGGCATGCCTCGTGTTGGAGGAAGTCAGATGAGGGCTGGATGGCTGTGAGCCACCATGTCAGTGTTGTGTCTTGAATGCACGTATTCTGCCAGTGCGACAAGTGCTCTAAACCCTGAGACATCCTCTAGCCTCCCTGTTTGAGACAGGATCTCACTATGCAGCCCTGGCTGCCCTGAGAAGCCCTGTGTAGACCAGGCTGGTCCCAACTTACAGAGATCGGCATACCTGTCTCCCAAGCTAAGATTAAAGGCGTGCACCGCCATGCTCAGCCCTCCAGCAATAGTGGGATGGGATGGGAGCTGAGGGGTATCTTCCCTGTGCCTGACTTGGGCACAGTTTCTAAATGATGAAACTGGAAAACTTTTTTAGTCCTTGGATATCTTCAACCAAAATACTATCTCCCGGCCTTGGAGAGATGGCTCACCACTTGTTCTTGCAGAGGACCTGGTTTTTGTTCTGAAAACTCTTATGGTAGCTCGCTACAATCTGTAACTCCAGTTCCACGGGATCTGACTCCCTCTTTTGCCCCTCATAGGCACCAGATATGGCATGCGCATGGTGCAGTAGACATACAGACAAAACACTCATATACATACATACATACATACATACATACATACATACATCTTTTTAAAAAAGATTTATTTATGCCGGGCGTGGTGGCACACGCCTTTAATCCCAGCACTTGGGAGGCAGAGGCAGGCGGATTTTTGAGTTCGAGGCCAGCCTGGTCTACAAAGTGAGTTCCAGGACAGCCANGGCTACACAGAGAAACCCTGTCTCGAAAAACCAAAAAAAAAAAAAAAAAAAAAAAAAATTTATTTATTTAATGTATATGAGTACAATGTAGCTGTACAGATGGTTGTAAACCATCATGTGGTTGTTGGGAATTGAATTCAGGACCTCTGCTCACTCCAGTTGGCCCTGCTCACTCCAACCCAAAGATTTAGTTACTATTATATATAAATATACTGTAACTGTTTTCAGACACAACAGAAGAGGATGTCAGATCTCATTACAGATGATTGTGAGCCACCATGTGGCTGCTGGGATTTGAACTCAGAACCTTCAGAAGAGCAGTCAGTGCTTTTAACTGCTGAGCCATCTACATACATCTTTTTAAAAAGTTTTAATATCCTATTCTTGGGGCTGGAAGCATAGTTCCAGCAGCCCAGCTGTAATCCCAGCACCCAGGAGGCAGAGGCAGGAAGAACCTAAGTTCAGGGTCATCCTTGGCTACAAAGAAAGTTCCAGGACAGCCAGTAGTACAAATGACACCTGACTCCAAGAGCAGGGATGAGGGTGACTGGAGCGATAGTGCAGTGGTTAAGGGCACTTGCTGTGTACAGTCATGAGAATCTGGGCATCCTGTGCACACACTGAGTCAAGGAGATAACCTGCCTCCAAGACTAGCCATAGAGTGACGGATGAGGACATCCAGTGCCCTTTGGGTCTCTTTGCCTGTGCACATACAGGTGTGCACACACTCACAGACATACGCACATATACAAATCTCTCTTTCCTTTAAAGAAAAGAACTCTATCTTGACTTGTGAAAGCAGACAAAAGCCAGGGTAAGTTTAGAATGGGCTTTCTTCCCAGGAAGGCTGTTCTCTGCCTCACTGGGGCCCTACCTACTTCTGCATCCTTGGAGAAAGGATGCTCAGAAGGAGAAACAGAGGAACTGTGACCTGAGGTGGTGTGATGAGTCTGCAAAGCCAAACAAAGAACAGGCGGAGCAGAGCTCAGCAGCCTGAGGCTGGCCTGGCATATATGGGAGACCCGAGATTCTCTTCCCAGTATCAGAATAAAGAAAAGGGAAAGAAAACTGAAAACCACAATACCCACCCTACGGGGAGAAAAATTCAGTGACATGATGAATGCAAAGTGCCAAGAGCTTAATTTGACTTACAGTAAGTTCTCAATGGATACTCATTCGCCCCCAAGCTATGCTACCAGAAGTAGCAATGGGGGGGCTGGAGAGATGGCTCAGTGGGTAAAAGCACTGACTGCTCTTCTGA
Organism: Mus pahari; assembly: GCF_900095145.1. NCBI lineage: Eukaryota > Metazoa > Chordata > Mammalia > Rodentia > Muridae > Mus > Mus pahari. The sequence continues at coordinate 67,886,823 of NC_034603.1, forward strand.
AGGTCCTGAGTTCAAATCCCAGCAACCACATGGTGGCTCACAACAATCTGTAACAAAATCTGACATCCTCTTCTGGTGTGTCTGAAGACAGCTACAGTGTACTTACGTATAATATATATATATATATATATATATATATATATATATATATATATATGAAGTAGCAATAGGTAGCAGACAGTTCTGTCTGCTCCACTCCACCCTCCTTGCTGGGAAGTAAATGCTTCTGGCCTCCTCTGGGACTTCCTCCTTCTAATGGCCTATTATTAATGCATATATATATATATATTTTAAAACAGGGTTTCTCTATGTAACTCTGGTTGCAACTCCCTATTTAGACCAGACTGGTCACAAACTCACAGAGATCTACCCACCTCTGCCATCAGAGGGCTAGGATTAAAAGTGTGAGCTATTATACCCAGCCAGCCTGTTATCCTAAGAGGGGCATAAGGGCTAGTTCAGAAGAGAGGGTTGGAGGAAAGAGGAAGTGAGGAGTGTGTGTGTGCCCACCATGTCCTGTGTGTGTACGAGACTGTGAGCGGCAGGCATTGTGTGACTGTATGCATGCTCATCTGTCTTTTTCCCTCCCCCAGCTATGACCGTAGCACCCTGGTGGCCATCGTTGTGGGTGTAGGCCGCCTCATCACTGGCATGGACCGGGGTCTCATGGGCATGTGTGTCAACGAGCGCCGCCGCCTCATTGTGCCTCCCCACCTGGGCTACGGCAGCATCGGTGTGGGTAAGGAGGCCAGGGGACTGGTATAAGGTGTGTGAGGGTGGGGCAGGAGGCAGGGATAGACAAGATGCTGAAGCTCAAAGGTTCTGAGTGACTAGACCAAGGTCATACTGTCCACAATCTGGTTGGTGGGAGCTGTAGCCATCAGTTCCCTCTGGAATGAAAAGAGCTGGTTGGATTCAGAGTCCTGTGTAGAGGTACAGGAGTCACAGCTTGGTTAGGGGAGAGAGTAGCTGGAGCCAGAGGCACAGCAGATAGAGTAGGAGTCACACATCTAAGTAGTCCTCCAGCTGGGCTGCGGACTTGTGTGAGCCCCACCTCTGCGGACTTGTGTGAGCCCCGCCTGTGCGGACTTCTGTAAGCCACGCCTCTGCTGCTTCCCCACAGCGGGCCTCATCCCCCCTGATGCCACCCTCTATTTTGACGTGGTCCTGCTGGACGTGTGGAACAAGGCGGACACGGTGCAGACGACCATCCTCCTGCGCCCACTCCACTGCCCCCGAATGGTGCAGAACAGTGACTTTGTGCGCTATCACTACAACGGCACTCTGCTGGATGGCACTGCCTTTGACAGCAGGTAGAAGCTGAGGGCAGTCCTAAGGACTGGGAACTGGGAGCAAGAGAAGGGAGCCCTGGTGTGCCCTGCCTCTCTCGCCTCCAACCACAGGATCTCTGCCTTATTGTCTGCAGCTACAGTAGGGGAGGCACCTATGACACCTACATCGGCTCTGGTTGGCTGATCAAGGGCATGGACCAGGGGCTGCTGGGCATGTGCCCTGGAGAGAAAAGGAAGATCATCATCCCTCCCTTCCTGGCTTATGGGGAGAAAGGCTATGGTAAGAGAACCCTCCGGAAGAGGAAAAGCCAGGCTCCACATGGAAGTGTCCAGGTTGTATACTGTCCAAGGGCAGCCAGCCAGGGAGGCAAGTAGAGATGAAATTCCCCTCCCTAGACGGGACGGCTTTATTCTGATTCACATAGAGGCTCAGTACGGGTTGGTGACGGCTCTGAGGACAACCCAGAGGAGGAGAATAGGCAACAGAGTAGGTCCTTCTGCACGAGGCCCCTTGCTGTGCCTGGGCTTGCTCCCCACTTGAATGGTTCAAGCCCTGTGCCTTCCCCCAGGGACTGTGATACCCCCGCAGGCCTCCCTGGTCTTCTATGTCCTGCTGCTGGATGTCCACAACCCGAAGGACACGGTCCAGCTGGAGACACTGGAGCTGCCCCAGGGCTGTGTCCGGCGAGCTGTGGCGGGGGACTTCATGCGTTACCACTACAATGGCTCATTGATGGATGGTACCCTCTTTGATTCCAGGTCAGGGGGTGTCCTGAGGTGGGAGGGTGGAGACTGAGGGGCACTCTGAACTGCCTGGAAGGGGTGGTGCCCCTTTGACTCCCTCCCCACCCTTACCCCTGTATTACAGCTACTCCCGAAACCATACCTACAATACCTATGTCGGGCAGGGTTATATCATCCCTGGGATGGACCAGGGGCTGCAAGGCGCATGCATAGGGGAGCGAAGGAGGATTACTGTGCCCCCTCACCTTGCCTACGGAGAGAATGGGACAGGTAGGGTTTGTCCCCAGGCCACCCTTCTGCTCCTCTGAAGTATACCCCTGAGATTGCTGTCCCTCTGGTTGCCCAAACATGTGAAGCTTATACTCGGTCACCCATTGGATCCCTACCAGGGAGACTCTATGCTGTTCCTCCAAGGCAGGCCCCAACCCCCATCCACAGAGAAGAAGGACAGCAAGCCTGAGTTTGGGGACAGAATAGTTAAGGATAACGAGCCTAGCACCACTGAGCAAAGAGGCCTATATTAGAAATTCTGGGAGCCTCCGGCTCTTCACTAATGCACTGGGCATCACTCATAGTAGGGTGTTACTGGGAGCTTGCAAGGTGTTGGGTGGAGAAGGGTTTTCCTGCCCCTTGTCCCAGTCCTTCAACAGCAAGATGTAGGTAGCAGGAAGCACTCATTCTGGAACATGCCATCTGACCTTGCATGGTTTCTTGAGATTGGGAAGAGGGGGATCCAGCCTGGGCCCCATGGAGATAGTGAGAAGCCCCCTCCCAGAGCCCTCAGCTAACTGGGTCCCATCTGGCCTCAGGGGACAAGATCCCTGGCTCAGCTGTGCTCATCTTCGATGTGCACGTCATCGACTTCCACAACCCCGCGGACCCTGTGGAAATCAAGACGCTGTCCCGGCCTCCTGAGACCTGCAATGAGACATCCAAGATCGGGGACTTCATTCGCTACCACTACAACTGTTCTCTGCTGGACGGCACCAGGCTGTTCTCCTCGTGGGTTCTTGGGCAGGGCCAGGGCTGGGCAGATGGTGGATTTAGGTGTGGGTGAGCTTGCCAGGCTCTTTCTCCCATCTCACTGAGCCTCGGGGAGCCATGGGTAGGAAACGCAGAGAAATTGGGGTGTAAAGCTGGAGGAAGTGAGAACTGCCATTCTAGAATGATAAGAGATACTGAAAGAGACGAGCCTTCAGTCGCCTCCCCCCCCCCCTGCTGACCTGGGAATCCACTCTCCCCACAGCCACGACTATGAGGCCCCTCAAGAGATCACCCTCGGAGCCAACAAAGTGATCGAAGGTCTGGACAGGGGCCTGCAGGGCATGTGTGTAGGAGAGAGGAGGCAGCTCATTGTGCCCCCACACCTGGCCCATGGGGAGAATGGAGGTGAGAGACAGAGACCCAGATTCTAAGTCTATTCCTATGGTTTGCCCCTCTCTGTCTCAGGCCTTGGCCACTGGTGGGTGGGACCAGGGAAACCTTTAGGATGGTTAAACACCCCATGCCCCTTCCATAAGAGAAAACGGAGGCCTGCGTTAAGGCTCAGCTTCAAACCTCACTGGAATTCTGTTCTCTCTTCCCTCCGTCTCTCCAGCCCGGGGTGTCCCTGGCAGTGCTGTGCTGCTATTTGAGGTGGAGCTGGTATCCCGAGAGGATGGCCTGCCCGCAGGCTACCTGTTTGTGTGGTACCAGGATCCTCCCACTAGCCTTTTTGAAGACATGGATCTCAATAAAGATGGAGAGGTGCCCCCAGAAGAGGTGGGTCAGGAACTTAATCACAACCCCAACCCAGAAGCCAGCATGCTCATTGCCCTCTGGCTGCCTACCTTGCTCCCCTCTGCTGAGCTCCATGCCTTCTCTCCTGCACACTGTGCATGCAGCCTGTCCTCCTCCCCACAACCCTCCATCTCAGACCCAAATCCTCTGGGTACCAGGCTGGAGGAAACAATGTGGGCCAGCACCTGGGGCCCCTTCCCAAGGCCATCCACAGCTGTTGACCATGAGCCTCACCGCCTTGTCCTCCTCGTCTCTCCCCTCCCCCAGTTCTCCTCCTTCATCAAGGCTCAAGTGAATGAAGGCAAAGGACGCCTCATGCCTGGGCAAGACCCAGACAAAACCATCAGTGACATGTTTCAGAACCAGGACCGGAACCAGGATGGCAAGATCACAGCTGAGGAGCTCAAGCTGAAGTCAGATGAGGACCAGGAGCGGGTCCATGAGGAGCTCTGAGGGCCAGAGTGTCAGGTCTGACCTCAGACACAAAGGCTCCTCGGCTGGGAGCTACCCTGCTAACAGCCCCCTCTCCCTCAGGGGCAATAACTCTGGGAGTCACTGGATATCAGTGGAGACTACTGTGGTCTTCCCATGCATGGACCATGGCTTCCAGGTCTCAGCACAGACATCTGTATTTTTCTCTTCCAACTCTAAGCCTCTTCCTTACGGATCTTGTGGTAGATCCAATTCGGGAAGGTGGCCCTGGGGTTTGGTTAGGGCCATCACCGACCCCACACACCCATCCTCCCACCCACGTCACTAGGCTCGGCAAGGGTGAGCTCCTTGGTCCTTCACTTCCCCAAATGTGCCCTTTATTTGTACTGTCCTGTCCCATCTCCCCGTCCCTGCCTGTCCCCATTCCTTCTGTCATGGCAGCTCTGCAGGGGCATGAATCTGGGGGTGAGGAGAGCCTGCATTCTCCTGCCTCAGCTCTGCCTGCTCCTCAGGAAGGGGTGGCTCCAGCTGCCTACCCTTCTCACTCGTCTCCTCCCAAGCCACTGGGGTCAGGTCTTTCACCTTAAAAAGTTTCCTCTGAGGAAGGTCGTGTAAGAGGAAAGCCTGCTCAGGCCCAAAGGTTTCGAAAAACCTGCACTTGGTGCTAATCTGAGGGGAGGAAGGTGGGCAGGGTCTTGGACTCAAAGGCTAAACTGATCCAGTCCTTTCTCCTTTGTGTCAATAAAAGGTTAAACTGAAAACCTCAAGAAGTGGACAGATGTCTGGTTTTCTTTTTGTTGTTTTTCTTGTATGCCTGTATATGTGTGGAACTAGTAACTGAGTTCCGACGTCCTTGGCAATCTCTCTCCACTTTTTTCTTTTTCTTTTTTTTTCCGAGACAGGGTTTCTCTGTGTAGCCCTGGCTGTCCTGGAACTCACTCTCACTCTGTAGACCAGGCTGTCCTCAAACTCAGAAATCTGCCTGCCCCTGCCTCCCAAGTGCTGGTGGGATTAAAGGCGTGCCCCACCACGCCCGGCCCCACTTTTTTTTAATTAGTGTGTTTGTATGTGTGCATGGATGGATGAATATTTTGCCTGCATGTTTGTCTTTTTGTACTGCATGTGTGCCTGGCACCCACAGAATCCACAAAAGGGTCTATCAGATGCCCTGGGACTGGAGTCACAACCAATTGTTATCTGCCATGTGTGAGCTGGGAACTGAATGTGGTCCCCCTGAAGAGCAGTATGGGCTCTCTCACCTTTACCTTTTAGGTTTTTCATGTGCTTGTGTTTTTACCTGTAGTCTGTACACCATATGTATGCCTGATGCCCAGAGAGGCCAGAGGAGAGCAGTGGATCTCCTAGGACTGGATTACAGACAACTGTGAACTGCCATGTGGGTGCTGAGAATCAAGGCTAGGTCTTCTGGAAGAACAGTCGGTGCTCTTAATTACAGAGTCCTCTCTCCCCTGCCCTCTTTTTTTGAGGCAGGTCTCTCCTTGTAAACCCAGCTGTCCTGGAGCTTGCTATGTAGATCAGGCTGTCCTCAAGAGAGCTGCCTGCCCCTGACTCCCAAGTGCACCACCATGCTGGGCTGCTCAACCATCTCACCAGGCCCCTACATAAACTTTATTTTTTCAGACAGGATCTCTTCGCTGAACTTGGCGGTCAAAAATCAGGCTAGATTGGCTGGTTTGCAAATCAGAGCTGGGATTACAGGTGCAATGCTGTACCTGCTTGTCCCATGGTTTTGGGGGATTTGGGCTTGCAGGGTAAGCACTTTACCTAAAGGCTGAGCAATCTCCCCAGCTCAGGAGATCACCTGGGGGATAAGTCAGGCAGTTGTCCTGGCCTCACGAACTCCAGACGCCAGATGGAGCTCTTCACGCTTCCCTCCTTCAGGCCTAATCGGATGAATGCCTGTGGGTGTAAAGAGGCCTGGGGCCTTGGGAGTTACTGTCCAGAGATGAAGGTCTGCAGGAGAGGCATGCGGAGGATCCCGGTCCCTTACTGTCCTAGCTGAAGGCAAAAACAGCATCATGACCTCAGACAACCTCCAAAGCCCAAAGAATCAAACTAAGCCACCCAGGCCCAGATCACACTTGTCTATACAGATCCGTTCTCAGTTCTGCAACACTCCCACCTTCCTTTCTCCCTCTGGCCAGAGGGAAGGGAACTGACTTCAGACGGTCCAGTCTTAGAGAGAACTGCCTCTCTCTCCTGCCAGTCTGTTTACCCTCACTTGCCTGTCTCATTCTGCACACAGTGATGGAGATGTCCCGCGCTTTCTCAGCAGACTGGGGCTTTCCAGAAAACGACAAGGCCACATCCCCACTCGTCACTATTCCTAAGCAGCATCTTCCTGCCCCATGCTACAGGTTGGAATCAGGATGTCCAAGGAATAAGGCTTGGTCTCCAGCCCAGGAGGCTGTTAGAAGGTGGGGGCCTAGTGGAAAGTTTCATTGGCGTGGTGGTTTGAATGAGAATAGCCCCGCTTGATCATATATTTGGATACTTGGTCCCCAGTTAGCAGCGCTGTTTGGGAAGGAGCTTGTGTGGCCTTGATGGTAGGCATATGCCGCAGGGGCTGGCTTTGAGGCTTCCAAAGCATCCTCTGTGCCCTCCCTCACTCCCCTGTGTCCTCTCTGCCTCCTGTTTGTGGACCAAGGGTAGGCTCTCAGGTGCTCCTGTTTCCTTTGGCCGCTGTCATGGACTCTAACCTTCTAAAACCGCAAGCCCAATCCATCAACTGTATTTATAAGCCGCCTAGGTTGTTTTGTTACAACAGAAAAGGAACTGAGACAATTGGCGTATTCTTTGAAGTGGATTGTAAGGGCCCTGGTCTCTCTTGTACCAGGCTACCCTAAGGCAAATAGGCTGCTTCCATCATGCACTCCCACCATGACGACTCTGCCACCACAGGCCTGAAGCAATTGTCGCCAAAAAAAAACCCCAAAAAACAAAAAACCTCTAGGACAGCTGAGAGTGAAGCTGAGGAACCACTAGATGGAGAACTGACCCAGAACTTGGCTCTATTTTTTTTTTTTTTTTGGTTTTTTTTCGGGACAGGGTTTCTCTGTATAGCTCTGGCTGTCCTGGAACTCACTCTGTAGACCAGGCTGGCCTCGAATTCAGAAATCCGCCTTGCCTCTGCCTCCCAAGTGCTAGGATTAAAGGCATGCTCCACCACTGCCTGGCTCATCAGTCTTTTGAGAACAGTTGAAAATGCAAAATGCTAGCAAACCAATTACTTCTGCTTCACTCTGCAGTCTGTCTTGGGTGTCTAATCTCAAATCCCTTTCACAGGGCTGAAGAGGTGGGTCGGGGGTTACAAGCACTGGCTGCTCTCACAGAGGATCCAGGTTCAGTTCCCAGTACCCACACGGTGGCTAGCAACCATGGGCAACTCCAGGTTCAGGGGAGCCGGCACAGACACACTCTTCTGACCTCTGCAGTTACCAGGCACACGTCTGGCAACTACATACATGCAGGTAAAACACTCAGATACATGAATTAAAAAGAAAAATCTGCTGAGCAGTGGTGGCGCACACCTTTAATCTCAGCACTTGGGAGGCAGAGGCAGGTGGATTTCCGAGTTCGGGGCCAGCCTGGCATACAGAGTGAATTCCAGGACAGCCAGGGCTATACAGAGAAACCCTGTCTCGAAAAAGCAAAAAAGTCCCTTTCATTATGTTGGTGGCACTGGATCAAAAAAATGGAGAAAAAGACCCAAGGACATGGAAAATGCATTTGCAAACAGCTCCTTTGTGCACGTGGGGTTGTCTATGACAGGTCACCTCAACTCAACCGAATTTCAAGTTTCAAGGCTGTACCCACTCCAGGTGAGGACCACACCTTCCCATCCCTACACTCTCTGATCTACAGACATACTCCGAAGCTCTTCCAGGATCCAGGCAGCAAGCAGGCTCAAACCGCACCCACACTGGGTTTCTACACTTTCCCCCTGTTCTCTAACTTTGTTCTGTGTGGGGAGCTGTTTGCCTGCTTCTCTGAAGGAGAGGGGAAAAAAAAAAGTCTGCCTGCCAGGCAGAGTCAAAGCAGGTCAGGGTCTGTTGGCAGCTTTCCTGGCCTGCTGAGACACGGAAGGATAGGAGGCATACTTCTGACTCAAGGCTAGGACCTGAACGTTCTATTGACCTTGGAAGGAACAGGGAGGCCTCTCGATAAGAGACGTCCCATGTATACTTCAGCAATTGTTTCTGTTAGCTTGTGGCTTTGCTGCCCACGGTACTGTGAGGTATAAAAGAGAAACACTCGAGGCTGCGGCAGTATTGACTGGAAGTCCTCCCAAACCTATCTCTTGTCTCAGCAGCCTTTTCTGTCTTTCCTATAATTGCCCTCACTCCCTGTCCACCCACCCCCCCCCGCCCCAGGCTGTCTGACTCGGGCCGGTGAGTCTGTCCCAGCTCTGTGGGTTCCAGGGGTCTCCACTACACGTTCCGGTGCCCTGAGGATCACGGTTCCTGATGCATATCCCACTCCCACACCATGAGTTGAAGCTACTCTTTGTCTTTTTGAGGTTTTGTTTTTTTGAGACAGCGTTTCTGTGTAGTCCTGGCTGCCCTGGAACTTGCCCTGTAGGCCTTGAACTCAGAGATCCGCCTCTCAAGTGCTGGGATTAAAGACATGCGCGTCTACCGCCCGGCTTGTTTTTTTAATTTTCATCTGATTCACATATTATATTTCTTGGCCATATAGCTTTTCTTCCCACCCCCCCTGAACCCCCATACAGTGCTGGGGAAGGAACCCAGGGCCCTCCATATGCTAGGCAGCAGCTTCATCATTGAGCCATCTGTATTCCCAGCTCTGAAAACGTTCTTAGAGAGAACCTTTGGACCAGATGATCTGTAGAAGGCTCACACTGCGGTTAGAAGGCTGTGGTCCACGGTTTACTTGGAAGCACACTGGCTACCTTCCCATAGGAGAGGCCTCCCTCAGTCTCTTCCGAGCAGGAGGAGGGAAGCAGAGGCATGGGGAAGGAGACAGGGAGTGTGGGAGGGCCCAGCAGCTCTCATCTGCCCTGAACTTCTGTCCTCACAGGGGACGGCTTGGAGGGCAGGGTCTCCTTCTCATGGCTGAGGCAGGGCCCGGCCTGAGTCTTAGGAGCCCTGTAGCTCCACGCAGTCCCCTTGGCGCAGGATGTGCTGCAGCAATCCATTGACCACGTCCAGCGTCTCGTCCTTCTCCAACACAATGTCGTAGGAGTCCATGTAACGCTCCCGCCGCTCCTCCACCTGCCAGGAAAGCAGATCTGCGTCCCTCAAATGTCCCTCTTTGCACTCCATACTCTGGGCCTGGGATAGGCAGGCAAGCACCATTCCCCCAGCTCTCTTGTAAAAACCTGAGGAGCTTACAGGGACCAAGCAGGCAAATGAGGGGCCTGAGCGGCCACAAGGAACACTTGGTCATCGTCTGACAGACAGTAACAAGTACTAATGGCCCCGGTGTCACATGGCGGCTTCCTACGGCTCTGGCATGAACTGGGCTCCAGCCTCTGCTGGCTGGGTCCACCCTGAAGGACACCTCTTCTGATCCCTCCTGGCCCGGACTCTGTCCCTCCCCGCCAGCTCTGCTTCTTTTGTTTCCTTTTATAGAACCACACTCTCAACCCTGGCATCTCCCATCTCAGCCGAGCCTTCAAGACAGGAGTCAGACGTGCAACAAAGTGGTGTATGCCTTCAATCTCAGCACTCGGGAGGCAGAGGTAGAAAGATCTCTGGGAGTCTGAAGCCAGCCTAGACTACAGAATAAGTTCCAGGACAGCCAAGGTGACACAGAGAAACCCTGTCTTGGGAAGAAAAAAAAAAAAAAATGATCCCTCTGCTCCCGAGAAAACCCAAGGAGTTGAACATAAAGCCTTGAATGAGAGTTAAATGGGTTGGCAGCATTGGTAGGACTAGAATGGGGCCTGACAAATGGTGAGCACACAGTCACACGTGTGTGCTAGGATGATGGGCTGGAGTGACGCTTTTCTATCAAGCCCTGGGCCAGACCATGGTGGGAAGGGCATGGCAGTGTGCTGAGGCTTTGAGATTTAACTGAATGACAGAGCACTTACCTGGCATCTCCCAGTTCCGTATTCCTTCTCCAGCAAAGCGCAAATGCATGTGTGTGTGTGTGTGTGTGTGTGTGTGTGATTGTGTGTGTGTGTGTGTTGTGTGTGTGCACGCACACACACTCATATACTCACACAGACACTCACAGGGTGAGGGGTAGTTCACCAAAAGAGAGAAGATAAATTGAGGTATGACTGCATATTCACATAGTCTCAGCCAATTGGGAAGCTGAGGCAAGATGGTTGGAAGTTCAAGAGCAGCCTTAGCCACACAGTTTAAGACTAGCTTGAGATCCATGAATTCCTGTTTCACCATCAACATCCTCTCGCCCAGAGAGGGGAGGGGGGATATCGAATGCATACAAGATGGAGACTATGACTTATGTGCTTCCTCTCTGGCCCCAATATCTAGCCCATGAAAGGTATTCACCTGTGAAAAGGAATCCACGCAGGAGCCAGAGGGGAGGGGCCAGCGGCTGCCTACCTTGTCATTCAGGAAGCCAATCTTGAGAATGTTCTGCACCCCGGGGACCCCGTCAGCCATGGTGAGGTCCCCGATGGAGTCTCCAAGCAGGATGATGTTGGTCTTGTTCTGAAGTTGCTGGAAGTAGCTGGAGTTCTCACACACGGAGCTGTTCTTGTTGTACGTGTGGATGAGCTGGCCCTTGAATCCTTTCAGGAAACCCTAAACCATCACAAGAGAAAGACAACAGGGCTAGGGGGACCCACGGAGCACACCTTCCATTGTCTGTCAAGGGAGAAGAGACAGTTCCCAGAGCCAGAGCTAATGGCAAAGCTACACTGGAGCTTAAACCAGAGGCTAAAGAACTAGGGTTGCCTTTGGTCGTTTTTTTTTTTTTATGTTTCCATGGAACCCGGCTAGACTCATTTGCTTCTGTCTTGCCTTTGGCTGCATTCAGGGTGGTGATGGCAAAGTTGGGAGGAGGTGCAACAGAGTGTCCCCCCACAGAAGCCCAGGTATCATAGCTGGCCTTTACTGGGATTTAGCCTACGCCTTCCACAAGCCCTGTACTACAGAGCTACACCCCAAACCTTTCCTTTTGAGACAGGGTCTCTCTATGAAGCTTTAGCTGACTTTGAACTCACAGATCCAATTGCCTCTGTCTCCTGAGTGCAAGGACTAAAGGTGTATGTCACCTATGTCACCATGCCAATCTTTCTTCCTTTCTTTCCTTCCTTCTTTCATTTTTTGAGACAAGGTCTTACTACACATAGCTCTGACTCACCATGTAGACCAGGCTGGCCTGCCTCAGACTCATAGAGATTCCCCTGCCTCTGCTCCCAAGTGTTGGGATTAAAGGAGTGTGCCACCATGCCTGGCTCCGGTATTCATTGAGACACATCTTTTTTTCTATTCAGCCTTTCTAGGATCACTGTGAAATTTATTCTGTGGCTCAAGAAGTCAAGTCTTGAGCTCTCAATGTTCCTGCCACCAGTCTCCTAAGCAGTTGCAAACACAGGTCTTATATTGGCCCTTTACAGAACTTTGTAATTCCTGCTTTAAATAATGGTCACCAGGTGTTACTGACCCTCTGTTCTGGTGGAAGCCAGAAGGCTGCTCGGTCAGACCCAGGAAGCACTCAGAGATAAGAGCTCCAGCCTAGGAGGCCAGGGTTTTCTCTGGGTCACATGCGCTAAGCACTCTGCTATAGGCCAGAGGGACAAAATTTACCACTGATTTTATTTGTTTGTTTGTTTGAGACAGTCTCCTGTAGCCCAGGAGGTCCATCGGTCCATTTAAAGTAGCGCACAGGCCAGGTGTGGTGGTGAATGCTTCAGTTCTAGCTCTGGGCAGGGGTCCGGGAGGCCAGGTGTGGTGGTGAATGCTTCAGTTCTAGCTCTGGGCAGGGGTCCGGGAGGGCCAAGGAGGGATGTGCAGGTGTGTTTCTCTGTGAATCTGAGGCCAGCCTGGAATAGCTAGGGCTATATAAAAAGATTCTATTCCAAAAGAGAGAGAGAGAGAGAGAGAGAGAGAGAGAGGTGAAGAAGAAGGAGGAGGAGGAGGAGGAAGAGGAGGAAGGAAGGAAGGAAGGAAGGAAGGAAGGAAGGAAGGAAGGAAGGGAGTAACCCATGAAGCCAGGTGCCCTGATTCACAGCGACACTCCTGGCGACTCAGGAGGCAGAGGGCGGAGGGCTGACTGAGCTTTGGACCTCCAGGCCAACCTGGGTAATTTAGCAAGACTCTTGTCTCAAAGAAAGAAAGATGAAGAGGATAAAAATGCCCAGCAGAGGGCAAAGAGGCCACCTGGGCAAGCGGAAGGCACCAAGGCTACAGGCAGTCCACCCCTCCTTGGAGGCCCAGCGGACACATGGCTCACATCCTCACTGAAGTCCATGTAGTTGGACACAATGTGGATGTTGGGGTGGAACACTTTCATCTGTCGGATAATTTCTTCCAGGATGTCACCAATGCCCGCCGAGAAGATGAAAAGAGGGATGTTGTTCTGGTAGAGTGTGTCAAAGAACGTCTTATAGCCCTCCCTGCAAAGAGACCAAACAGTTGTGAATGCAGCGGCCCTGGTTCCTGGTCCTTATTTTCTACTTGGGCTAGGTATTTTATATTTGTGTGTGTGTGTGTGTGTAGAGCACGTGTGCATGCAGACATGTATTCATGCTTGCTTGTGTCTACCTGTGACCCAAGTGTAGAGGTCAGAGGGCAACCTTGAGTGTCCTTCCTCAAGAACCATTCATCTTTTTTGTTTTTCAAGACAGGGTTTCCCTGTGTAGCCCTGGCTGTCCTGGAACTCTGTAGACCAGGCTGCCTCTGCCTCCTGAGTGCTGGGATTAAAGGCGTGCGCCACCACTGTTTGGAATTCACCGTACTTTCTAGTTTTGAAAGCGTATGTTTATAGGTACAGGTGTACCATAGCACACTTGCGGAGGTCAAGAACAACTGCCAGGAGTCAGTCCCCTCTTTCCACTTTACATGGTTCTGGGGATGGCAGAAACCAGGCTGAGGCATCTCACTGACTCTCCCCTTGGTTAGAGACAGCATCTCTTACTGGGATGGGGGCTCAGTGCTTAGGCTAGGCTGGCGGGCCAGTCAGTTGGTCGGTCATTCCCAGGATTTGCCTATCTGCACTTCCTCAGTGCTAGGATAACAAACACATCCTACCACACCCAGCTCTTTAGATGGGTGTAGAAATGGAACTCAGGTTTGCACGCTTGATGAAATAAGCCCTTTAACCAACTGGGCCACCACCTTAACACCTCAGGCAAGAAGTTTTAAATTCTTTTCATCTCTCTGTACCTCTGTACATACATACATACATAAACACACACACAGAGAAGGAATCTCAGATGAGCTCCAACCCAGACTGCTTGTGGACGTTGTACATCGTGGTGCGCACTAGGCTCCGCACCACGATGTACAACGTCCACAAGCAGGAACAAAGAAGATATATGGGACCATTTGAAGGGAGGAAAAAGAAGGGGGGCATGATGTTATTCTCAAAAATAAAAAATAATAGTAAAAAAAGAATGTTGGTACCCATAATACCCAGTGTGGTGGCTCATGCCTTCAGTCCCAGCACTAGAGAACACGAAGTCAGGCAGATTTCTAAGTCTGAGGCCAGCCTGGTTACACAGAGTTCCAGGACAGCCAGGAATACACAGAGAAACGCTGCCTTGAAAAACAAAATTGAAATAGAGTAAAAAGAAGAATGCCTGTCAACCAGAGGTTTCTGTTATTGTTGTCCATTTTGAAACCATTATTTAAAAGGAGTTGGACTGTAGCAGATGGAGCTCTGGCCACTTGGCACACCATCCTCTGAGGCAAATAGCTTCTGAGGCCACCTTTCCTCCTCTTCTCCCAATCACTGACTCTACTCAAGCCTCCGCCTTCTCTGCCTGAGTCTAACAGTTTTAGACTGGCTTTCATCTTTATTTTTGTATTTCAATGCCAGGGATGGAATCCACAGGTCCCCAGCATGCCAGGCCAGTACTCAGCCAGGGAGCCGCACCCCAGCCCACAGAGCTGCTTGGCCTGGTTGGGTGGAAACATTTCCACAGCAAGGAACTCACCTGAGCATCGCAGTGGATTCTCCAACCACCTGAGCGATCTGGACTTTCTGGATCCTCTGCTGGCACAGGAGACTGTGGGCTTTGCTCCACCTACGAACAAACAACCCACACCCCCGAGTCGTTTCAGTCACCCTAGCAAGCCCAGCGCCCCGTCCCTTGTCCCCTCTGATGGAGGGCGCACATTCTGTTCTACGGAGCCATCTCCTGAAGAACTTAAAGCCATCCTTAGAAGAAAGTTGAGGAACTGAGGGGAGAGGGAGGCAAGGGCTGTGTAGTGGACCAGGGAGATCGGAGTGCTTTTTTTTTTTTTTTTTTGGTTTTTTTGAGACAGGGTTTCTCTGTATAGCCCTGGCTGTCCTGGAACTCACTTTGTAGACCAGGCTGGCCTCGAATTAGAAATCCACCTGGCTCTGCCTTCCAGGTGCTGGGATTAAAAGCGTGAGCCCCCACGGCCTGGTGACCATATCTATCTATCTATCTGTTTTTGAGACAGGATTTCTCTATATAGTTCTGGCTGTCCTGGAACTTGCTCTGTAGAATAGGCTGGCCTTGAACTCTAGCGATTTATCTGCATCTGCCTTCCAAGTGCTAAGATTAAAGCTATGAGCTATACCACACCTGGCCACAAAAACTTGAGACAAGATCTTGTTAAGTTGCCCAGGCTGGCCACAAATTTATGTAGGCCAGCCACAAAAGTTGTGATCTTGCACCTTCTGAGAAGGTGGGATTACAGGCCTGCACCACAGGTGGCTTGAGGCAAAGCCTTTTTATGCAGTGTCTGTGGTTCTGTCACTGTTGTTTCTATTAGCATGTTTTGCCCTCTGTCATATAGTATAATTTAGTGAGATAGAAAAACCTCTTCATACATGTATGAGGTTCTTTTGTCTTTCTTTCTTTCTTTCTTTCTTTCTTTCTTTCTTTCTTTCTTTCTTTCTTTCTTTCTTTCNCCTCGAACTCAGAAATCCGCCTGCCTCTGCCTTCCGAGTGCTGGGATTAAAGGCGTGCGCCACCATGCCTGGCTTCGGAGTGCTTCTTAATTCCCTCCCCGACAGGGCTCTGTCCAGGCATGCTAGGTTTTGGTGGGTTTTTGTTTTTGTTTTCTTTTTTTGAGACAGGGTTTCCCTGTGTAGCCTTCTCTGTCCTGGAACTCACTCTGTAGACCAAGCTGGCCTTGAACTCACAGAGATTTGCCTGCCTCTGCCTCCAAGTGCTGGGATTAAAGGCATGCATTGCTACCACCCGCCTAGGTTTTGTTTTTTGACAGAGTCCTGGGCAGCACAGGCTAGCCTACAAGTTCCTATGTATCTGAGAACAACCTTGTTCCTCCTGCCCTAACCTCCCAAGCGCTGAGGTGAGGTACATGGGCCACCGTGGCCAGGCTTAGCGGGGCTTGTCTCCATCAGAATCTTGCAGTCTGGTTGTGTCTCCAAGTTGTAAAGTGGCGCTGTGTGGTGGTCAGAATGAGAATGACCTCCCGAGGCTTGGAACCAAGCATTTAAATACTGTTGGAGAAGGACTGGAAGGTTCGGCCTTGTTGGAGGAAGTGCCTCAGTGGGCTAGGGGGGTAGGATGGGAATAGGGGGTGGGCTTGGAAGTATCAAAAGCCATGCCTGCCTTTCTGCTGCCATGTTCCATGCCATGATGGTTCCCTGGACTCACCCTCTGACCTGTAAACCCCAAATAAACTTTCTTCTATAGGTTGCCTTTGTCATGGGATCTTAGCGCACAGCAAGAGAAAAGTTAACGACCCCAATCCCCAACACAGGGGTGTTGCGGTCAAGGGAGTTTGCCTTCAAAAATGAATAATGTCATTAGGCTATAAAAGCAAGTTCAGCCTCTCTCCCTCCCCCCACCTCCTGCTACAGAGTAGTGACATAGTAACAAAGCCATTGGCAGAAGCCGGTCCCCTCATCTGGGACTTCCCAGCCTCTCGAAAGCTCTGTTCATTATGCATTGTCCAGACTGTGTATCCCTGACACAAGTACAAAACACACCAAGACAAGGTCACTTGCTGCCGATCTCCCAGGCCAAGGCATTTCTAACGTACTCCTCCAAGAAGTCCCTGAGCCTTTGCACTATCGCAGCAGCAGGGAGCCTGGGTGTAGGTGGATGTTCCTCCTTAGACCCGGGTCAGAGGCACGGCCCTCAGGAAGGAAGCGCGTAAGCTCCAAAGCTCTGGAAGGCCACCGGCAGCCCGGCCCTCTCCATCCTTCATCCCGGCGTCACTTACCACTGCACCATGTGAGGCAGCTTCTCTTTGATGGTCCGGTGTGGATCGATCTCAATGGGGTAATAGTGGTGAAAGAGCTCGGTGAGCTGGGACAGCCAACAAGGGGAAAGGTCATTAGTGCACATGGAATTGGCCCCCGCTTGAGACAAAAACCCCATCAAAGACGGAGCTTTGAGTAAAAGAGACTTTTCTTCAAGCTTTCACGTGGAGGGGCACACCATTTATGAAACGCAAGCTTCTCCTCGTGCTTTTCCGACTGCTCGCATTTACCTCTTATTTATAGTGTGTGCTGTGCCTGCACTCTCGGACGGAGTTTACTGCTCCTCAGCACCCACCCCAAGAATGAGGCCTAAGGGCCCTCAACATGAGCTAGACTTGGTGGTCCATGTCTGGAATGCCAGCACGTGGAAGGAGGAGACAGGAAGATGGTAGATATGTAGCCAAGGCTACATACGTAAAATTGTGTCTCAAAGTCAAAATATATACATATAACGGGGGTGGAGGGGTGGGGAAGAAAAGAAAAAGAAATGAGTGGGTGAGGGATGTAGGTCGTTGGTGGAGAGCTTACCTAAAGAGCAATCGTCACTATTAGCAGGCACTGAAGAGTTAGCTCTGTAGTTAAGAAGGCTTGCTGCTCTTGCAGAGGACATGAGTTCGATTCCCAGCACCCACACACACAGTGGCTCACAACTGTCTATAACTCCAGTTCTAGAGGACCTGACATCTCCTTCTGACTTCAAGGGTCAGTAGGTGTACATGTGGTATCCAGACACACGTGTAGGCTAAATACTCATACATGTAGTAATAAACACTAAGCGGTGAGTCAGACACGGGAGTGCAAGCGTCAGGGAAGGGCTGGAGATGCCGCTCCCCTGGCTGGCTGCCTGCCTAGCATGCATGCGTACCTAGGTTTCTTCCAGGGAACACATAAAACATGTAGGATGTGATGACACATAACTATAGTCCTAGCCCTTGAGAGATGGTGGAAGGAGGATTAGAAGTTCAAACTTATCTTTAGCTACATAGTAAGTTTGAGGGCAGACAGGGCTACATGAGAACTGGTCTCAAACACATGGGGTGGAGAGATGGCTTAGAGGTTAAGAGCCCTTGTTGCTCTTGCAGGAGACTGGAGTTCAGTTCCCAGCATTGACAAGGTGGCTCACAACCATCTGGAACTCCAGTTTCAAGGGATGTCTTTTTTTTGTGCCAGCGCGCACGCGCATGCGCGTGCACACACACACACACACATGCACATGTACACGTACATTCACACATACATATATATGTAGCTAAAGCACTTATGTACATAAACCACCAGGCACGGTGGTGGCAGGCCTTTAATCCCTCTCATGGGAGGCAGAGGCAGGCAGATCTCTGAGATTTAAGGCTATCTTTGTCTACATAGTAGACCTTATCTTGAAAAATAGAAAGAATTAAAATTTAAAAAAGAAAACTACTTAAGGCTGGAGAGGTGGCTCAGTGGTTAGGGGCACTGGCTGCTCCAGAGTGCTCAGGTTCAGTTCCCAGCATCCACAGGGTGGGAACCAACCCTCTGAAACTCCAATATCAGGGGGTCCAGTACCCTCTTCTGGCTGCTGTTGGCACTCTGTGCATAAGGTGCACAGACATACATGCAGTAAAACATCCATGCATGTTAAAAGAAAAAGAAAAGAAAAGGAGAAATATTTATAGAAGTGCTCCACAGATATAACTGAAAAAGGAAATCATGCAATTATGACTGAGGTCCTGCTCAATGGTGGAACACTTGCACGAGGCTGGGGTTGCCAGCACATGACAAAAAGTCATAAAACAGACCTTGCAGATTGGCGTTAGAGACACAGCACATTGGTGACAATTCCATCAATGTCACCATTAGGAAAATTTCAAAGCATCTGCATGTGCCTCTTTTAGCTAAGTTTTCTTTCTAGGAAACCAGGACTTTTGACCCTCTGGGACAGCTACTTCAGGAATCATAAGTCATGCAGAAACAATTGGTAAGGCTCCTTGGGAAAAAAATAAGAATTGACAGAATAAAGAATTTTAATGGACACATGTAGTCTTGGGACTATTAGGAGCTCATATGGAGTGCTTGTCCATCTGTCTAAAAAGAGAATTAAATGTAGGGATTACATGGTATTAAGCAGAGTATTCTTGGAATGTCTTAAGAGCCTCAGTGTTGGTCAGGGGTATAGTTCATTTGGTAGAGTGCAGCCTCTTGTCCCTGGTCATCTTCACAACAAGCAATCAGGTTAACAGTCTTGGAAGGGCCAGGAGGTGGTACCACATGCCTTTAATCCTAGTAGGTGGATCTCTGTGAGTTCGAAGCCAGCCTGGTCTATAGAGTGAGTTCCAAGACAGCCAGGGCTACACAGAAAACCCTGTCTTGGAAAACAAAACAAAGTATTGGAAGGCCTTGGGTTAAATCCTTAATACCATAGAAACAAAACTCTTAAGCTAGACATGGTGGTGCGTATGTCTGACGCAAGCATTCAGGGACTAAAATCAGGAGGAAGAGGAATTCAAAGCCAGCCTCAGCTTCATAGCAAGCTCCAGGCCACTTTAGGCTTCATAAGAATCTCAACAAAACAAAAGTCACAGGAAGTGTCAACCAATGCAAGCTACCAATACACATCAGTATGCACCCTTAGAGAGTAACAGAAAGCTACCAATACACATCAGTACACACCCTTAGAGAGTAACAGAAACCAAGTAACTGAGTTCTAAAAGAATGAGATCAGCCAAGCACTTGGGAGGCAGAGGCAGGCGGATTTCTGAGTTCGAGGCCAGCCTGGTCTAAAAAGTGAGTTCCAGGACAGCCAGGGCTACACAGAGAAACCCTGTCTCG
>NC_034603.1:67906313-67911499 GCF_900095145.1 Mus pahari
CCCAAAATCCTAAAACCCTTAAGAAACCCTAAGAAAACCTAAAACCCANAAAAGGACACATCAAAGCCCTAAAAAACACCCTAAAGCTTTAAAAAAATGAAAGCCCAAAACAATAAGAAAATCCAAAGTATTTAAAAACAAAAACAAAAATACTAAAAAAAAAAAAAACTAAAATCCTTTTAAAATTCTGAAAAAAAAAACCCTAAATTTCTAAAAAAAAAAAAAAAAAAAAAAAAGAATGAGCTCAACCACGTGTAAGAGCCTAGCCTGGCTCTGCTCTAGAAAAAGCCACCCAGGGCCCAAGCTTGGGACCGAGTAAACCAAGGGCCAAGCCTCTAGAGTTGGCTTCTCCGTGTTTGTGCACACCCTACAGCAATGGATTCACATCCATTCGGAAGATGCTCTGTATCTGCTCCCTTACCAGAAAGTGACACCATCAAGAACATGGCATAAAAACGGGGCAAAGAGCTTGGGACAAAGTCTTTATAAAACCAACACCTGAAACTCCATCAAATGACCCTGGGGCAAACGGTTCACCCTCTTTAAGCACCCGTTTCCTCACACGTTAGACGAAGACAGTAAAACGGTAGTTCTCTCGCTACCTTTGGGAGCAGAGGGTTTGTTCAGTAAGATCTGGCATCCAAGTCTCGTGCAAATCCCATAGATAGCAGTAAGCATAGTGCTCGCACACAAACTACCCATCATTGCATCTCAGCCAATAAGGAAAAGCTGTCCTCATGGATTAAGACTAGATCCAGGGGCTGGAGAGATGGCTCGGCAGGTAAGAGCACTGACTGCTCTTCCAGAGGGCTGGAGTTCAGTTCTCAGTTGCTACATCAGACAATTCACAGCTCTAAACTCCTGTGACCTCCAAGGGTATCTGTATGTCCATGGACCCCACTCACACACATACACTTTAAAAAATAAACCCAATAAGAAAATGACATCTCCTTTACGGTAACAACTTTTAAAAAAGAAGAACCGAAGAACAAAACCAAGTGAGGCTAAGGAGCAAGTCCAGAGTTTCACGCATGGTTGACTTCCTCTGACCCAGACTCCCTCTGTTTCTGAGACAAGGTGAGACTTAATATGTAGAGCAGGCTGGCCTCGAACTCACAGAGCCTTCTGAGTGCTGGGATTAAAAGGCGTGTGCCACCAACACCCATGCAGCTTCCTTTTCCAAACTTTTTTTTTTTTTTTTTTTTCTGAGACAGGGTTTCTCTGTGTAGCCCTGACTGTCCTAGAACTCACTTTGTAGACCAGGCTGGCCTCGAACTCAGAAATCCACCTGCCTCTGCCTCCCGGGTGCTGGGATTAAAGGCGTGCGCCACCACGCCCGGCTCTTTTCCCAACGTTTTAATCTGAGATCTTACGACATTGTCCAAAATGACCTTGAACTCTTTCTGGAATCCCGGCAGCCCCTGAACATGGGATCCTCCTGTCTCGGGCTCTGGGATCACAGGCCTCCCCACACTGTGTTTAAGGAACGGAGTTTCTTAAGAGTTCTGTCCTGGAGGCTGTGGTTCAACCCCCAAAGCATACCACAGCCACGTTTGAGCAAAGAAGGGAGTGACCCACCTCTTTGCGACAATCCTCACTGATAATTTTGCTGTTATCCAGAATATCTGAAAAAAAAAAAAAACACACACACACAAAACTCCCCTTTATTTGCTCCTTAGCAATTGTCATCTTGAGCCCTACAAGGAAGGCTGAAATGTGACTTACTGTGGGAAGAGGGGCATCGCTGTCCGTTGTAAGCAAATCTGCTCAGGGTCATGTCAAAATCGGAAATCACCTAAGAGACAAAAGGGAGATGGTTGACTAGGTACTGGTGTATCCTGGCCCTTGCCTCATCCTGGGGTAGTGGAGTAAGCGTAACCAGGCTGCAGCAAAGCCTTTGCAAGGTTAGGGAGAGACAGAAGAAAGAAGGAAAAAAGTGACATCCTGTGTCAGTACACAAGTCAACCCTGAAGAAAGCAAAGTCCCCCGAGTGTGGGGTGATTTTCCGTGGCATCTTTATACACTGGTTCTTTCTTAAGGTACCTTCCGACCTTAAGAAAGGATCTCCCTATCTTCGACTGGGGTGAGGGTGGATGGAGCAGGCTCCACCCACGTGCTTTCTGAAACCAAGCGGCAGGAAAAGGGCCACATCTGAAAGTTGGCTATTGGGGGAGGTAGGCTCTTTCCCGAGGTGAACCAATCTGTTTGTCCATGACCACCCTAGGACACAGGCTCGCAGAGCGCGAACCCCAGTTGGCGGGAAGGCCGCAGGGCAGGCACCCTCCCGCCGCCGTACCCCAAGCCCCGGTACCTGCAGGCGGTCTCCTCCGCCCCTGCGAAGGGCGCCCACGATTTCCTGCACCCGTCCGGGCTGCCGCATCAGGACCGTGGCCTTCATCAGGCTCCTTACCTGTCGTGAGACCCAAGAGACCCGCTGACCCGAGAGCCGCGATGGGCATCAGGACAGCTGGATCTCTCCGCACCCGCGATCCCGCTACGCGGGACCGTCCCCGCCCGTGGCCTCACCTCCTCCGCCATCACGCCGCTGGCCTGGTGGGCGGCCCCGAAGACAGTGCCCGCCTTATAGCCACACTGCGCAGGCGTCGCCTCGCACTAGTCGCGTTGGTCTAGGAGCTGCAGGCCGTTTCCAGGCTGGCTTTGGATGCTGGCAGGAAAAGCAAAAGCTGGGAGTGCGAGGGGGGTGGGGTGGGGAATGTTCTACTGTGGGGGGTGGGGTGGGGGAACGTTGGGGAGCGAGGGGGAGGGGAGTACCAAGACGCTGGGGTCCTATATGTGGGCTGGCTGTCATGAGGCTTTGGTGTGTATGGGTGCCTGTCACTCACTCTTTCTGGAACACAAGAGCAGCCTTTACTGGGGTTGGAATCACTGTTTAGTGAGAGAGTTCTTGCCTGCGGGTATGAGGCCCTGGGTTTCATCCCCTGCATTGCAAAGACCAACCCACCAGGTATCCAAGTGCATTTTGGACAGGGGATGAACCCAGGAGACCCTTCCCTAACTGGGCTCTTCATCATCACTAGACCACAAGCAAAGTAAGCCAGTAAGGCATCTCAGGGGCTTGAAGACCCTGGCCAGCATGGCATTTAATCAACTCTGCTGCTGCCTCTGTATCCATGGCGAGCCCCGAGCCCCATGAGAGCTTTGGAAGGATGCTGCAGGGAGGTGGGGACTCAACCTGAAGATGCAACAAGCAGCAGACTCAGTAAAGGCTCAATTGTGTTGGTGGCCACAGTTCTGCCCTGTCTGAGGTCGAGGAAGGAGGTGTGGGGTGGTCTACCTGTATGTTCTAGGGGGAGGGGGAGGAAAAGAAGGGGCCAGAAGGGGGTTCCAGAACCTGAGAGCACAATCCTGAGTGATCTCACTGCCCAGGATTCTGGAACTTGGGCTGCCTGATGGTCCCTATATGAAAGATGTAGTAGGGAAAAGGAGCGACAGCTGGCTAAAGGGGCCCCCCATAACCCTCCCCAACACCCCAGGAGAGCAGCCTCTCTCCCCTGGTCCCAAGGAGCCATGGAGATGGAGAGCACTGCGACCTCCACCCGGTTCCACCAGCCTCACATGGAGAGAAAGATGAGCGCAATGACCTGTGAGATCTTCAACGAGCTCCGGCTTGAGGGCAAGCTCTGTGACGTGGTCATCAAAGTCAATGGCTTCGAGTTCAATGCCCACAAGAACATCCTCTGTAGCTGCAGCTCCTACTTTAGGTACATGGAGGTGGGGGAGGCAAGCTGAGCCGAGTCTCCATCATTAAGGCCCTGTGTTTGTTTATAACTGGTTTGAGCTGTTCTCAAGTCTAAGCTTTGTAGGTAACAGCATGCCATTGCAGTGTTTAAAAAAAAAAAAAAGAGTTGGACAGACGTGATCCTACACTCTAGATAAGGCTCCAAAAGGACCAGTTTATAATCCAGGCATAGTGGCTCATGCCTGTAATCCCAGCAACTGGAGAGGCTGAAGCAGGAGGATCAGTAAGTAGTTCAAGGGCAGCCTAGGCTACAGAGTGAGAATCTATTTCTAAAACAAACAAACCAAAACAACAAAAACAACAATAACAACAAGAAGATAGTAAATATCTTTTTTTAAAGTTTGTATTTATTTATTTATTCATTTATTTTATTTATGGATATTTTGCCTGCATGTATGTCTGTCTGGGCCACATACATGATGCGCCTGAAGAGGCCATAAGGGGACATTGGGTCACCTGGGACAGGCACTGCAGTCAGCTACCCTGTAGGTGTTTGGCATGGGACCTCGTGTTCTATTGAAAAGAGACCCCATCTCTACAGCCCCAAGATGTTAAATAGCTTAAGCTCAGCAGGCCATGTACTCTTTGGCAACCGTTCAACTCTGCCTTTCTGTCAAGACCTGCCAAACAAGGCCAGGATGTTTCTGTCTGTCTTTAATCCCGGTACTTGGGAGGCAGAGGCTGGCAGATCTCTGTGAGTTCTAGGCCAGCCTGGTCTACATGGGGAGTTCCAAGGCTACATAGGTGAGACCCTGCCTTAAAAAAAAAAAAAAAAAAAAGAAAAGAAAAGAAAAAGAAAGAAACGAATGGGCCCAGAAGACAGGACTAAAACATTATTTATGGACACTGAAATTTGAATACAGTTTAAAAATGTCAAAAAATGTTCTTTTAATACTCTGCTCCCTCCATAATTCCAAATGTAGAGAAAAATCTTGTTCCCTGGGGGCAGTACAAAGCAAAGGGTGGACTGGCTTTGGGCTGCATTTGGCAGAGGCTATAGGTTGGCAAGCATGGGTCGTAAAGAAGTTGATACCTAAGCCCCACTGGTCCTTAAGCCTCTTAGAAAAAAACAAAACACTCTGTTATATTCAATACACAGAAATGTACCTATTTACAGGGGCCCGCCTAACACATAGTTGTGGTCATTTATTGCTTGTTTTCTTACTGGGGGTATGCTGGGTATTGGAAGGAAAAGAAAGAAGTGAACATTTCTGTTCTCATAAAGTTTATTTTTTTCTTTTTTGTTTTGTTTTGTTTGTTTTGTTTCAAGACAGGGTTTCTCTGTATAGCCCTGGCTGTCCTTGCTCTGTAGACCAGGCTGGCCTCAAACTCTGCCTCTGCCTCCCCAGTGCTGAGATTAAAGGCATGCACCATCACCACCTGTGCTTCTCCTCCTCCTCCTCCTCCTCCTCCTCCTCCTCCTCCT
>NC_034603.1:67912189-67918020 GCF_900095145.1 Mus pahari
GTTTTTCGAGACAGGGTTTCTCTGTATAGCCCTGGCTGTCCTGAAACTCACTTTGTAGACCAGGCTGGTCTCGAACTCAGAAATCTGCCAGCCTCTGCCTCGGTGTTTACCTCTTATCATCAAAGTCAGGGGACATTTTTGAATGTAAGGGGGACATGATCTCTTTGTAAGGGCCACTCTGGTGCTGGGTTGTCCGTACACGGGAGATTTGGTGGGCAATGGGAGAAAGCAGATTTAGATTTAATTTTGTGTGTATGTTTGGTCTACATGTATGCCTATGCATACTTTTGTGCCTACCACTCATGGAAGCCAGAAGAGGGCTACGGATTCATGCTGGGAATCAAAGCCAGGTCCTCTGCAAGAGCAACAAGTACTCATTGCTGGGTCATACTCTCTCTATCCTCTGAGGCCCTGGTTGTTTGTTTGTTTAATTTTATGTGCTTGAATGTCTTGTCTGTGTATATGTTTGGCCACATACACATGCCTGGTTCTTGCAGAAGTCAGAAGAAGGCATTGAAGTCCATAGAACTGGAGTTATGGATGGCTGTGAACTGCCATGTGGGTGTTGGGATTTGAACTTGGGCCCAGAGCAACAAGTGCTCTTAACTGCCGAGGCCTTGATCTTATTCTCATTCCAGAGCTCAATTTTCTCCATCTAAACACTATAAAAGAGAAAAGGGAGGTGCGCTGGGGAGATGGCTCAGTGGGTAGAGTGCTTGCCACCCAAGCAGGAAGACCTGAGTTCAGATCCCCAGAACACACACAACAGCCAAGCATCGGGGCAAGCATGGCATATTTATAATCCCAGTGCAGGAAGGAAAAGACAGGCTAATCCTGGGGGCTGGCCGGCCAGCCAGTCTACTCAGAACAGTAAGTTCTACAAAGAATGAGAACCCATGTCTCAAACAAACAAACAAACAAACAAACAACAAAAAACCCATAAATACACAATACATACTGAAAACAGTTAACATTGACCTATGGCTTACATGTGCGCACGACAGGAGACCATATCCAAGCCATCCTCAGAAAGCAAAGGGTCAAGAACAGCAAATGGTCTCAAGGAGAATGTTGGGGGCTGGAGACATGGCTCAGCGGTTAAGAGCACTGATTGCTCTTCCAGAGGTCCTGAGTTCAATTCCCAGCAACCACATGGTGACTCACAACCATCCGTAATGAGATCTAATGCCCTCTTCTGGTGTGTCTGAAGACAGCAACAGTGTACTTATCTATAATAATAAATAAATCTCTCTTAAAAAAAAAAAAAAAAAAAAAAAAAAAAGGAGGAGAATGTTTCCGTGCTAATTTCTCTTCTCTTTTCCCCCTTCCCAGAGCTTTGTTTACAAGTGGCTGGAACAACACTGAGAAGAAGGTTTACAACATTCCTGGCATTTCCCCCGACATGATGAAGCTAATTATTGAGTATGCGTACACTCGGACCGTGCCTATCACCCCTGACAACGTGGAGAAGCTGCTGGCCGCTGCTGACCAGTTTAACATCATGGGCATTGTTAGGGGTTGTTGTGAGTTCCTCAAGTCGGAGCTGTGTCTAGATAACTGTATCGGCATCTGCAAGTTCACGGACTACTACTACTGCCCCGAGCTGAGGCAGAAGGCCTACATGTTCATCCTGCACAACTTCGAGGAGATGGTGAAAGTCTCGGCAGAGTTTCTGGAGCTCTCTGTCACTGAGCTTAAGGATATCATTGAGAAAGACGAACTCAACGTGAAGCAGGAAGACGCAGTATTTGAGGCCATTTTAAAGTGGATTTCTCACGACCCCCAAAATAGGAAGCAACATATTTCAGTTTTACTTCCTAAGGTCAAGTTTAGTTACTCTTTGCAAATGCTTAATTGCTCGTGTCTGATTCCTCTACCCAGAGGGAGCGTCCCTAAGAGCCACAAAATAGGTCTCTTGCTCTCTTTGTCTGCTGATTATAATGCCGTATACATATGTATCCCCACTGTCCGATGACTGTGAACTCCTTGGGAGCAGACATGCCTTAGTCCCTGGCCCTGCTAGCCCTTCACACGAAAGTCAACTCAAAGTAGGTGCGAGGTATGAGTTTGTGGAGAGGAGACATGAGCAGGTGGAAAGTGCCAGGTGCATGCCGGATCCCGAGGCTGTGTTGATGCTTAGCTAGGGGCGCCTCCTGCGCTTCCCCAGATTTTCTCTTCCCTTCCTGTGGCTAGTTCTTCCTTTAGCTAAAATTGCCTCTTAGTGTGGGGAGAGCCGCAGGCCATCCCAGAGAACTTCAAAGGGTCTTTCGCCCTGTTGCCATTCGATAAGCTCCCCACTCCAAGGTAGAAGCTGAGGTAGGAAGGGAGTCCCAAGGGTAACACACAGTGTAGTTATTTGGTGCTAGTTACTGTTATTTTACATATGGAGCTATTTTTAATTTCTGGCCAATCACAAGGCTTCTTTTGGTCTAAAAACTCTACCCAGTGGCCAAGGAATTCTATACTCAGATGTCTTCTGTCTAGCTCATTTCTTGATATGTATACCACCTCCACAAAACAAAGCCATCTATGAGTTGAATAGACACTCTTTCCCACAATCCTCCTCTCCCAGCTCCCCTTCTCCTCTGAGGGGGTGGGGGGGCCCTGGGTACACACACACACACACACACACACACACACACACACACACACTTAAGACTCTGCAAGGTTAGGCATTTCCCCTCCCACTGAAGCCAGAAAAGGCAAAGGCAGCGCAGCTAGAAGAACATATCCCACGTACAGATAACACTGTTTGGGACAGCCCTCGCTCCATTTTAAAAAAACAAACTAAGGGGCTGGAAAGATGGCTCAGAGGTTAAGAGTACGGCCTGCTCCTTCAGAGCATGTGATTTCAGCTCACAACACTCAGACCCTCAACTACCTACAATTCTAGCTCCAGGGGATCCAATGCCCTCCCTCTGGTCGCTGCCAGTACACACACACACACACACACACACACACACACACACACACACACACATTTAAAAAAAACACAAACCAAAATACTCCCAGAAACCCAAAGGCAGATGATACAGCAGGGCTTAAAGAGATGGGACTTCCCGACATCCTTGCCTCACCTGAATAAATTTCTGTATTTTCTTCTTAGGTTCGCCTGGCCCTAATGCATGCTGAGTACTTCATGAATAATGTTAAGATGAATGACTATGTCAAAGACAGTGAGGAATGTAAGCCAGTCATCATTAATGCCCTAAAGGCTATGTATGACCTGAACATGAATGGACCCTCCAATTCTGACTTCACCAATCCACTTACCAGGCCCCGCCTGCCCTATGCCATCCTATTCGCTATTGGTGGCTGGAGTGGCGGAAGCCCCACCAATGCCATTGAGGCGTATGATGCTCGAGCAGACAGATGGGTGAATGTCACGTGCGAGGAAGAAAGTCCTCGAGCCTACCATGGGGCAGCCTACTTGAAAGGCTATGTTTATATCATTGGGGGGTTTGATAGCGTAGACTACTTCAATAGTGTTAAGCGTTTTGACCCTGTGAAGAAAACTTGGCACCAAGTGGCCCCTATGCACTCTAGACGTTGCTATGTCAGCGTGACAGTCCTCAGCAATTTCATCTATGCCATGGGAGGGTTTGATGGCTACGTGCGTCTCAACACTGCTGAACGGTACGAGCCAGAGACCAACCAATGGACACTCATTGCCCCCATGCACGAGCAGCGGAGTGATGCGAGCGCCACAACACTCTATGGGAAGGTAAAGAACCAGGGTGGAAGGGAAAAATGGATACTGTTCGTCCTTTGGGGATGAGGCTGGAAGATAAAACGGCAACACTCCCAGTTGTCTTTCAGTATCCACTGAAGATTGGATGACGGTCCCCTGTACACAGCCGCATCCAGATGCCCGAGGCTCATACAACATGGTAGGGTGCTTGTGTATAGCCTATGCACGGTTGGGTGTGGGGGCACACACCCATAAACCTAGTACTTGGGAAGCTAAGACAGGAAGATTGCTGTAGTTTGAGGGCAGCTTGGGTTACGCAGGAAGACTCTATCTCAGAGAAGACTGTTGTATACTATGCTCTCATATATGTCAATTATCTTCAGATTACTTATAATACCTGACATTATATAAACAGTTAATTGCTATACTGTATTTTTGATAACTATGAGAAATATCTATACATTTTCCATACATATATTTAATTTTTTTGATGGGTTGAGCTGGGGGTCAGAGGACAACTTGCAAGAGTAGATTGTCTTCTCTACTAAGTGGGGTCCAGGGACAAACTCAGGTCTTTAGGTTTTTGTGGCCAGTGTCATTACACACTAAACCATCTCACTAGCAAAGTTTTTTGTTTTTTTGTTTTTTTGTTTTTTTGGTTTTTCGAGACAGGGTTTCTCTGTGTAGCCCTGGCTGTCCTGGGACTCACTCTGTAGACCAGGCTGGCCTCGAACTCAGAAATCCACCTGCCTCTGCCTCCTGAGTGCTGGGATTAAAGGCGTGCGCCACCACGCAAAGTTTTTTATTTTTATTAGATTTTTAAAAAATTGTATTATGTGCATGAATGTTTTGCCTGAATATATGTATGTGCATCATACGAATGGCTGGTGCTCAGGGAGGTAAGAAGAGGGCATCAGATCCCTGGGAGTAGAGTTATGGACAGTTGTGAGCCATCGTGTAGGTGCTGGGAATCGAACTGTGGGTCCTCTGCAAGAGTAACAAGTGCAGCCTGGTCATGGTAGCAATGCTTTTAATCTCCAGACTAGGGGTGAAGAGAGAGGTGAGTGCGACGCCAGCCTCATTCACATAGTGAGTTCCAGGGCAGCCAGGGCTACACACATTGTCACCCTGTCTCACAAAGCACCCTGTCTCACAAAGCACACGAACACCACCAGAAAATTAACAAGTGCCATCTCTCTAGCCCCCATTTACTTACTTGAGACAGTTCTATGTATGCCTGACTGGCCGGAAGTTCCCAAAGCTCCTCCTGTCGCTGCCTCCAAAGTGCTGGGATTAAAGGCATGTGCCANTTTGACTTTTTTTTTTTCCCCTTTGAGACAGGAGTAGCCAAAGCTAGCCTTGAATCTTCAGTGATTCCCCCTGCCAGAGCCTCTTGTTTGTCGTAACTACAGGTGTAAGCCATTACGCCCAGCCTGTACACATCCCTCTTCTAAGAGTTTCTAAGATTGTTTTTGTTGTTATTGTTGTTGTTGTTGTTGTTTTGGGGGGCTTGGGGTAGGGTGCTGAAGAGATGCTCAGTTGTTAAGAGCACTTGTTACTCTTGTAGAGGACCCAAGTTCAGTTCACAGCACCCACATGAAGCAGGCAGCTCACAACTTCTTTTAAATCCAGGTCCAGGGGATCCAACATCTTCCTCTGGCCTCTGAGGTCTCTGTCTCTGTCCCTGTCTCTCTGTCTCTGTCTCTGTCTCTGTCTCTGTCTCTCTCTCTCTCTCTCTCTCTCTCTCACACACACACACACACACCAATACTTTTGTTAAAGTTTTAAAGGGGCTGAAGAGATGGCTCAGTGTTAAGAGCACTGGCTGCTCTTCAAGATGAACCCAGGTTCAGTCCCAGCACCCACATGGCAGCTCACACCTATCTGTAACTCCACTTTCAGAGGATCTGACACCCTCACACAGACATATATGCAGGCAAAAACACGAATGAAGATAAAATAAAAATAAATTTAAAAATCTTTTTTTGAGCCGGGCGTGGTGGCGCATGCCTTTAATCCCAGCACTCGGGAGGCAGAGGCAGGCCGATTTCTGAGTTCGAGGCCAGCCTGGTCTACAAAGTGAGTTCTAGGACAGCCAGGGCTATACAGAGAAACCCTGTCTCGAAAAACCAAAAAAAAA
>NC_034603.1:67918380-67971753 GCF_900095145.1 Mus pahari
CTCTCTCTCTCTCTCTCTCTCTCTCTCTCTCTCTCTCTCTCTCCCTCCCTCCCTCCCTCCCTTCTTCCCTCTCTATTTTCATCTCTCTCTCTCCCTCTCTATTTTCATCTCTCTCTGTCTCTCTCTCTCTCACACACACACATACACACATATACACACACACATATATATACACACACACACACACACACACACACCAGGGTTTTTCTGTGTAGCTCTGGCTGTCCTGGAACTCACTCTGTAGATCAGGTTGGCCTCAAATTCAGAGATCCACCTGTCTCTGCCTCCCAAGTGCTGGGATTAAAGGTGTGTGCTACAGCCAGGCAGGAGGCAGAGGCAGGCGGATTTCTGAGTTCGAGGCTAGCCTGGTCTACAAAGTGAGTTCCAGGACAGCCAAGGCTATACAGAGAAACCCTGTCTCGAATAACAAACAAACAAAAACCCCTAAGACAGAAGTTGGTACTAGGGACTGGGGTATTGCTGTGATAGGCCTGGCCACGAATGTAGATTTGGGGACTTTGGATTGGAAAGCCATGGAATGCCTTAAGTGGAGCTTAATGGACCATCCGAGTAGGAATATGGAAGACAGTGGTGCTGAGGGTGATTTGAACTATGGAGGCCTGCTGGCCCAAAAGGGTTTCAATGGAGAAGAATGTCAGTATGTGGCCTAGAGACTGTTTTTTGTGGTGTTTTAGTGAAGAATATGGGTGTCTTTTGCCATTGTCTGAAGAGTCTGCCTGAGGCTAAGGTAAAGAGACTTAGATGAATTGCTTCGACAAAGGAAGTCTCACATCAGCCTGGTGTAAATTCTGTTGTGTGGTTACTAAAGTCCACACGCATTATGATGAGTGTTTTAATGAAATGGAGCAAGCCGAGAAAGGACAAATATAAAATTTGAAATTAAAAATTTCAAGTAATAAAGGGGCACCAGAAAGTGAAATGAATCTGAATCCTATATTCAAGGAGATAAAACAGATTAAGGAAGTGATAACCTCCTAGCAAGATTCCACCCAAGTAAGCTTACTGTTTATGCTTTTTTTTTATTAAACATTTTATTTATTTATTTATTTATTTATTATATCTAAGTAACACTGCAGCTGTCCTCAGACACACCAGAAGAGGGCATCAGATCTCATTTCAGATGGTTGTGAGCCACCATGTGGTTGCTGGGGATTGAACTCAGGACCTCTGGAAAAGCAGTCAGTGCTCTTTTTTTTTTTTTTTTTTTTTTTTAAAGATTTATTATTATATTTAAGTACACTGTAGCTGTCTTCAGATGCACCAGAAGCGGGCATCAGATCTCATTACGGATGGTAGTAAGCCGCCATGTGGTTGCTGGGATTTGAACTCAGGACCTCCGGAAGAGTAGTCGGTGCTCTTAACTTCTGAGCCATCGCTCCAGCCCCTGTTTATACTTTTGCAGTTGAATAAGGGAAAGTCATATCTAGGTGTTATTATTACTTGGTTACTGTTTTCACTTGAGATTTTAATCTGAAATGGGCTACAATCCAGAAATGGAGGACACAGGCTTTTGATCTGGATCTTGAGGAACAGTGGCCATGAAAAGCTTAAGCCCAGGCATGGTGGTACACACTTTTAATCCCAGAAGACAAAGCCAAGTAAATGTCTGAGTTCAAGGCTAGCCTGAGACAGAGAAAGTTCTAGGTGAAGAAATGCTTAAATGCGGCATGGTGGTATACACCTTTACTCTTAACATTCAGGAGACAGAGCTATGCAGATCTCTGAGTTCAAGATCAATCTACGGAGCAAGTTCCTGGACAGTCAAGCTTTGGAAGTAAGGGAGTTGGATAACAGCTGGTTATAGAATTAGAGGGGTCATGTTCCAGCACCAGCAAGCAGCAGAACTAGGCAGCTTAGGCCATGTGGCTCTGGCTTTAGAGTCAAAAATAGAAAAACAACAACAACAACAACAACAACAACAACAAACCCACTGGGACAATTGATGCTGGTTAGCTGGACTAAGAAATTAACAGTGATTAGGATCAGCATCACTGAGGTGGAATCTGGGAAGTGTTTTCTGAGAGCACAAAGAAGCTGTGTTTCAGAGATAGCCCAGGTTGTACCCCATGCTGCAGCTGAATTTGGTAATGTGTAAGAATCACTCAAGTGCTACAGGTTTTGAAGGTATGAAGGCGTCGTGGAGAGCAGCTGAGGCTTGGCCCTGTGAGAGGCCAGGGAAGATAGCCCAGGACTGAAGGGGTCATGCAAAGAAGTTGAGGTTTGGCACCATGAAGAGAGCTTATGAGAGGCTATTGGTGAAGCCTAGTTGTAGCAGAAGACCCCAGTGTATTGGAGATGCCAGTTCTTTGGAATGATCACCAAGAACAGCATCATCAGTGGAATGGAGTCAACCAGGGTCTAGAATGCTAGAGGAGCTTAGAAAATCATGTCTGGATCCCCAGACATTGGAACATGAAGCTGTGAAGTTGAAGTTGACTTGGAGACCCCAAGATGTTAAAGATGCCATTGCTGTGGGGTACCTGCTGAGGATAGCTGCTAATAGGGAGTGGAACCAGGCCAGGATAATGATGTTTGTTATAGTAAAAAAAGAGGGAAAAGGAGTTGAAGATCTGAAGACCTCTTTAACATCAGTCATGGCCATGCAGCGTTTAGAGTTTGCCCAGCTGGCTTCCTTGCTTGCTTTGGGGATCACAGTTAAGGGATTGGATGAATCTCAGAAGAGACTTTTAACATTGTTGAGACTGCTATAGTCTATGGGGACTTTGGAAGTTGGACTAAATGTATTTTGCATTATGCTATATTTAGGCATAGCCCCATAGACTTGTGTTTGAACAAGCCTACGGGGGGCCAGGGTGTGGAATGTGGTGGTTCGAATATGCTTGGCCCAGGGAATGGCATATGAGGAGGTGTGGCCTTGATGGAGGAAGTGTCTCACTGTGGGGGAGGGCAAAGAGATCCTCCTCCTAACTCCATGGGAGTCAGTCTTCTGTTTGCCCTTGGAAAAAGATGAACTCTCAGCTTCTCCAGCACCATGCCAGCCTGGAAGCTGCTGTTGTTTCCTGCCTTGATGATAATGGATTGAACCTCTTAACCTGTAAGCCAGCCCCAATTAAATGTTGTCCTTTATATGAATTGTCTTGGACATGGTGTCTG
Organism: Mus pahari; assembly: GCF_900095145.1. NCBI lineage: Eukaryota > Metazoa > Chordata > Mammalia > Rodentia > Muridae > Mus > Mus pahari. The sequence goes on from NC_034603.1 coordinate 67,921,516, forward strand.
TTCACAGCAGTAAAACCCTAAGACACAAGGGAATCTAACACCTTCTGCCCTCTGAGGACATGGCATGCATATGGTTGTATAGACAGGCATAATGGCAAAATATCCATACACATAGTTTTAAAACGTGATCCTCTGGGTGTCTCAAATTTGATAACCTGACTTCTATCCTTAGTATCTAGGAGAGAGATAAGAGAGAACTCATCTCTTACAAGTTGTCCTCTACTTCCATATGCATGTCCTGGCAAAGGCATATGCATGCATCCAAATAAATGAAATTGGGGGGGGGGGGAGGAAGAACTCAGAAAGCCAGGTGTGGTGGTATAGGCTTTTTTTTTTTTTTTTTAAATTATTTTATATATGTGATGCCTTCAGACACACCAGAAGAGGGCTTTGGATCCCATTACAGATGGTTGTGAGCTACCATGTGGTTGCTGGGAATTGAACTCAGGACCTCTGGAAGAATAGTCAGTGCTCCTAACTGCTGAGCCATCTCTCCAGCCCTGTGGTATAGGATTTTAATTCAGGAGGCTGAGGGAGAGAGGCCAACCTGGTCTACATGGTGAAAAGCACAGGGAAGGGCTGGAGAGATGGCTCTGTGATTAAGAGCACTGGCTGTTCTTCCAGAAGACCTGGGTTCAATTACAAGCACACACATGGCAGTTCACAACCATCTATATCCCAGGGAATCTCACACCATCTTCTGGCCTTCAGTGACACTGCATATATGTGGTGCACAGACATAACTGTAGGCAAAACACCTATAAATAACATATACATAAAATAATATGCAAGTTGTCCCTGATCATGTCTACCAGCTAGCCTGCAACTTGGAGCCTGCAATAGGCCAAGGTCTAGGCTGGGACAGCTACCATGTCCTGTCCACGTCCTTAGAAGATAGCTCTCCAAGTTAAAAACAAACAAACAAAACAAACAAACAAACAAACAAAAAACCTAAAAATGTATTATTCCCTGACCCGCACCTGTCTTCTGTCTACTCCCCAGTATAATTTAGCAATCCTGAATTCTCTCCACACAGGTCTACATATGTGGTGGGTTTAATGGAAACGAATGCCTGTTTACAGCAGAAGTGTACAACACCGAGAGCAATCAATGGACAGTCATTGCACCCATGAGGAGCAGGAGGAGTGGAATAGGTGTAATTGCTTACGGGGAACATGTATACGCAGTGAGTTTTTATTGTACAATGATAAAGTGGCACCCTTAGATTCTTCTAATAGCCTCCCACTGGCAAGCATTTGGAAAGAGGCACAGTGTCACTGACCCTCCCCACAAGGGCTTCCTCGGTGAACAGAAGCAGTGGATAGCAGTCAACCTTGTTTCTTTTGCTCTTCACAGGTAGGTGGCTTTGATGGAGCCAATCGACTGAGGAGTGCAGAAGCCTACAGCCCAGTGGCTAATACTTGGCGCACGATCCCCACTATGTTTAACCCTCGTAGCAATTTTGGGATCGAGGTAGTGGACGACCTCTTGTTTGTGGTGGGTGGCTTTAATGGCTTTACCACCACCTTTAATGTTGAGTGCTATGATGAAAAGACCGATGAGTGGTATGATGCTCATGACATGAGCATATACCGCAGTGCTCTGAGCTGCTGCGTGGTACCAGGGCTAGCCAATGTTGGGGAGTATGCAGCTAGACGGGACAACTTCACGGGATTAGCACTGCGAGATGAAGTAAAGTATTCCGCTTCGACAAGTACCCTACCTGTATGAGCCTCTTCATTTAGCTAATAAAAAGTCTAAGCAATAAGAATTAATTCTTTTTTTAAATAAATGCAGTGTTTAAACTTGTAAGAGTACTGGAAAATGTTCAACTTAAGGGAAGCAAGGGTTGGATGAATGAGGGAGTAAGGAAGGTGATTACATTCAACAGTGGATAATGAAGAAAAGAACCACACAGTACAAAGCCGCTCTAAAGAAATACGTTTATTGAAAACTTACATTTAAACAATTAGTAACTTAAACATGAGCAAGATAGCTTCAGGAACATAAAACATATCTTAGAGTGTTCTAAATATTACAGCTCCTCTAACGTAAAAGGAGATAATCAAGATTATATCTTGCATAAGGGCCTGGGTACCACTAGCCCAAAAAAACTGTTTATAAACGAATACTTATCTTACAAGTAACACAACAAGCCCCAGCCCACAGATGGTAAAATCTTCAAACACCTAGCAAGCGTTGAATTTCACAAGTGCAGGAAGCAGGTGGGGAAAGATTAACAGGTGCTTCAAGGTCCCGCCATCCTAGCAAAGGTCCGAGAGTAAGCGGGAAGCTCTGTGAGGGTTGCAGTGAGCAGTAACTTGGCTAAGTGAAGTCCTTGCAGCAAAAGACTACTTTGTAAACGTACTATTGTTGTATCACAACCCTCCATAACTGTTTGGTTTTCAATCACCAGAACATACATTGTAAGTAAAACAAAATCGACTTTTTTCAAGAAAGTAACAGATGATGAGCTGTGCCAAAATGTTTGATGGCTGAGAACTGACTGAATTGCTGCTCAAATATTCTAAGGTTGAAGCACCGGATTTTTCTAGTGTAGAAGAATATTTGTTTCACAACACCATACATGTTCAAAGACACGAAACGTGACTAATATGGCCTTTGCATATAAGTTTAATTCAAGGTCCTGTGTACTTTATTAGTCTGAGTAGCTAAAATATGTAACACAGCTCCAGTCTACTTATAGTGTTGACACTAGAATCGTGAAGCAGAGAAGGAAGTATTTCAAACACACACATGCTGCAGTCAGAGAGGGGAAAGTGTGCACAAGAACCTGCCTACTAGTTATGACAGGATTAAAGCACAAAAATGGTCTCTCCGGCTTTTTAGACAGTTCAGTAGTTTAAGGAAATTTTTGGTCCTGGAAATACTACACACAACCAGGTAAATCAAAATAAAACTGATATCAGTTAATTTTAAATGTTCTTAGCAAAAATATTATTTTGAACTGGCACAGAAAAGCAAAGCTATCAAGATACACAAGACTAATCATGCAAACAGCTGCAAGTGATGATCGCTTAAAAGCTCATGACTGACATTCTCAGTTTGAAAGGAAGATAGGAAGGGTCCCATTATAATATGGAAAGCTAGTCTTATTCATTATAATGGACCACCCTTACACTTTGGTGTAATGGACACCTCTCTTTCCAACTAAGAAAACAAAAGCAACATAACAAAGATTCACTTGAATAAGTCTTTAAAAAGTTGGCTTTTAAAAAAACTTTTCATAAAAGAAATTTCTTTCGCAAAGAGCCACATTAGACCTGCACAATTATTATTACAAATACTGTTATGTCCGTTTAAAATTTCAGAATGTCAGCCTTGAACAGATTTAAGCAAGTCTAGGTTCTTTCCTTCCTAACAAGTTAAGAGTATTTAGGAGGCAAGTTATGGTGGTGAAGCCACACACGTGAATTCACATATGAAAATTAGAAACTTGGTAGTCAGGAAAACCTGCACACCATCATGCAAGGAAGGACTTACCCCTTCATTCAGCCAAGGCCTAGGCTGCCTGCTGAGTCAAAAAGACAGTGGTTTCAATCAAGTTAGGAGTCATAGTGTCTGCCATGAAAAGACAACAAAAAGATGGCCCTAATAACAACTTAATGGTGACTGTCCCAAAATACAACTCTGGGACCAAAAAGCCAAAATCAAAATACATGAACCTTTTCCTGGAGAAAGCTGGCATCCTGATGAGATCCTAAATGACTTGTGGACCGAGAGAAAGGCAAGCTTCCTTTACAGAGCTTCAAAAACTGTTAGTTGCACAGACCGTTTACAACTAAGGAGTGCCTCTTAGGATTCCGAGACTTGTTATGAAGGGAGCTACAGAAAGGGCTGGGGGAGCAACTCAGTTGGTAGAGTGTTTCCTTAGCATGTGCAAGGCCCTGCGCTCAGTTCCCAGCACTGCAGACAGACCAACCAAAAGAAATCCAAGGATGAACATTTCAAAGAGTTAGGGAAAGGGGAAAATAGAACCTTTCTGTGGAAAGAGACTTGCAGTTTCCCATACTCCAGTCTAAGTTAAAATGGTTTTAAAGCAGATTTCTAACCCAGTTATTAAAAACCCTTATCCTGGGCAAGAACACTAGCATTGACTCCAGGGAAATAAGTTATCAGTATGGAATCCAAGAGCATTTAGTGTTATAGTAAACAGCCGAAGTTTCTGGTTGTGTTTCTGATATTCTATCCTATAATAAAGTTAACTCTAATGGAATAAGAGAGGCACAGATGACAGTACTTAAAACTTTTTCAGAATATTCCAGAATGTGTGAGAAGGTAAAGACATTCTTAAAGAAAAAAAAAAAAATACTGGATTTACAGTGCTATCAGGAGTTAATTTTTTATGTATGTGTTTTTATTCTTATTATTATTAGTTACACTTTTGTTGTTGATATGTATGCTAACTAGTCTGGCTCAGAGCTCCTGATCTTCCCAAATGCTGAGATTACAGGTAAATACTGCCATACCCAATTTCAACAAGTCTCTTTTTGAAATGTAAAGCTTACTTTTAATTATGTATACATGTGTGTGTCTGAATGTGGGTATGCCTGTGTGAGTGCAGGTACCAAAGGTACCAGCTCCCCTGAAGGTGGAGTTAGGCTTGTGAGTGGGGTTAATGAAGTGGGCCCTGGGAGCCCATTCCAGCAAGTGTTCCTTTAATGGCTGATCCATCTCTCCAGTACCTAAAACAGAAGTCTTCTCTCTACGCTGAGTGTTGAAAGATTTAGCTCAGGAGTGTATAGAAAGTCAGAAAAATGGGTATTCCTTAATGTGACTTCCATGAGGTCAAAGTCCATGGCATGATAAGACTTTTCAGTGATGCAGCTTCTTGGGGATTATCTGTACTCATATCTGCTCTATATATTGCTTGAGTGTATGCTTATCCTTGAGTAGTAGCTGCACAGATCTGATGAAGACTCTACAGTGTCAAAAAGGAGCATGCCTCTATGCCACTGGTGAACAGTGCTGACCCAAACATCATGGATGCTCAAAGCAACTGTGTTCTCCAATCTACAAAACCTTTGAACATGAAGTGAATACTAAAGAAACAAAGACTGCATTACACTGGCTGTCAGTGAAAATTATAGCTGAACTTATGCTTATGTACAAACTATTGACATAAGGCGAGAAGAGCCTTTGTGAATGCTCTTATGAATCAAATTATGCAAGATGTCTTTGGACTGATTACAATAGATCACTTCAAGGTTGTACTATCAATCAATGTGGAAATCCTTTCTGAATACAAAGAATATTCACACAGTCTCAGAGTCAATCCAGCATTAACAGTGTTTAGAAAGATATGATGGAAGTGAAAATATCTACAGGTAAGTTGGAAGGAATGACTAATCAGAAAAGAAAGAAGTGCCAGGAAGACCCCAATGACAGACTCATCTGAACCAGTAACTGAGAATGTGCTATGTCTCTTTTCTAAAGGTCCCAGATACAGCCAATTTACATGAAAGACAAACTAAACACCATGAACTACTTACAAAACAAACTGAAGAAGTAGAAAATGGAATTAGTGTACTAAAGAGCCATCAAGTCCAGCATGGCAGGACATGCCTTTAATCCCAGGCGGATCTATGTGAATTCCAGGCCAGCCTGGTCTACAAAGAGAGTTCCAGGCCAGCCAAGATAACATAGACTTTGTCTCAAAAAACAAAAACTCTCGAAACAAAAACAAAAATATCAATGATAAAATCAGCAAGAATATAGGTTAGATCATACAAAGTGAGAGGGAAGGTCTAATTTGAGATTTGCATTAAAACAGAAACAGGAGAAAAAAATGGTATTTCTATATCTATCAATATATCAATACTATATCAATATATATCAATACTGTATCTAGAATTGAATATCAAAATTTGAAATAGTCACAGAACAAGATCAAGATTACCCACAAAAGCTTAAGGGTGAGAGTGCCAAGACTAAGGCCCTGCACAAGGGAGTTCAGAGACTAAGTACAAATTAGATACAGATTCTTAAAGAAAAACGGGAAATTATATATTCCAAGTATCTACATACGAACAAAAAAATCCAATGTACTGAGTAGGAATTATCAAAAACAGTGCAAAAGCAAAATGACAACCTACACAAGGCTCAAAAGAGAATGGTTAATCCTCCAACGCTATATGCAACAAAGAATGCACAGATACTAAGAGAAAATGGGACTCAAAGATATACCTAATGCAACTGAAAATTAAAGATCATGAACATGAACTATAAAATAGCAGCCCCAGAAAACAATAATAAATACAAAGAATTAGAGGAATGTCAATGTCCAACATCATTGTCACAGCTCAACAAAAACAGAGAACTAGAAGGAGTAGAAGTAGCTACTGCTTCTTGGTCCTTGGAAGCTTGTTCCTCAGGATCTATATATGGCCAAAGCCTGATCTACCTAGTGAGTTCCAGGCCAACCAAGGCTACATAGTGAGACCATGTCTCAAAAAAAAAAAAAAAAAAGGCTACTTTAGGGAATGCAATCAAAATATGTACAGACTAAAAACCTTTTCTGCAAGATGACATCAAATTGATTATATAACCTTTTGATAGTTCCTTGTTAAATGCTGTATGTCAAAGCCTTAAAATTTTAAAAGCCAAAACTATGTACTCAGATTTGATATTCTAGGCTCTAAGTTCCAGTAGAAGTCTAGGGCAACTAGGTAAAATATTATGACAATCAGGGACCAGAAATAACATGGCTTCTCTTAGCGGTATTTTCTAAACAGTTACTTCCTTGCCATTTGAAAGCTTTACTTGCAGAAAGAACTGATGAAGAGTTTATATAATATTAAGTGGAGCAAAAAACGAACTGAAGGCATCGTGTGTTGATTGTCACGGCACATCGCATCCTCATCAACACAGTAACAACCCTTCAAAGTGTTTCAAATGTTTGTTCATTTGCTTTCTCAGCTACACTGAGCACTTCTCTTCCAGAAATAAACTTCACCTGTGTAACTCCCTCTCTAGACAACCAGGTAAACATTAATGCCTTCCCCACTATCATCTCAGAATGATGGCTTCAAGTCTATAAACAACTGTGGAAGAAACCAAACAAACCAGAGGATGTGCCACTCACAAGCTTCTCATTTGTCACCCTTTCAAATGAACAAAACCAGCATTTGCAGATACAGCAAAGCATCAGTGCTACACGGAGATCATCCATGCTGAAACATTGTGCTTTTACCTTCAGACCCAGTTTCACTATTGCACATGTCTCCTACAGATGAGAGCTTAACGCAGATATTGGTATCACTGAAAACAAACAATCCATAAAAAACGTAAAGGAGTATCAAAGTAAATGTGCAAGTAACACTGGTGCTTAGAGCCCCTTTGTCCCTAAGACAAAGGAGTTAGTGGATGGCAGGAAAAAGGCCAAGTAACTAGACCTGCTTTCCCCCATTTCTCTTTAATAAGGTCTTATCTGCCAGCACACAAACCCAAACCAAAGTCAGGACTGTAACCTAACAAAAATGACCACATTGAGCTGAATTTCTATTTGTTTTTTAACTACACTTCTTTTATATGGGGTAATAATAAGTCCAAGTAGAAAGTAAGTCATTGACATACTTTTCCAAGTAACAGTCCCGGCATCTCCAGCCTCACAGAACAGGGAGAAGAGTTTTCAGCTGCAAGCGCTGGCGAGCTCAACATTCAATCTGGGAACTTGGCACTCTCCGCATGTTCAGGGCGTGCCGATGTATCTCTTGCATCTGTCGGATGCGGTCCTTCTGCCACATTAAGTTTTGAGGCATGGGGTATCTCTGTGTGCCATGCAAGTACCGGTAGGGGATCCTGACATGGCAAGCAGTGGCCCTGCAACGGGGCTGAGGCATTGGAGGAAGGAGCATCCACCTCTTTCTCTCAGCACAGTATCGGTAGGCCTCTTTCCGATACTGTTTGTCAATATCATCACTGTTTTTCCAGCCTCCAATAATGAAGACATCATCTCTGTAATAGCAAATGGCTGCTCCTTCGATGCTTAGGACTTCTGGAGGCAAGCTTTCAAGGATCTCATCAGACACTTGACCGGCAATTTTTCTTACTGCTTCTTCATTTTCTAAAGAATAACTCTTGGGACAGCATGATGCTGTCTGATAAAAGTTTGAATTGACCACAGACATCTGGAAAAAACAGTAATTGTCAATAAGCGGTAAAGATTCCACATCTTGCCACTGCCGAGTCTCTGTATCATAGCAAGTAATTACAGCTTTCAGTCCGTCCTCAGTGTCCCGGTCCACAGGCGTACGGGCAGCAATGTACACAAACCGGTCCTCAATGGCTAGTGCTTTGACATCTCGCAGAATCTTTGGTGCCGACTCTAAGTTGTGCCATTTATCAAGCTCAGGATTGTAAACAGTCACATCTTTAAAGCCAGGGCTAAAATTGCCGTGTCCTCCAATGCTATACAGCTTCCCTTTGACTTCTGTTAGCCCAAAAGAGTGCTTTCTGGTCATCAGACTACAAACATGTTCCCATGTATTCAGGTTTGGGTTGTATCTTTCCACAGTTTTAGCAAATCCTGGTTCCATGGAGCCAGCAACATACACGTAAGATTCTGTAATTGCGACGGCATGTCCATCGAGGTGGTTATGAATGTGGGGCAGATTGACCCATCTATCCTCATCAACAAAATATCCCACACATTCACTTAAATAGTCTCCTCCTTCCGACACACCTCCAATAACCATGATTACGTCCATGTTTTGTCCATAGCGAGGTAACAGTGAGACTTGTGAAGTGGGCTGCTGCAGTGTGCCAGACTGTATATTCTCTGCTCTGAGTGCATGCCTTTCCACTGCTTCTGCCACCAGCTTGACACAAACTTCATTATTGGCCACTAGCCGCTCTGGTTTGACATGCCGTGTAAGGTAGGTGGGTTTCATCTGGGACAATCTGAGCAATTTAAAAAGTTCTTCAAAGTATCTCTCTCTCTCTTCCGCATTTCTCTGAACCCACTTCAAAACTGTTTCAAAAAGAACCTCTTCAGAATCCACAGTAATTTCCAAGTCCGAAAGCCAGTCCCGAATGAGATGGAAAGGTAAAGTGTAAAATTCCTCATCCTGAATGACTTTATAGAAATTTCTCCGTATCATATCTGCAGCTTTCAGAGCAAGCTGGCTCAGGGTATACATGTGGGCTAAGCTATGAATGGCCACACAATTTGAGAGATGAAGTTTTTTCTTGAGAAATTCTCCACAGAATTCTTTTAAACGAATTAATAAAAATCTAGAATCAAGAAAAAAGAGAAAAGATTGACTTTGGAATATATATTATATATTGTTGTATGTATACCTGAATTATACAAATTAAAATGGTAGGATTAATTTTATAAGCGCAAGCCTGGAAAGACTATTCTCCCCCTGCAAATTAGCAAACAGTATGCTGGAAAGTATTTTTTAGGAGGAAGGGTTTGAAATAGTTCTCTCTATGCAGATGGCTCAGAGGGTAAAGGCACTCGCCAGAAAAAGCCTAGAGACTTTCCATCCCTAGGACCCATGTTGAGGTGGAAGAGAAACTCATGTCACAAAATTCTCCTCTTACCTCCAGATGTGCACTGTGGCACCCATATATCATAGACACACAATAATACATTTACAGGCATGAGTCTCTAATCCTAATACTCAGGAGACTGAGACAGCAGAATCACAGGGTAAGGGCCTACCTGGGAAACTTAGACCCTGTTTCAAAACTTAAGAAAATGAGAAAGGGGAGCTAGAGGGATAGTTTAGTAGTAGTTCTAATGATCTTTTTTATTTTTTTAAGACAGGATTTCATTAACTCTGGCTGTCCTGGAACACAGATCCATCTTTCTTTCTCTGCCTCCTGAGTGCCGGGATTAAAAACATGTGCCACTATGCCTGGATTCTACTGTCTATATATGGGTATTTTGTCTGCAAGTATGTCTGTGTACCACATACATGGCTGGTAACCTTGGAAGCCAGAAGATGGGGGGAGGGTTTCTCTGTGTAGCCCTGGTTGTCCTGGAACTCACTTTGTAGGTCAGGCTGGCCTCGAACTCAGAAATCCTCCTGCCTCTGCCTCCCAAGTGCTGGGATTAAAGGCGTGTGCCACCACGTCCAGCCCTTTATTCATTTTTAATGTGTACTCTTAAGTAACTTAATCTATTTTATGGCTTTAATTATAAATTATATGTTAGTTTCCTCCAATTTGCATTTATCTCTACTTTTCCATGCTTACCCTTTTTTCTGGCTTTGGGACTCAATCTCCTATGTAGCTCTGCCTGTCCTTGAAATCAGAGATCCAACCGGCCCTGCCTCCTAAACACTGGGATTAAAGGTATGCTCCCATTTTTTTGTTTGTTTGTTTGTTTGAGACAAGGTCTTACTCTATAGCCCTTGGCTGTCCTGGAATTCACTCTGTAGACCAGGCTGCCTCGAACACAAAGATCCACCCACCTCTGTATCCTAAGTGCTGGGATTGAAGCGGTGAGCCTCCACTGCCACCAGCTCTCTTATTTATTTATTTATTTATTTATTTATTTGGTTGGTTGGTTTTGAGCCTCCACTGCCACCAGCTCTCTTATTTATTTATTTATTTATTTATTTATTTATTTATTTATTTATTTATTTATTTGGTTGGTTTTTCAAGACAGGGTTTCTCTGTGTAGCCCTGGCTGTCCTGGAATTCACTCTGTAGACCAGGTTGGCCTGGAACTGAGAAATCCGCCTGCCTCTGCCTCCCAAGTGCTGGGATTAAAGGTGTGCACCACCATGCCTGGCTTCTCTTTTTATTTTTAAGACAGAATTTCTCTATGTAATCCATGCAGGTCTAGAACTCCTGTTCCTTCTGGCTCAGCCTCCCAAGAGTTGGGGTTACAGTAATGTGTCACTGTCCTTGGCTCTTTTTCCAGTATAATCTCAGTGTTTGGAAATATCCCTATTCTAAAAATATATTTATGTTTTAGTGTTTTGCCTGCATTTATGTATGTGCTCCACATGTGTGCCTACTGCCAACATCAGAAGAGGGAGTTGGACCCCCAAAGTGGAGTTACAGATGGTTGTGAACTGCCATGTGAGTTCTGGGAATTGAACATAAGCCCTCTGGAAGAGCAGCCACTCTTAATGGTTGAGCCATCTCTCCAGCTCCTGGAAATATCCTTTTTTGTTAGATTGTTTCTTCTTGTGATTTCTTTCACAGCTTAACTGGAGACACAATGTCCTTCAATCTGAAGCGTACTCAGTTATCCTGACCATGCTCACTGACCTTCCTGTCATATCTGATCTTTTCCACATCTTTTGTATGTTTGAGCATGAATGTAGACACAAGGCTTTGACATCAGATGTCTTTCCTTGATTAATCTCCACCCCTTTGAATCCAATTTTTTTTTTTAGAGATTTTATGTGTATGAGTGTTTTCCCTACGTGTATATTTATGTACCATGTATGTCTGATGCTCTTGATGGTCAGAAGACATCAGATCCACTGAAATAGTAGATACAGATAGTTGTGAGCCACAAGGTTGGGGCTGAGAACCTAACCAACCTCGGTCCTCTGTAAGAGAAAACAGTACTCTTAACCACTGGGCTGTCAGTCCAGACCCCCACCTTATTTTTCCAGACAAGGTCTTTCACGGGACCTAACCCATTGTGCCAGACTGGTATCAGTCTGTTTCTGCTCTCTTCCCCAAGGCTGGGGTTACAGAAATGCACGATCATGCCCTCATGCCTGCAGTACAGGCATGTTTTCCACATCTGGGCCATCTCTGAAGCCCCTATTTTTCCACATCTCTTTTGAAATATAAGGAAATGGGACAAGTTCTCCAGCCTAGCTGAGCTGGATATGTAGACCAGGCTAGACAAAAATTCAAAGATCGGCTTGCCTCTGCTTTCCAAGGGTGTTGAGATTAAATGTCCAACATTTTTTTCACACTGTAATAATAATCTGATCTTTCCAATAGCTTGAGTTAAAAATAAATCTTCTGGCTGGCTAGGCAGTAGTGGCACAGGCCTTTAATCCCAGCACTTGGCAGGAAGAGGCAAGTGGATCTGAGTTGAAGTCTGGTCTACAGAGCTAGTTCTAGGACAGCCAACGCTACACAAAGAAACTCTGTCTCCGAAAAAAAAAAATTATTTTTTTCCTTACTCCTGTGTCGAGCCCACCAGTAATTCATCTCCTCTATTTCAAAACACAGATGGCCTACAGAGATGGCTCAGCAGTTAAAAGCACTGGCTGTTCTTCTAGAGGATCCAGGCTTAATTTCCAGCATCCACATGCCCTCTTTCTGCCCTCCTTAGGCACCAAGCACTGATACTGTGCATATATACACACAGGCAAAACACCCTTATACATAAATCCCAAAGCATACACCGTTCTCATCATCTCCCTTCTTCAATCCAAGCCTCCACCACAATGACCTAGTCTCTGCTACAGCTCTTGCCGCACCCTGTCCTACCGTTTTTTTTTTTGATACAGAATTTATTAAGTAAAACAGAATCATTCTCAGTGCCCTCTAATTTTAAAAAGGTCAGTTTCTTTCACAGGCCCATAAGGCCTTAGGGCAAAGGCTCTTAACGTGTAGGTTGTGACCCCTTTGGGGATCAAGCAACCCCTTCACAGGGGTCAAATATCAGATAGCCTGTATATCAGATAGTCACAGGAGCAAAATTAGTCATGAAGTAGGAAGGAAATGATTTTATGGTTGGGGTCACCACAACATGAGGGTTGCAGCACTAGGCAGGGTGAGCACCACTGCTCCAAGGGATCCGTGCATGCTCCCCACCCCTTGGATGCCTTTGCTCCTTCCATCCTGCCTCCCTGCATGCAGCTATATAACCCAGGCTGTTCTCTCCCTCTACCGGAAGCACCCTACCTTGCCACCTATATGCCTTTGCTATGATTTCTGAACATTCTTTATACGCCCAATTTAAAAATAGTCCCTCTCAGCCTGGTCTAGAGAGTTCCAGAACGGCCAGCATTACATAGTGTGAACCTATCTCAAAACAAAGAAATAAAAAACAAACAAAAACTCCTCTCCATTAGGGCCTACGACGCACAGCAGCCCCACACCTCATTCTGCAACACAGCTGTAATTATTCAACACGTTATATTCCTTGTTAAACATCAGGAGAGTTTGACAAGGAAAAGGATTTTCATGTGTTTGGATCACTGCTGGCTATATATACCCCCTCCCCCAGCACTTTAACGAGGCCAGCGTCTAGCGTTCAAGAGGTATGTGTTAAAGGATTTGTAACAGTACTAGCATCTCCACCTGCCTCCAAACCAACCTCTGGCGCGTCCTTTCTGGCTCCCTACAATCCATTTTCCACAACCCACTTTTCACTTTTGAAATATTTAATTATTTCGTATTTAAAGTTTAAAATCAGATCATCTCTACCCAGCTTCCCATCCATCACACTCAGTAAAACCCAAACATTCCTCACACACCCTCCAGTCTTTTAACCCAGCATATCCGGAATCGCTGGATTTTCTTTTAACGTCCTTTCTCGAAGCCAGCCTGGATCCTGCCTGAGGCCTTTGGGGAAGCCTGTAATGTGTACCCATTCCCTTTTGTACGGCCAATTTCTCTTGCCACTGCGAGGTCGGTTTAAATGACATTTCCTCCGATCCGTAGCTAGCCCTTTTTAAATGTCATCATCACAGGGAGTCGAAACACTACCCACCGTTTTTCCATCGCCTTTGTCCCTACAACCTGAAATCTGCGCTCAGGGGTGCAATGCGCACAAGCCAGACAGACTCTCAGGGGGCATCCTCGGTGCCAGGCGCGGTGGTTGTCCCGCCGCGGGCATAATGAAGGAGCTGGCATCACAGACACGGGCCACCCCCCCCCCCAACCCTCGCTCGCCCACCGCCGTCTCACCTGTCCGCCAGCTCCAGCACCTCGTGCACGCTGCCGGTGCTCACTCGGATGCGGCCGGTGTACATGTACTCGATCACGGCTTCCACCGTGTCAGGTTCGGGTCCCGGCTCTGAGCTCCACTTGCGCATCTCCACCCGGCCCGAGCGCGATTCCGAAAACTGACCCGAGAGTAAGGGCGTGAAGTACTCGGTGGCCGCGGCCAGCACCGAGCGGTGGGCACGGAACTCGCGACCTCCGGCCCCGCCGAAGCACAGGGTGATGTCGCAGAACAGGCCTTGACGCCGCTGCTCGTTCTGCCGCCAGGACAACTCGGAGCAGTGAGTGCTGCACTCGAAGTCCTCGGCCTCTGGGCCCGGATCGCCCCCGCCCGTGTCGACCAGGGTAGAGATGCCGGCCCCGGTCACGAAGTCTACCGTGCCACTGCCTCGGACCTCGGCGGCCAGGCTCGCGGAGCCGGCGACGGCCGTCTCCATGCTCTCCATCTCCAGCACTTGAAAGGATGCAGCCGCGGCCGCAGCGGCCGCCGCCGCCGCCACCGCCGCCGCCATCTTGACGCCGCCGTACCGGCCCCCTCAGCTTCCGAACGGTGCGGCGACTCTGGTGCGACACAGAGGCATTCTGGGATTAAATAGTGCGCGCGGGGCGGAGCCGCGCCTGCGCACTTCCGCCGCGCTGACGCCCTCTAGCGAGGCCAGCGCCGTTCTCGGAGCCAGAAAAAACCTCAGGTTTACCTTTTTCTCTCTCCTCCATTATGGTGGCCGCCTGTGCTTATCTTGTTGAATTTTCTTCTACTTTAAGTTGCTTTGGAGTGTATCCTTGCCATCACACGTACACACAGTTTTTTGTTTGTTTGTTTTTGAACTTTCTCTGTAGACCACGATAGCCTGGGATTCGCCTTGCCCCTGCCCCTGCTGGCCTGAGCCAATCCCAGCACTTGGGAGGCAGTGGCAGGCTGATCTCCCTGAGTTCGAGGACCCAGTCTCAGAAAGTGAGTTTCGGGACAGCTAGGAATACACAGAGAAACCCCGTCTCGAAACAAAACGATTGACTTTGGAGAGAAAGTATTTTTTAAATTTTATTCTTATCAAAGTGTCTATGCACATGTCCTATAGAGGACTGGTGTTAGATCCCCAGTAGCTGGAGTTAAATAAAGGTGGTTAAAAACCCACCTGATAAGGGTGTTGGGAGCCAACAATCAAACTGGTTCTCTAAGAGAGCACTCCTTTTTTTTTTTTTTTTTTTTTTTTAACAGGGGTTCTCTATGTAGCCCTGGTTGTCCTGGAACTCACTCTGTAGACCAGGCTGGCCTTGAACTCAGAAATCTGCCTGCTTCTGTCTCTCAAATGCTGAGATCAAAGGCGTGCACCGCCACTATCCTTCGAGAGAGCACTCCTAACTGTTAAACTATCTTTCCAATCCAGGAGGGAGGGAGTATAAAGAAAAATAACGTTGTTAAAGTTATTTGTTTATTTTTGCAAGTGTCTCTCATGTAGCCCAGGGTGGCCACATACTTGCTGTGTAGTTAAGGATGACTTTGAACCCCTGATTCTTCTGGATTTTGGGATTACTAAAGTGTTCCTGAGCACACCCAATTTAACATAAGCTATATAAGAAACCAGGGGACCGGGCAGTGGTGGTGCACACCTTTAATCCCAGCACTTGGGAGGCAGAGGCAGGCGAATTTCTGAGTTCGAGACCAGCCAGGTCTACAGAGTGAGTCCCAGGACAGCCAGGGCTACACAGAGAAACCTTGTCTTGAAAACAAAACAAAACAAAACAAACAAACAAACAAAGAAACCAGGGCAGTTTAATCACCCCAGAACCAATAAAGAAATAACCCTAAAAAAATTACATCTATTTATTTTATGGTGGGGTATTTGTGTGGAGTACAAAGGACAATTTAATGAACATCATTGTTAGAGAATGGAACTCGAACTTGAGTCATTAATTAGGCTTGGTTGGTGGTAGGTGCAATTAGCCATATATTTTTTGCCCACAAAACAGAATATCTATCTATCTATCTATTTATCTATAGGCAGGGTTTCAGCCAGGTAGGGGTGACTGTCCTGGAACTCACTCTGTAAACCAGTCTGTCCTTGAACACACAGAGTTCACCTGCCTCTGCCTCCCAAGTGTCACCAGGCTGAGAAAAACATAAGACTTTGTGTCTTAGGTTGGTAAAAGTAGCACACGCCTGTAACTCCAGCAGCTGGGATGCTAAGGCAGAATCCTTTGTGGAAAGACAACCTGAGCTAGGCTGTCTCAAATGAGGACCGAGTCTCAGGTAGGTGGGTGAAGGTGGGGAGTTACTTATATCTGATTTCCTAAAAATGGATATTGCCTAACTTGGAAGAACACAGAATGAAATGAGGTAGTGCCGAATCAAATGTTGGCTGCATGATTACCATTTCATATAGACTAGATAAAAGTGAATGAAACCAGCTCATGGGAGGATCTTTGAATTTCAGAACAGGCTGGTCTAGTGAGTTTTGGGACAACCAGGGCTACATGGAGAAACACTGTTATCAAAAAACAAAACAAATAAAAGTTACTTTGAAATTTTAAGCAAGATAGTGGAGTATTTAGTATAGGTATGTAGTATAGTTATTGCATGTGCCTCACACACCTGCTGTTAGAGAACTTTTCCTTCCACATCATATTTACACGGTCAGGCTTAGCAGCAAATGTCTTCACCTGGCAAGCCCTCAACTTGATTTTTAAATGTCACTGATAGAGGATGGATTGTACCAGGACAAAAGAGGAAATAAAGGCACCGGTTAAGTAGAGCAGATATAGATCAGAGGAGAGTTGGAAGGGTAAATGAATAGAACTTGGAACCCAGTAGAGCAGAAAGGCAACTCTCCAGCTTTTGGCTTGAGTAATAGCTAGAGCTATGGGTACCATTCATTAAGGGGAAAGTGTTGTGTTAGAAGCACGACTCCAGACAGACCACACCAGGCCAAACAGTTCCACATGAGGGTTACTGTAGGAGAGATGGGCAAAGGTGGCAGTGAAAGAGAAGGGGGGGGGCAGAGAGAGAGAGAGAGAGAGAGAGAGAGAGAGAGAGAGAGAGAGAGAGAGAGAGAGAGATTAGAGAGGTCTTCCTTTTATTTGGATAGTGACACAGTAGCCGCCAAATAGACTCTGGGAATATGGTGGCGGCTGCCTTGGCAACAGATGTGCAGGTCACCGCTGCCTAGGTGGGTTTGGAGGCGATCCTGATACCAACAGAAAGTGCAGTATAGGAGTGTATTTTTCATAAGCTGGTGTTTTAATAGCTTTTTCTTTTGGAAGATTTTTAAAGATACTTTTGGGGGTTGGAGAGATGGTTCAGCGGTTAAGAGCACTGACTGCTCTTCTGAAGGTCGTGAGTTCAAATCCCAGCAACCACATGGTAGCTCTCAACCATCTGTAATGAGATCTGATGCCCTCTTCTGGGGTGTCTGAAGACAACTACAGTGTACTTACATTAAATAAATAAATAAATCTTTTAAAAAATTACTTTTAATTATGTGCAGGTGTCTACACGTGGGTATGTGCACATGAGGTGTCCTAAGAGGCAGTTGGAGTTACAGATGGTTGTGGGCAACCCACTGTGGTTCTGGGAACTAAACTCAGCACCCCAGGATGCGCAGCAAATGCTCTTACCCACCAAGCCTCCTCTCCAGATCAGTCTTTTCTATGTTTGAAGACAGGTTCTCTATATCCTAGGATATAAAGACTAGAAGGTGCACATACACTAGGCTGGCCTTGAACTCTGATCTGCCTGTCCCTGCCTTCCAAGTGCTGGAACTAAAGGTGCCACCAAGCCTAACCTTTAGGGCTTTTATATCCTTTGAGGGGTGGGGGGGCACTGAATATATAATGGGGTTTTCATTATCTTCCTTTTCAAGAGGCAAAGGCAGATTTTAAAATGCTAAAACTAAGAGCTGGGCGTACATGGTACACGCCTTTAATCCCTGCAGAGGCCACTGGCCTGGTCTACAAGTTCCAGGACAGCTTTGTCACAAAAGCAGAGGACACAGAACACAGAACAGCAACACGCCATTGTTACTATCTAGTTTATTTAAACCAAACATGATAGATAATACAGAGAAGAGACTGAGGTGGCAGCTGCCCAGAATCTTTGTGGGTTATAGATGCAGAACAGCTGTGAGTCTTTGGACCCACACTTCAGTAACAGACAAGTTGGCTGCATGAACACAGAGGACACAGACACAAGACATTTCACAGCTTTTTGCTTTGCATTTCCATTTTAAACACTTGTATGTTACAACTTGACATTTAAGTTACTACACCACATGTGCGATAATGGCTAAGGATACAATGGTCCCAGCCNTCCTCCCCTTGACATAAGTAGACACTGGTCTGTAACACGGAACATTTCAGTGGNATACTAAATAAACCCTTAACACATAACATAGAAAAAAAAGGAGATCCTTAAAAATCAGATTAATACAGTGTTCTTCACGTTGTGTGAAGCTGAACGGGAAATGGGATACCAGACAGTGGTCCTACAGACAGATAGTATCTTGAAGTCTTAAAACTTGCATTCCCTTCCTCTAGAGGAAAAATAAATTTTTTAACTAATTAAAAAAAGAAAGCAACATCCTAAGGCCCTAGGAGAACACTATTCTGACAGTGCTTGCTGAGACTCTTCCATGTAATAGATATAGCAGGTAGCAGAGCAAATGTCACAAGTATTGGCTTGCTTTTAAATTTCTATGCTTATATANANAGANATATATAAAAAAAATACTAAGCTTCTTTGTGTGGACTNTATGGGCCGTGGGTGTCGGCCTTCCATGCCTGCACATCAATGGCTATTTCCACTCCAGGCCCAGCCTATACTGGACTCTGCTTCCAGCTATCTGTCCGCTGTATTGTCGAGGAGGGGGTTTTGTCTTCCTTTTCCTANAGTAGGGTTCCTGGCTCATTTACATGCTCATGTGTTCCGGAAGAACATAGGAAATATCATCCCATGGGTGACGATACAGCCCTTGCTTCAGCCTCTTCTGGTCAAGATAGTGCCCTAAAATGGAGTCAAGGTGTCTGTTATTAGTTTCAAAAGTCATGGCAAAGGTCGGAAAATGGGAGGGGACTTCTTCCTGACAGACAAAATATAGACACAGGGTTGAGGATGTAGCTCCGTGGTGAGGTGTTTGCTTAGCACACACAGGGCCTTCCCAGGAGTTAACCCTCAGCAATGGGGGCAGATAAGAAACCACACACACACACACACACACACAAATTCCAGATTCACTTCATAGATAGATAGATAGACTTGGTAAAAAGAGAACCATTAGACTGAATCTATTTTTCTTAGCTAGTAATGGAAACTACTCCCAGTAATAAAAGGAAAATAGATAAAGATAAGAAGAAAAGTTAAATAAGGACCGAGAATGACGTAGACCTCCATGTGCCACCCACCCAAACAATAATTAAAAACAAAAGAATGGTGATAAAGACTCTGACATCTGTTGTAGGAGCTCACACACACAGGGCAAGGAGTGTAGCAAGAAACCCTCGAAACCACAGCCAACTCACCAATGAAGCCCATACTCCTTCCTAGCACAAAGATGCCATTGAGGGCTCCAATGTCAACATATTCATCAGCTTCCTCCCTGAAACACACAAACAACGGGTTCTTTTAAAATGAATCACGTGACCATCTTCTTAAAGAGATAGCACTACTTCCTCCCAGAGAGCAGTTCTAGAGTTCCAAAGCGGAAAAAGGGGGGTGTTGTGGGAGGCAGAGCTGGGGGCAACTTTTAGCCTCCTCCTTATGCCTCACACACTTGTTAAGTTCCCTCACAGTTGGGAGGAAACAGCAGAAGAAATCAGCTAGCGCTGGAGCTGAGGCTCTGCCGCTCACCGGGTGAAGGAGCCACAGTTCCTGAGCATGTCCACAAACGCAACGCCGATGAAGCCGTCCACATTCAGGATAAGATTTGGCTTCTGAGAAGGCAAAAAAAAAAAAAAAAAAAGGGTTATCATTTCTCATTTTTTTCCTGATGTCTTCACTGTTCGTTACTATTACTATGGCGGTTTGTAGGCATGTTATTTGTATACTCTGCAAAGATTATCTTCATTATTCTAATGCTGATTTCTCTGGTTGCAATCCAGACACCACACTGGAATGCTTATTCTAAGTATCTCCTGCCTCAATGTTGTGGGAGTACTGCTCCCCATTTAAACATTTATAAAATCACCACTAACAGATAACTTAATTGGACTGAGACGCTCCTGGGAGTTTGGTGAGTCTCGTAACTGGATTTGTCTGTGAGAACTTTCCAGAGAGGACTCAATAAGGGGAGACCTGAAATGACTGTGGGAAGTACCATCTCACAAGCTAGGAGCCCATGTGGAGCGGAAGGAGAAAGCTTGCTGGGATGGACTGAGCCACTCTGTCCTGCCAGCCTTTGCCTGCCACTCCAGCCTGGAACCCCTAGAAGACAACACATGAATCCTCCCCTATGACCTGCCAGGTCATAGTAATGGGAAGCTGCTAACATTATGACTATGAACTTTGACACCATTCAAAAATGTTCTTTTTGGGCAGGGTGTGGGACACAGACAGCACTGTCTACTATATAGTGACTTCAAAGCCAGCCTATACCACATAAGCCCTGTCTCAGAACAAATAAAAACCTCCATAACTAAGAAATCCATCCCAAAATGGGACGGAGGGAGGGGTGGGGTGGGGGCGGGGCAGAGGTAGACACAAAGCCCTCCCCTCCTTACCTTGGAGGTGGTAATCTTCTCCACTTCCAGGGCATAATCGAGCAGTGGGGTGGCGGGGAAGTGCTGTTTGACAAAGTCCTTGAGGATCTGCACTCGCATGTCTGGGTTGTTTATCTAAAAAAAGATCCAGTTACAGAAACACTCGCTCAGACACAGCAGTCAAGGGAGATGCTTGTGCAACAAGTGGACAGACCTGTCTGTACCTATGTTACCCTGGAGCCACCATGGGGACCCAACCTGTGCATACAATTCCTCATAGCACCCCTAAGGATAACGCTGAGAGCTGGAAGGATTTTCAAGACCCCTTATGTCTCATTTGGGTCCCAAAACAACCTCTGTAGAGGTCTCTTTTATTATAAGAAAGGAACTGGGCCTCACCCCGTCCCCAGATGGTTAGGAAGTTAACCAGTATCTGTGGGGTTAGGCAGAGGGGGCTGGATTCAGCCATTCTCGACCCTGTTTTAGGTTCTGGTCACAAGCCAGACTGCTGACCAGCTCTGTCATCCAGTTGAGCTAAAAAAAAAAAAAAAAAAAAGTTCTGCACATGCTTGGAATAGGGCAGCAATGTGCACACCCAAACATCTTAGGAAAAAATCCAGACCTATGACAGATGAAGTTAGCCATCTGTTTAGATACTGCCCTGTCCTGGTTGGTTTCTGTCAATAAGCTAGAGTTACATGGTAAGGGAAACCTCAAATGAGGAAGTGCCTCTATTAGAATGGCCTGCAGGCAACTTCGTGGGAAATTTCCTTGATTAGTGATTGAAGTTCCCCCTTCAGTTCCTATTTTTCCCTGCCCTTCCTCAGCCAAGGACTCTGCCCTAACAGCTATGAGATGAAAGAAACCCCTCCTTCCCCAAGTTGCTTCGGATCAGGGTATTCTTATTCCGGCAACTGAAACCCCAACTAAACTGAGTGTAATGGTGCACAGTTGTAATTCCAGGACCTGTGATCTCTGTGAGTTTGAGGCCAGCCTAGTCTACATAGGGAGTTCCAGGACAGCCAAGGTGCAGAAAGATCATCTCAAAAAACAAACAGAAGGGCTGGAGAGATGGCTCAGGGGTTAAGAGCACTGACTGCTCTTCCAAAGATCCTGAGTTCAAATCCCAGCAACCACANGGTGNCTCACAACCATCCGTAACAAGATCTGATGCCCTCTTCTGGCGTGTCTGAAGACAGCTACAGTGTACTTACATATAATAAATAAAAAAATTTAAAAAAAAACAAAAACAAAAACAGAAGAGGGAGAGGAGAATGGAAACTAAGACAGAGAGCCCACGGCTGACCGTGGGTGAGTGAGATGACTTAGACATACTCCAAATCCTACCACTGGTGACCTAAAGGACATGCTCTCGGGGCATCCACATGACTGTCACCCTGAACCGTTTTAAATACTGTCTTTCCCTATGGGTCTACCTCAATCGAGTTTGCCTTAATATTACTACTTTTCTGAACGAGTATGCCAAGTCTAACTGTCTGACTTGCCTTAACCAGTGCAATACGAGCAAAGGGCCAGAGATGGATCAGCAGGTTAAGGCACCTGCCACCAAGCCTGACAACCCGAGTTCTACCCACATGGAGGAAGGAAAGAACTGACTCCAACAGTTGGCCTTTGACCATCTGCAGTCCTCCCCCACCCCCAACCCTACAAGTCCAGTACTGCTTAGCTTGAATGACAGAACAGCCATGGCTAACCATTGACGGACACGGTATGGCTGCTGAGGGTCACTCAGATCTGTGTGACAGGAAGTGCAGTCTTGTAGAACGTAATTGATGCTTCTCCCTGATCTTTCTCCTACAAGGTCGTTTGGATAACTGAAGCTGAATGACCTGAGAAAGAACCCCGAGGGCCATCAGTCTCTAGCGTGACTGGGAGTCACCTTGCCTTTGGCGTCTGTCTATAGAGCCAGAGCTCTGCATACCGGGAGTCAAGAGTGTGACTGTTTCTTACTCTTTTTTGAAAGTCTGTGTTTTGTCTGCACATATGTGTGTGCACCACCTGTTTGCTGGTGCCCAGAATCCAGAAGAGGGTTTTACAGTTACAGTTGTAAGCTGCCATGTGGGTGCTGGGAACTAAACACATGTCCTCTTTAAGAGCTGCATGCACTCTCAACTGTGATGCCATGGCTCCAGGCCTCCTATCGCCACTCATTCCACAGATGCCTCAGTTTACCGATTTTACTCGATGGCCGATGCCCATGATCAGCTTCCCCTCCTTCTTCATCTTGTTGACGAACTCCATGGGGATGATGCCGCTGTCAAAGGCTTTACTGAACATCTTCGCTGCGGCATCCAAGGCACCCCCAAACCGGTCTCCCTGTAGGAGAGACAGAGTCACAGTGCTGAGGAGGATGACTTTCCCAGCCCTGCAAACCATCCCGGATGCCCTGAGCAGCATCTGGCCTGGGGCTTTTACCCTGGGCTCCTAGGAGCCTGCTGCGTTTAGACAGCATGATTCTAGAGCTGCCGCCGCCCAGGAAGGCCAGACTTACAATGGTGAGCAGCCCTGAGGTGAGGCTGGAGACCAGGTCCTTCCCAGCCCGGGCACAGATGATGGTGTTATGGGCCCCAGAGACGGCTGGCCCGTGATCAGCCGTGACCATCAGACACATCTCAATGAACTGGCAGGAATACTTGGGCAACCTAAGGAGGGCACACAGAGGCGCAGTTAGAACAAAGTCCAGGAGCTACAATGACAAGGACACACTTTCCTTTGGAGCCTGATACTACCACCAATTCCAAGCCAAACCCTTCGTGATGCCTGTGCAAGGCTGTAGTTATTTAACGCTGTAGAGCATGTTACTAACCACGGAGCCATCCTTCCAGCCCATAAAAGGTTTCTGAATGTCCAAAGATCAAAAGTTAACTCAAAATCAAATTGTAGTGAATCTGCAGTGTCCATGTCACACCACGTGACTTTACAGCCTTAGTTATGTATACATAATATACACACCCTGATGCAAACATGCTGTCCTACTGTGCAACACCAATAAATGCTGCCTCAAACATCTTGGCTCTGACTTGAGGTGGTGAAACATTATGAACTGCAATTTTCACTACACATAACAAAATTTTTCTTCTCTTAAGGGACATATACATGGGGCTGGAGAGATGGCCCAGTGGTTCAGAGCATTGGCTGGTCTTCCAGAGGATCCAGATTCAATTCCCAGCACCCACATGGCACCTCACAACTGTCTGTAACTCCAGTTCCAGGGGATCCAATACCCTCACACAGACAACAGACAGACACTCAGGAAAAAAACACCAAAAACTTAAAATAATAAACAAGTAAACAGGGGCTGGTGAGATGGCTCAGTGTGTAAGAGCACCCGACTGCTCTTCCGAAGGTCCGGAGTTCAAATCCTAGCAACCACATGGTGGCTCACAATCTTTTCGGGAGTGTCTGAAGACAGCTACAGTATACTTACATATAATAAATAAATAAATAAAGATTAAAAAAAATAAAAAAATAAACAAGTAAACAAACAAGATTCTTAAAAACAAAAAACAAACCAAAAAACAAAAAACAAACCCTGTCTCCACAAAAAAACCAAAAACTCTGAAAATCAGCTGAGCGGTGGTGGCACACGCCTTTGACCCCAGCATGTGTGAAGCAGAGGGAGACTGATCGCTGGGTTTGAGGCCAGCCTGGTCTACAAATTGACGCCCTGCCTCAAAAAAATAATGGGGAAAAAAAGTGGATGAAAGGGGTCCCCTGTCACCAAAGATGCTTTGGTGGTCAGCATGAGTTTCTTTCTGTAACAGGATTTGGCCTATAATTGTGACGACGTCTCTTTCCAAGTGCCTGCTACCAGAAAGGAGCTGTGGCCCTGCCCCATACATCCTACAGTGTTCAATCTCCTCGCTATAATCAAGAGCAATGTCTGGAGACTGGGGGCTGGAGGGTGTGGGGGAGAACCCAGAGAAACCTATACACTACACTGTCCAGGAAAGGCCTAGGGCGTGGCCGCTGCATCTCTATAGGCAAAGGAGGAGAGAAGCCAAGGCTCTCACGTGGAGATTCGTCAGTGCTGTGGAACTGCACGCCTGCGGCCTTGTGGGACTGTCAGCCTCACGAAAGGCTAACCCTGAGAATGAGGGAGGGAAAGTGCGAGCACCTACAGTTCAGCCTGCTGAGAGGAAACTGCCAAGGGGAATCAGTCTGGGACTTCACGCAGCTCTAGCAGCCCCACTGGCTAAGTTCACACCTGTCCAGACCACCCCACCCCACCCCCTGCTGACCCAGAGGTCACCATACTGTCTGTCCCATTTCTTTAAATGTTCCCAAGACTTCCCCTGAGGCCACTCCTTTTCATTCTCTTGGTTTACAGTGACCTTTCTGTCGGCCTGTGGCCAAATGACGGTGACACTTTTCAGTCTGCCCACCCCAGCTTCTGAGTCAGGGGCAAGCTATGGGCTCTAAGCCCAGTGCCCTATATCACCCCTGTCCATGTGTCTCACCTTCTCTGGAACCAGAGGAGACCGAGGACACCACCGATGCCCATCTCCTCCTTGAAGACCTCAGTGATGGGCATGCCCGCATAAATGAGCTCCTGCCCTCGCTCGTCACAGATGCTGGTCATGAACGAGGCAGGTTTTCGGATCAAACCCAGCTCCTAGGCAGACACGAGGACAGAGGGTTATGGTGGCCAGCAGAGGACTTTTTTTTCCCCCAAGACAGACAGCTAGCTGTGTGTGCTCTCAGGAATGCCTTGGCCACTCTGATGGCCAAGCAGTAAATACCCAGACCAACTCTTCTCAAGAAGTGGAGGTTAGCAAGGCACAGAGGTGCACACCTTTAACTGAGAGAGAGGGGCAGGCGATCACTGAGTCTGAGGACAGCCAAGGCTACACAGAGAAATCAAACAAAACAACAACAAGAA
Organism: Mus pahari; assembly: GCF_900095145.1. Taxonomy (NCBI): domain Eukaryota; kingdom Metazoa; phylum Chordata; class Mammalia; order Rodentia; family Muridae; genus Mus; species Mus pahari. The sequence goes on from NC_034603.1 coordinate 67,947,008, forward strand.
CAACAACAAAAGAAGAAAAAAGGAAAAGAAAGGGGGAAAAAAAAAAAGAGGTCGAGGCCAGGATACTAGAGTACATCTCTCAGGTCAACACTGAGGCAGAGGCTGGTGGATCACGGGCTCTACACACCAAGTTTGAGGCCCACCAAGACTACTTAGCAAGCCTGCCATAGTGTGCCTTTTACTTAGTGGACCTGACTCTTTTTTGTTTGTTTGTTTGTTTGTTTCAAGACAAGGTTTCTCTGTGTAGCTCTGGCTGTCCTGGAACTCACTCTGTAGACCAGGCTGGCCTTGAACTCAGAAATCCACCTGCCTCTGCCTCCCAAGTGCTGGGATTAAAGGCGTGGGCCACCACCGCCCGGCGGACCTGACTCTTAAATGTCTGTCCATGTACAATTTAGTTAAATCCTTTTAACTGCTATGTGATACATCATCATAATTATCGTCTGATAATCTCCCATGATAAACACTAACTAAACAAAAAATTTAAATATATTCCTTCCTTTGTATGTTCTAGGAAAGCATTCCTTAGAAGTAGCTTTCTAAGCCGGGCAGTGTGGCACTTGTCTTTAATTCCAGCACTCAGAAAGCCAAGGCAGGTGGATCTTCGTGAGTTCAAGGTCAGCCTGATCTACAGAGTGAGTTCCAGGACAGCCAGGGCTACGGCAGAGAGTCCCTGTTTTAAAAAAAAACCAAAAAAAGGAAGAAGGAAGAAGAAAGGACAGAGGAGAGAAGGAGGAGGAAGGAAGAAAAAAGGGAAGAAGGTAAGGGGAAGAGGAAGAAAAAGGAGAAGAAGGAGGGAAGAGGGAGGAAGAAAGAAGGAAGAAGAAAAGGAAGAGGAGGAGGAAGAAGAAGTAGCATGTCCATGAACCTCTGATCCTCCTGCCTCTACTTCCCTAGTGCTGACTGTCAGCCACTAAAAACTGGCTCCTTCCAACATCAGATGTGGGTGGGCTGTGTTGCCCATTCTGTCACCTGACCTAAAAATCAAACCAGGGACAATTCTAGTATACAGTGCATGGGACCCAAGAGTTAATCAGAGAGGTTTCTAAGTAGCTGGAAGTCAAACCACCTTAAAAGTCACCAATCCAGCCAGCTGCGATGGCACACACCTTTAATCCTGGCCCTTGGGAGGATCTGAGTTTGAGGCCAGCCTGGTCTAGTAAGATCTAGGACAGCCAGGGCTACTTGTAAGATCCTGCCTCCAGAAAACACCAACTAAGAGCTAGGCATGGGGGCAGAAGCTGTAATCCCAGCACTCGGGCAGCAGAGGCAGACAATCTCTGCGTTTTATTCATAGCAAGTTTTAGACTGTAGAGAGCATGTTTTCAAGACAAATGAACAAAAACCCCAAACCCACCTTCACCCTCCAGATACCCACGACACTTACTCTGGCCCAAGAGTAGTCCATGGGCACTGTTGGAGGTGGCACTTCCTGGGCAGGTACAATGGCTCCTTTGGCCACCAGATCTTCATACACAGACCTGGGAGGGAAGGGGAGACAGGAGACACTATGGTTTCTATAAACATTCTCTTTCTAGGCTTTATCCCAAACACTGTAGGCGTCTTCAGCTGTCAGCTCCCTACTCCTACCAGCTGGATCCCAAGAACTAAATGAAAACAAACTCTAGCCCAGGATGTCCTTGCCCCCACCCCGTTAGCTCCCCTTCACTGGAGGAGGCTTCGTGGGAAGCTGAATGTGAGAACCATGGGAAGAGACGAGAGTAGCCAAGGCAGATTCAGGAAGTCGAAATAGAAAAAAATAAATGCCTAATAACTCTTATCAACCAGAAGTGATACATGATACTCCAAATGACACTTTTTGTTTATTTGTTTGTTTGTTTGAGACAGGGTTTCTCTGTGTGCTTCTGGCTGTTCTAGAACTCATTCTGTAGACCAGGCTGTCCTGGAACTCACACAGATCCGCCTGTCTTTGCCTCCCAAGTGGGATTAAAGGTGTGTGTCACCACTGCCTGGCTAAGATGACGCTTTCTAAACACATCCAAGCCCATGTCTCTTTTTTGTTTTTTTCGAGACAGCGTTTCTCTGTGTAGCTCTGGCTGTCTTGGAACTCACTCTGTAGATCAGGCTGGCCTCGAACTCAGAAATTCACCTGCCTCTGCCTCCCAAGTGCTGGGATTAAAATCGTGCACCACCACTGCCCAGCAGCCCGTGTCTCTTTAACGGCCACCAACACCAGCTAAGCCAGTGGCTTCGGAAACCAGGCAAGGTTTAACACCAGCCTCATTGGCCTTGACCTGATACTTTTACAACTAAAATAAAACAAAAGTCAGGAAAAAGACAGTTTTCCCTGTAGTACATCAGAACAAATGAACAGCTAGGGGTACCCGCCCCCCTCCCCATGTTAGGGGGGCTGCTGTCCTCAGGAGGGATCAGGAAAGGTGGGGAGACCACATCCTGCCCACTCCTTACTGAATGATTTCTCCAAGCTCATCGAAGCTTCGGGGCACAAACACTCCTGCTTCCTTCAAGGCCTGGTTCTTGGCTACTGCGGTTTCAGAAGCCTGGTTGGCACAAGCTCCAGCATGGCCAAATTGGACCTGGAAAGCAAAGAACAGCAACTTTACCAGACTGGTCAGGTCTCCAGGAAAGAGAGGAAATCCTGGGAAACATTAGTACTGACCACAGGCTGGCCTGTGCCCAAGGCTTCACACGCTTTCCTTGATCTAAGCCTTTGTATGCTAACTGAATAGGTAGGAGAGGCGACCCCCGTTATCACAGGTGTGGCACCTGAGGTAGGGAGAAGTTACCTTCTCCAAGGTGACATACATATTGTACAGTAAGGAGAGATACAAAGCTGTCAATCCAACTTCAAGATCACTCTCTTCTCATGAGTCATGTTTGATAACCCTGCGGCCAGTGTAGAGGGATGGAAGGGAGTTTAGCTCTCAGCAACAAGCAAAGAATAGTTAGTTATGCCCTGAAGTCCAAGAGAGTTCAAATGAAAGCAAACATCTCAAGCTGTTCAAAAAGTCAGCGTTTACATCACGAGGCTTACATCTCTATAGCAACAACCAGTAACTGCTGCTTCTTTCTGACCATGGGTTGGAACAAGGTGTATATCCAATGAAACAGGAACATGGGGGAAGAGAAAAGCCCATCAAATAGTTTACTGGGGGTGGTGAGATGGCTCAGTGGCAAAAAGTGCCTGCCACCAAGCATGACAATTGTGAAAAGGACAGACTCCTACATATTGTCCTCTGACCCTCAAATGTATCACAAGGTCACATGCTTGCACTCTAAATATAATAAAAAATTTTTTAAAGAGTTAGGTGGGAGTCAAGCAGTTGGGGAAATAAATGAATCGACCTCTGACTTAGGATGGGACCCAGCAAGCAATCGTACTAGCATCTCATCTGAGTGATCAGTGCTTCCCACCACCAAGTGCTTTCTAAAAGCTCCACTCACAGGATGCTCTGTCTGCTGCCTACTCGTGTTTCCTCAAGGACTGAGTGACTACCCACAACCACAAGGTAGTATGTGGAAGCATTTGAACCTGGGCGATTTTGGTCCCAGCCTGCGTTCTTGCAGATTTAAATGAACAAAAGAGAATCAGTAACATGCTTTGCAGAAAGGTTAATAATGACTTCTCTGCGCTCAGAAACTCCCTCTACGAAGCTCAGCAGATACTTCATAGTGGATCCCTTTTGCTAAGCTGCTCAGGCTGACCTCTGAATTCCTGGCCTCAAGCAATTCTCCTGCCTCAGCAACATGTGTAGGTCACCATACCTGACCAAACAAAACTTTAAACTCTGGGATTTCTCAATAATAGGCAGCATTTTCCTGACTTAAAGCAGCCCTGTCTCTCTGGTGGGCTGGGTGATTGCCTTGAGGGCCTGTGTTCTGAGAACCACACTTGTAGAAGTGCCACTTTATAAGGCCTATCTTGAATTCTCCACTTTTTAAATGTATCTGACTATTTAACCTATATGTGTACATATGCACAATGTGTATGTAGTGGCCAGAAGAGGGCAGCATGTCCCCTGAAACGAGCTACAGAGGACTATGTGTGCTGTCCTGTAGAGAGGTGTTGGGAATTGAACCTGGGCCCTCTGGAAGAACAACCAGTGTTATCTCTGCAGCCCCAGTTTCCATCTCTCAAATATTTCTTCAGTAACTGCCTTCAGTGTGCCAATTAATGGGCATTTCTCACTCTCCTCTCTCTGAAATTAAGAGAGTGACCTACTCAAGGATTCAAGATCAACTGCTTACTCAGACAGTTACTATACTAGCTGATAATCCTTGCAGTGCCATACAACAATCTAAGTTACTTTGTTTGTTTGTTTGTTTTTTTGAGACAGGGTTTCTCTGTATAGCCTTGGCTGTCCTGGAACTCACTTTGTAGACCAGGCTGGCCTCGAACTCAGAAATCCTCCTGCCTCTGCCTCCCGAGTGCTGGGATCAAAGGCGTACACCATCACGCCCGGCTTCTAAATCACTTTTAAGCTGGGTGGTGATGCAGACCTTCAATCCCAGCACTCGGAGGCAGGTGGATCTATGAATTAGGGCCAGCCTGATCTACCGAGTACCCAGATAGTCAGGGCACACAGAGAAACTGACGTGAAAACAACAACAAAAGTAAAAATAAACAAATAAATAGACTCAAGTCTTAAAAAAAAAATTACCTTTAAAATTTAACACATTTCAATGTCCTGTGCTCCCCATGAATAATGGGTAGTGCCAGCAAGACATAAAAAGCAAGGTGCTGAACCCTTGGATGGATCCTTGGCATAGTTGGGTAGGAAGACAGAAGGAAAAGCAGGCACAGAAAGTGTGGAGGAGTGTAGGGGTGACCTTCCCTTTCATCGGATGAAGGTGTGTCCCTGTATTTCCAAATGTGGACGGCTGGGCAGAGAGCTAGCAGGACTTTGGTACTGTCTTTCTATCACCTGCCTAAAAGAGCAAGCCACGCAGTTCTCAGTGCCCGAAGGCACCTAGGAGATGGATCAGGTGCTGCCTTGCTGCTGATTGGCTCGGACTAAAAATGTGGCATTTTGTAAAATAAAGAGCTGATGGCCCAGAATGGTGGATGCCAGGTTAAGTTAGCTAGTGGAGAGAATGCCCCAGTGTGATAGTTTGTATATGCTAGGCCTAGGGAGTGGCACTATTAGAAGGTGTGGCCTTGTTGGAGTAGGTGTGGGCTTTAAGACCCTCATCCTAGCAGCCTGGAAGTCAGTCTTCCTCTAGCAGCCTTCAGATGAAGATGTTCAACTCTCAGCTCCTCCTGTACTATGCCTGCCTGCATGCTGCCATGCTCCCACCGTGATGATAATGGACTGAACTTCTGAACCTGTAAGTTGGCCCCAATTAAATGCTGTTCTTTATAAGACTTGCCTTGGTCATGGTGTCTGCTCACAGCAGTAAAACCCTAAGACAAAAGTTGGTATCAGGGGTGTTACTGTGGTAGGCCTGACCATGCTTTTGTTTGGAAGAATGTGGAATTTGGGACTTTGGATTTGGAAAGCCATGGGAGGCTTTAACTGGGGCTTACTGGGCCATCCTAGTAGGAATATGGAAGGCTTTGTTACTGAGAGTGATTTGAACTGTGCGGACCTGGTCCAAGAGGGTTCAGTGAAGAATTTCAGTGTGTGGCCTAGAGACTGTTTTTGTGGTATTTTGGTGAAAAAATGTGGCTATTTTTTACCCTTGTCTTAGGTCCCACCCAGCTAAATTTAGGTTCAGGCATGGTAGCACAGGCCTTTAATCCCCAGAGGCAAAGACAAGCAGATCTCTGAGTTCAAGGCCATCTAGAACAGAGTAAGATCTAGGTGAAGAAAACCTTAAATCCACACCTTTAATCTCAGTGCTTAGGAGACAGGCATGCAGATATCTGGGTTCAAAGTCAGTCTAAGGAGCAAGTTCCAGGACAGCCAAGCTTACACAGTGATGGAATTAGAGAACAGAAAGCTAGTGATAATGTAATAGATCAAGGGGGCCATGTTCCAGCCCCAGCAAACAGCAGAACTCGGCAACTTTGGTCCTGTGGCTCTGGCTTTAGAGTCCAGAATGGAAGGAACTACTGGGACAATTGATGCTGGTTAGCTGGAGCTAAGAAATTAGCGGTGCTTAAGAAGAGACCAGCATCACTGAGGTAAAATCTTCTGGGAAGTGTTTTCTGAGAGCACAAAGAAGCTGTGTTCCAGAGATAGCCAAGGTTGTATGTACCTCATGCTGCAGCTGGACTTGGTGACCTGAGTCACCCAGGTGGTGTGGTATGGGTTTTGAAGGCACAAAGGGGTCATGAAGAGCAGCTGAGGCTTGGCACTGTGAGAGGCTAGGGAAGATTACTGGTGAAGGTGCAGCCTCAGTGGCAGTTGATAGCCCAGGACTAAAGCAGTGGCAGTTGATAGCCCAGGACTAAAGGGGTCATACAAAGAAGTTGAGGCCTGACATCATGAAGGGAGCCTATGAGAGGTTATTGGTGAAGCCTAGTTGCAGCAGAAGACAACAGTGTATTGGAGATGCCAGTACCATGGGATGATCACCAAGAACAGCAGCAGCAGTGGAGTTGATCTACCTGAGCTTACAGTGCTACAAAGAGCAAAGCTAGAGAAGTGACAACAGCCTGTTGGAGGAGCCCAGAAGATCATGTGTATCCCAGACTTTGGAACAAGAACCTGTAACACTGAAGTTGCCTTGGTGCCTTCAAGGTGTTCAAGATGCCAGAGCAGTGGGATACCTGCAGAGGAAAGGTGCTAACAGGGAGTGGAACCAGACCAGGACAAAGAAGTTTGTTGCAGTCAACAAAGATAAAAAAAGGAGTTGGAGATCTGAAGACCGCTTTGACATCAGAACTAGAGATGCAGAGTCTGGAGTTTGCCCAGCTGGTTTCCTGTCTTGCTTTGGGAATTACAGTTAAGGGATTGGATGAACCTGAGAAGAGACTCTGAACTTTTAACACTGTTGAGACTGCTATAGCCAGGGAGTGGGCACACACGTTTAATCCCAGCACTTGGGAGGCAGAGTTTCAGTTCGAGGCCAGCCTGGTCTACAGAGTGAGTTCCAGGACAGCCAGGGCTACACAGAGAAACCCTGTCATGAAGAAAAGAGAGAGAGAGAGAGAGAGAGAGAGAGAGAGAGAGAGAGAGAGAGAGAGAGAGAGAGCTATAAACTATTGGGGCTTTGAAAGTTGGACTAATGCTGTGTTTAAGTATGGCCCCAACAGACTCCTATTCGGGCCAGGGAGTGGAATGTGATGATTTGTACGTGCTAGGTACTCTTAGAAGGTATGATAGGTGTGTCACAGTGGGTGTGGGCTTTAAGGCTCTCATCCTAGCTGCCTAGAGGCCACTATTCTGCTAGCAGTCTTCAGGTGAAGATGTGGAACTCCCAGCTCCTCCTGAACCTTGCCTGCCTGGATGCTGCCATGCTCCCTCCTTGTGAGCAGTCACCATTACCAAGGCAAGTCTTTTTTTTTTTTTTTTTAAAAGATTTATTTATTTATTATATGTAAGTACACTGTAGCTGTCTTCAGACATGCCAGTAGAGGGTGTGAAATATCATTACAGATGGTTGTGAGCCACCATGAGGTTGCTGGGATTTAAACTCAGGGCCTTCGGAAGAGTAGCCAGTGCTCTTAACTACTGAGCCATCTCTCCAGCCCCAAGGCAAATCTTATAAAGGTCAACATTTAACTTCATGCAGGACTCAAAAGAGGACCCCAAATAGAAGAGTGGATCCCCCATCCCCCTTTACTCGCTTGGGAGAAAAAAATGCCACACATTTCACGTTTATAAAACGAATCATGGGCTGGAGAGATGGCTCAGAGGTTAACAGCACTGTCTATTCCTCCAGAGGTACTAAGTTCAATTTCTAGCAACCACATGGTGGCTCACAACCATCTATAATGAGGTGTGGTGCCCTCTCCTGGATTGCAGGCATAAATGCAGGAAGACCTCTGTATACATAATAAATAAATCTAAAATAAATAAATAAATAAAATGAATCGTATTTGAAGTTTTCATAATACCCTGCCCTTGAGTTCCTTTTATAGTGAATAATATCTCCATCACGCACAGGCTTGCCTGGTTTTCCAGTGCATACTTATATATGATGACTGTATCCTCCCAGTACAGATACACATGAGCTTCTCCTACCAATGCATACAAGGCTACTTCTTCTTTGTTTTTTTTTTTTTTAAAGATTTATTTATTTATTATATGTAAGTACACTGTAGCTGTCTTCAGACACGCCAGAAGAGGGAGTCAGATCTTGTTAAGGATGGTTATGAGCCACCATGTGGTTGCTGGGATTTGAACTCCGGACCTTCAGAAGAGCAGTCAGTGCTCCTACCCACTGAGCCATCTCACCAGCCCCACAAGGCTACTTCTATCTTTCAGTATTACAGTGTTACAGGGCCTGTCCTACCCACATCCCCTTGAAGCATCTTTGCATTCCTGTTCGTAGGATACACAGGAATGGAGCTGATCCTTCAGAGACCTGCAACTCCAACAGCCACTTTAAGTTTATAGGTAGAGAGCATCACTGTGGGCTAGGGATGTAGTTTAGTGGTAAAGCATTTGCCAGCACTTGAGACCTTGGTTCAATTATCCCCCTCCACAACAGCAGCACTGCTGTAGGAAACTTAGAAGCCAAACCTGCTCTATGCACACACCATCAAGGAACCCACAGGCTGTTCCATACTGCTGATGAATGAACTGATTAGCAAATTGCTTTGTTTTGCTTCCTTGAGACAGGGGTCTCACTATGAAGCCCTGCCTGTCCTGGAACCCACTGTGTAAAGGCTGGCCTCGAACTCAAAGAAACCTGTCTGTCTTTGCCTTCTGAGTGCTGGGACTGAAGGCATGCCACCACACTTGGCTTGACAGATCATTTTTATCCTGCATTTGATTTCTGTCATGTGACTGGCCATCTTCCCAACAGAGGATAGTTTTTTGTTTTTTTTTTTTTGTTAAGGTTTTGTTTTGTTTTTAAAAGATTTATTTTATGTATATGAGTACACTGTAGCTGTCTTTAGACACACCAGAAGAGGGCATCAGTCCCATTACAAATGGTTGTGAGCCACCATGTGGTTGCTGGGATTTGAACTCAGGACCTTTAGAAAGGCAGTCAGCGCTCTTAACTGCTGAGTCATCTCTCCAGCCCCAGAGGATAGTTTTAAGCTGGAACCTTGAACACTTAAGTCTGGTTCTGCAACTCAGAAGCTCAGCAAACATCTATCAGCCCAGGCTCATCCTGCCCCTGTCTCAGCCCTCTAAGAGCTGGATTTACAAGCACACCACCACTCAGCTATGTGGCAAGGTCACCTTTACTTCTGGGATGCCACAGTGTAAGTGTGCAAGTCAGAGAACCACCTGTGGGAGGAGTTAGTTCTCTTGTTCCACTGTGTAGATTCAGGGAACCGAACTCAGGTGGTCAAACTAATGGCTGCACCTTTATCCATTTGGTCACCTCACACGCTCAGGATGTCAACTTAGTACAGCAGGAACAGTTCTCTCTCCGCTATCTCCCACGGGGCTTCCCTAATCTGACCTCCCAGGCTAAGAAGCCATATCCTCTTCCTCCTTATGCTCCCTTGAGTCAGAACTCAGTGTCTCATCTCAGCCTTCACCTGCTGGTGAATGTGCATAGGGAGAGTCTAGGTGAGATAAATTCCTGGCAGGCAGAACTTGGGCTCGGCTTTGTAGTCACAAAACAAGCTGCACAGGCTTACTGAGGGAATTAGTGGCTGACGGGGATGATGTCAGTACGGTTCAGCTCAGACAGCCATTTCTGCAACCTCATTTCCTACTCAACGACAGCTGGTCCCACTCATACCTCGGAGGAGAACATGGTGGCACAGGTCCCGATACACCAGCAGACCACTGGCTTGGTGAGGCGGCCCTCCTTGATGCCCCTGCAGATCTTGTATTCCTCTGTGCCCCCTATCTGCAAAGGAATGGGAAAAAAGCCCCACACATTGGTGGAAGCTGCTTCAAGCTTTCCTAGGATCAGCCCTATAACAGGAAAAACTGCGCACGTGACACATGGACAATAAGAAAAAAAGAACCCCACAAAACCACAACAACCCCATGAAATAAAAGTTGGCTGCAAAATCAGAGGACACAAACTTGGCGAAGTAACAGGTAGTGAGTTTAATTTCTACCCGGAAGATTCATCCTAAGTATATAGGAATTACGAAGGGATACTAAGTGTCTTAAGGCCGTTTGTTCCTGGGTATCCCTTTCTAATCCACAGTATGTGATGATGCAGGGTTAGAGCCTCTCCCAGAAGAACAAGTAAGGAATGGCCTTATAGAACTCTCCTGGAGCCTTAAAAAAAATAAAAATAAAAAGGAGGCCCTCCCAGGGGCTGGGGAGATGGCTCAGCAGCAGTGCTCAGCACTTGCTACTCTTCTAGAAGACTGGCCTTAAAAAAAAAAAAAAAAAAAAAAAAAAAAAGACTGGCCTTCAGTTCTTAGCACCCAAATGGTGGATCACACACACACCTATGAGTCCATCTCCAGGAGACTGGCCCCTCAATGACTGCTGCAGGCAGGAGGCATAGACACACGCAGTGTATGTGGTGCACAGACACACAAAGGCAAAAACCACGCATATACATGAGATTCTTTTAAAAATGAAAATTGTAACAGAAGCTGGCCTCACTGTTCCAGCCATCTTTCCCAGCGGGTGGAGACCATGATCAAAGGGAAGACAGTCCCTCCTTCACCACTGCTTACTGTCAACAGAGCAAACTCTCAGCCCCAGAATGTTACCGGCTGTACCACCAGGACGATCGCTTTAAGGTGTACAGTGCCAGGGGGCTCGAATTCTTAAAAACGCAAACCCTAGACTACGTTTATCATCAAAAGGAGACCCTTCCCCCCAAAACAACAATAGCAACAACTTACCTCCCCAAGAACTACGATCATCTTGACCCCTGGAGTGTCCTGGTAGCGCAGCACGTGATCCATGAATGTGGACCCAGGGTACCTGTAGAGAGCAGGGAATACAGAGGATTAGGAGACAGCGTGGGGAGGTGCAGGAGCATGTGAGAAGCACCCCACTGTACACCCAGATTGCTCATGGGTGTGAGGTCTATGCAGATTCAGAAGCTCAAGGCTAATGGAAATAGGTGGGAGGGGGGCAGTAAGAGCAGTTCCCCCCAACAGACTTACACAACTTTACTAGGGCCTCAGGGTTTGGGCAGTAAGTAACACACCATGCATGCTGCCTGGCTAGCTAACTCCACTGTAGAAGATTCCCAGCTCCTACCTGTCCCCGCCGATGGCCACACCCTCATAGACACCATCTGTGGTCCGAGAGATGATGTTATTGAGTTCGTTAGACATGCCTCCTGAACGTGAGACGTAGGCCACGCTGCCTGGGCGGTACAGTTTGGAGGCCAGGATGTTGTCCAGCATCCCACCAGTATTCCCGATCTTAAAGCATCCAGGCTTGATGCCCCCAACCTTCAGAGGCAGAAACAGCAGGTAAGGCGAACCAGGGTGCAGGCAGAACAACAAAACCCTACCTTACCCTGTGGCCCTGTGCCCTGTCCAAAGCAGGGAGAAGCAGCTGGAAGAAGAATTACACCTGCCCATGAAGAACCTCTTAGTCGGCAGATCTAACATTATGTCCTCTCCCTTACATCAGACGTTACAACACCCAGCAAAGAGGTGCCACACAGCTGGGCTTCTCTATGTACAATGACATCTTGCTTATAACACAAACGATCCTTTACTCATTGCAAAACTCCTAGTTTTAGGGATGGTAACTCAGCATCCCTACCCAGCATGTATGAGGCTCTCAGAGAGTCCCTAGCACCAGGGTGGAGAAAAAAGAACCCTAGCTCCTACTATTTTTTTTTTTGAGACAGTATCACACTATGCAACCCTAGTTAGCCTGAAAATCATTATGGAGACTACCCTTGAATGAAAAGAGATCTTGCCAGAGCTGGTGAGATGGCTCAGTGGGTCCTAGAATTTCAAAGTAATGAAACAACAGAGTTCCAGAATCATAAATAAATGAAAATTAGATCAACTATAAGAAGCTAGAAATCGGGCTGGTGAGATGGCTCAGTGGGTAAGAGCACCTGACTGCTCTTCCAAAGGTCCAGAGTTCAAATACCAGCAACCATATGGTGGCTCATAACCATCTGTAACAAGATCTGACTCCCTCTTCTGGACTGTCTGAAGACAGCTACAGTGTACTTACATATAATAAATAAATAAATCTTTAAATACAAAAAAAAAAAAAAAAAAAAAGAAAAAAGAAAAAGAAAAGAGACCTGCCTGCATCTGGCTCCAAGCACTGAAATGAAAGATGTTACTACCACCACCACACAAAGCCTTAGCTTCAAATTTTTATTTAAATTTATTTTTGTTTTATGACTCTTGGGTATTTTTGCTCATTTTGTGTGTGTGTACTATCTGCCAAGTCCAGACGACAGCAGATTCTCTGGACTGGGGTTACAGAGGTTGTGAGCTGCCATCTAGGTGCTGGAAACAGAGCCTGAGTTCTCCACAAGAGCAACAAGCGCTCTTAAACACCCAGCCATCTCTCCAGCCCCAGCTTCAATGTTTATACAACAATTAAATTAAAACAAACAGAACAATTTCTTCTAATGTGAAGTTCTGAGTAGAAAATAAACCCCCAGATAGCTTTTTAATTTGGCGTATAGTTAATGGAATATTTAAACACTACGTGATAGTTGCATTTAAGGATAAAAGCATTAAAAACAACAAATATCACCCATTAACCCCTTGTAACTATGAAGGGCATAAGACTATGACAAGGGACCTTTATAAGCCAGGGGGCCGGGAGGCTGGCGATGGCTCAGTGGTTAAGAGTTCAGTGAGTTTCATAATAGCTAGGCATTGTCCTCTGATAACCCCAGCACTGAAGGAGGCAGAGGTAGTAAGGTCACTTAGGGCTTGCAGGCTTCTGGTCTAATCAATAAACTATAAAAGCCCCAGGTTCAGGGAGAGACCCTGCCTCAAAGGAATATGATGGAGAGTAACAGAGACTCCTTGACATCCACTCTGGCTTCATACACACACACACACACACACACACACACACACACACTCACCGTGGCTGGCCCAATGATGGTCACTCCCTTCTGGTCAGCCTTCTTGATGAGCTTCCGTGTGAGGGCCTCAGGGATGCCTTCTGCTATGATGGCTATGGTCCGGATCTAGAGGATTAACATTTCAAATTAACATTGAGCTTGTGAACATTTCACCTTTGACAGACAATGAGGCCCTCCTGCTAAGCCCAGTGTCCCCAGCCAGGTTTCAGGGACAAAGTAAGGTGAAGAGAATGTACCTTCTCCCTCCCACAGGCCCTGATCATTTCAAACTTCTCTCAGGAGAGACATGGGGTCAGCGAGATGGCTCTGCCAAGCCTGAGGACCTGAGTTTGATGCCCAGGGCAAATATGATAGAAGGAGGAACTGCCTCCTGAATGTTGTCCTCTGATCTCCACAAGCACCACACACACACACACACACACACACACACACACACACACACACACACACAGTAGAAGACATTGAAACAAACCTCCATTGGTCAGTGTCACACAGATTCAGTGCATGAGCAGAGGCAAATGCTTCCAAGTTTTTGCTAGTCTGCAGCTATGCTCTCACCTAAACCCTCAGACTCAACTGTACCCTACCTGCCTTCCCCCCCAAGTACTCAGCGAGTCTTCTCTCCGTCCCTACAGGCTGTAGCCAGGGCACAACAGAAACAAGCTGTTCCCATACTTGCCTAGACTGGGATAGAGGAACTGAAGATCTAAGACCATCTCTCTTTGGCTCTGGGCCAGTCTGTGAAGGGTCCCAAGATCACAGTTTAGGTTGTGGGTCTTGTGGTCTGTACCAGGTTTTCAGTGTGTAAGTATCCGCATGCACAAAACATAAATGAAAGCACTGGCTGTTTTCATAAAACCTTATTTGTGGAAACAGGTGGGGGCTACCATTTTGCCCTGGGAGGTTTTTGCCAAAGTCTGCTCCAGTCTGAAAAAGCAGCTCATCTAAACAGCAGAACTAGTTATGTTCCTCAATCATTAACTGGATCAGACAATAAAAAACAAACAAACAAACAAAACCACTGGTCTCTAGCAGGCTTTTACAAATCACTAACAAAAGGCAAATATTGCAACAGAAAAGGGGAAAGGAGGAATAGGACCCAGGGCACAAATGGCCAGGCAGAGTTTCTCAAAGTTAGTTTTAGTTAACGTCCAAAGACATGCAGAGTATACATAACACTAATTCATTACACAGTTGCTTGGTGTTGGCAAGTAGAAACTGGAGCTGGCAAACACCTTTAATGCCAGCGTTCTGAGAACAGAGACAGGTGGACCTCTGAGTTCCAGGCCAGCCTGGGCTAGATGACGAGACCAGTCTCAAAAGAAAACAAAACTGGAATTCCTACTAATGGGAGTTTAGATCATGAACACTCTGGAAGCCTGGATGTGTTATAAGTTTCCAAGTGTTCATTCTGATGTAGCAGTTCAATTTCTAGACAACTGTGCCAGGGTGATCTGATGGTTTGTATATGCTTGGCCCATGGAATGTGGCACTATTGGGAAGTGTGACATTATTGGGGGAAGTGTGTCACTGTAGGGGGGGGGGTTGAGGTCTCTATGCAAAAAGACCCTCCTCCTGACTGCCTTCCTCCAGCCCCATGTCTGCATGGACGCTGCCCTGTTTCCCACCATGGTGATAATGGACTGAACCTCAGAATTTGTAAGCCTTTCTAAGAGTTGCCTTGGTCATGGTGTCTCTTCACAGCAGTGGAAACTAAGACAGGTGAAGATTAGGAATACGTGCAGATGTTAATCCAAGACACTTCTGACAAGACTGGGAAGAACAAGAGTGATGTTGCCAACCTACTGGTCAGAACGAGGTGTGGGGTAGGTATGTTGAAACCTGGTGTCCATGTTGCTGAGAAAAGAAATTTGGAAGTATCCACCTGTTTTTTATTCTGTCCTGAAATAAGTACATAATACCCTGTAAGAAAGTGTTTTGGTGGGGTGGTGCTGGGGATAGAACTAAAGACCTTATATTCATAGGCAAGGACTTTGCCATTGAACAATACTTAGCTCAAAACAGAACTTTTGAGTCTGGTTCAAGCCAGTCTGGGAGGGAATGAGCTGGAACTGATTTCCGGATAACCCAGCGAGGCAGCCACTGCTCACTCTGAACTCTTAACCCACTCTGAGAAGCACCTGTGTGTCCAAGTACTTTCACCCAAACCCTAGGTTCTCCCAATTCCCAAGTCCTCGGTCACAAGTGGTCGTGACTGTAAATTCCACTCAGGAGCTCTCTCTGATTCCCACCTAGTTATCCCAGGTCCAGGTTCTACCTGTGCATAGTTCATGGTCTCCATGGTACTGTCATAAGCGGATCGCAGAGACGCAAAATTGATCAGTACGTCCACCTCCGGGTGCTTCTTCATGGCGTCAGCCATGTTCTTGAAGACAGGGATCAGTATTTCCTTGTGTCCCCAGTAAAACTTCTGCTTGTGATCCCCACTGCAAGAAAGCAGAGCGAGAGTAAGAACACCCTCAACCCATCAGCTCTGGGGAGGGGAGACTGAACGGAGGAACTTCTTCAAGAACAGCAAGATCCCCTAAAAGTTCCCATCCAAGGGGAAAGGGGTCCCCAGGAACATGGACTGTCCCAATCCCTGGGATGGGTAGATCCCTCCACTGCAAAGATGGGAGGCTGACTCCCAAGCTTCATCTAAAGGTGAGAATCCCACTTAGCCACTTCCAGACTCCCTGCCTTGGGGTGACTCACGTGAAAGGGTAGACCATGGCAGCCACTGAGGGCTCATCTCGGGAACACACATAGTCAAAGTCCAGCATGCCTTGCACAGCCCGGGTCTGCATGCCCCACACGATAGCCTTGGTATGTCGGCTGAAGAGGGTGGCGCTCTTTCCTAGTGGGCAGAGACACAGCGAGTGCACCCAGAACACACACCTTAGGAAGATCCATAGGGCTCCCTTCCTGAATCCCTAGGCTACATGTCCAGTTTGGTAGTTCTTCAGAGCAGCAAACAAAATATTAAAATAATAAATTCTGAGAAACTTGCCTCAGTTTTTCTAGAAGGAAGCAGCAGAGAGAACGCCAACTGTCTAATGAGACCTGCATGGCCAGAGAATAGTCCCACGGTGAGCAGAAAAGGAATCCTCAGACAGAAAAGGGCCCAGAGCTGAAGATGCCTGCGAGTTCTCACAGGGCACGCGTACAGATTCAGACTACTCCTGTGCTCTGCATACTCAATAAGGTATTTTTCATTCTTTTGTTTAAAATTTGTCACAAATTAATTAATTTATTATCTTATGTGTATAGGTGTTTTGTCTCTTAGATATGTCTGCAACTCATGTTTGTCTGGTGCCCACGGAAGCCAGAGAGGGCATTGAATCCCCTAAAACTGGAGTTAACAGCTGGCTGTGAGCAGCCATGAGGATTCTGGGAATCAGACTCAGGTACTTTAGAAAACCAACCAGTACTCTTATGCGGAGCCATCTCTCCGGTCACTATGGAGCTCTGGCTGACAAGCACCATGCTATACAGACCAGGCTGTCAGCAACATCACAGAGATCCGCCTGCCTCTGCCTCCCAAGTGCTGGAAATAAAGGCATGCGTCACCACACTCAGCAATTTTTAAAATTTTATTTATTTTTAATGTGTGTATAGTGTTTTGGCTACATGCACATATATCGCGTATACCGTGTGCAATGCCTGTGGAGATCAGAAAATGGAATCAGATCCTCTAGTACTAGTTACTATCAGATGTGAGCCATCTGCCACATCAGTGCTGGGAACCAACCCAAGTCCTCTGCAAGATCTGTAAGTGCCCTTAACCTCTGAGCCTTATTTCAAGCCCCAGCTGCTGGTTTTTAAGCAGGAGCTCCTGTAACTGGGGCTGGCCTTGAACTCACTACGTAGCTAAGGACAACCTTAGACTCTTGATCTTGTCTCTCCTTTTTTTTTTTTTTTTTTTTTTTNNGANAGGGTTTCTCTGTATAGTCCTGGCTGTCCTGGAACTCACTCTGTAGACCAGGCTGGCCTCNAACTCAGAAATCCGCCTGCCTCTGCCTCCCGAGTGCTGGGATTAAAGGTGTGCGCCACCACACCTGGCTTTGCCTCTCCTTCCTAACTGTTGGTACAGTAGGCACATAACACATCACCAGTTCTTCTTCCTTTACTTTCAGTTTTAATGTAACCCAAGCTGCTTGGAACTCACTATACCTTAATCTGTGACAATCTCTCTGTCTCGGCCTTTTGACTGCTGGAATTGGTGGTATGAGTCACCATGTCAGGCTCAATTACAAAAATTATTATTACTATTATTATTATTATTATTATTTATTATGTTTGTTTGTTTTTTAACAGAATTTTCATGTGCAGCTCTGTCCTAGAACTCACTCTGTAGACTAGGCTGGCCTTGAACTCAGAGAACTGCCTCTGCTTCCCGAATGCTGGCATTAAAGGCTCATGCCACCACCTCCACCCTTAGTAAATTATTTTTAAAGGCACAAGAAAAAAAGTTTACCTCTCCCTACTTTGCTACCTGAGGACTTTATAATCCCAACAGCATTAGTCAGCCTGTAAATGTAGTCATAAACCCAGTAACAATCAGTATTTGAATGCATACAAATTCTAGGTCCTGCTTGTGGACGTTGTACATCGTGGTGCGGAGCCTAGTGCGCACCACGATGTACAACGTCCACAAGCAGCATGGTGGTTCACTTTTTTTTTTTTTTTTTTTTGAGACAGGGTTTCTCTGTATAGTCCTGGCTGTCCTGGAACTCACTCTGTAGACCAGGCTGGCCTCGAACTCAGAAATCCGCCTGCCTCTGCCTCCCGAGTGCTGGGATTAAAGGCGTGCGCCACCACGTCCGGCGGTGGTTCACATTTTTAATCCCAGAACCGGGGAGACAGAGGTAGGCAGTGGTCTACAGAGTGCAAGACTCTCATCGCAATAATAGGGAGAAGGCTATGATGGTACAAAGAGGCTACAGGAATGCAGCCACTAGCCAGAAGGGAAAGGGCCCTCGATTGTCTTTCCTTTTCGACTCCCCAAAAGTCCTAGGGAAGGAAACCAGCCATTGGGGGACATTCTGTGCTCCCCCGGGGGAGCAATGCATCTCACCCAGAGGCCTCTGATATTAAACGACTGTACTACGGCATGTTTGGCTAGCCAAGATCAAGGTCTGAATAAATCCTCCTGCGGGCCAGTAGTAAGCCTCTCGAGTCAGAGGCTCTTGATTCGTGAATTCCCAGATTTACTGTCAACCCAGGGTTCCTATAAGACGTGGAACCTTAAAGTAAGAGTAAGAGCCGCCACATAATCCAGTCTCATCCTTTCTAGCCCCAGGAAATTGAAGCAGATATCCACATAGATGGTAGTCCTGGGTCATCTTGGAGAGCCAGGATTACAGACTTGACAGAAATGCGGTGGTATGATAAAGAAGGCCATAAAGTAGTGAGGCTCTGATACTTCCAGCCGAGCCCACACTGAGCCCAAGTGCCAAGCTACACAGAAACCCATCTTCAGAGATAAGACAATGCCCACCCACACCTCCTGCTTTAAAGTCAGGGTTCAAGTGCTTACTTCCTTAAGCACAGAGAAAGCAAAGCCAAGAGGGCCACCAGCACCGGTAGCAGGAAGCCCCTCCCCTCCCTCCAACCTTAATGGTCCTACTAAGAATGGAGACCACTCTCCATGACATGTCTCCTGTCCCCTCTCTTCTCCAGCTAAAGGACCAAAGAAAGGTGCCTGCTGGGAGAAGGGCTCCCTGGAGACCGAGTCTGTCCCTGCTCTATCAGCACAATGGCCTTGCCTACTCACTGGAGGCAGAGAGTGTAAGGAATAAGAGCTAGCAGAGGGGCCGGAGAGATGGCTCAGGGGTTAAGAGCTGGCTGTGCTCTTGAAGGGGACCTGACTTCTGTTCCTAGCAGCCATGTCAGATGGCTTACTAAAGATACAACTGCCTGTGACTCCAGCTCCAAGGAATTCAACACCCTCTTCTGCTCTCCCAAGGCACCTGTGCTCACATCCATCACTCCCCACCCCACCCCAGCTAGGATACACTTAAGTCCACATAGTTAAAAGTAAGCCTTAGGGGTTGGCGAGATGGCTTAGTGGGTAAGAGCACCCGACTGCTCTTCTGAAGGTCCTGAGTTCAAATCTCAGCAACCACATGGTGGCTCACAATCATCCTTAATGAGATCTGACGCCCTCTTCTGGTGCATCTGAAGTCAGCTACAGTGTACTTATGTATAATAATAAATAAATCTTTGGGCCGGAGTAAGCAGAGTTGACTGGAGCCAACTGAGCAGAGCAAGCAGAGGTCCTAAAATTCAATTTCCAACAACCACATGAATGTTCAGTGTATTCACATACATAAAATAAATAACTAAATCTTAAAAAAAAAAAAAAGTAAGCCTTAGAAACAAAAAGCCCATAGTCAGAGAGCCATCTATTTGTTTAGATATTCCTTCCTACCCTCCCTAAGGATCAGTCATCAACGAAGACTCTCTTGGCCTTACAACTGTGATTATCAGTTACATAGATATGCTGGGCAGAGCTCAGTGGGACAGTGGTTTGCTCAGCATGCAAGGAGGCTCCCAGTATTGAAAAAAAAAGTCACAAGAAAGTCCTGATACAGGTAACTGAGTAATCTACCTGCTTGGTCAGTGGGCAGATGTGTGTGTGTGTGCGAGATGTGTGTGTTCATGCACTAAAAATGTCCACTGTAAACTGTGACCTCCGACACCAAAGACCACATCCCTTCAGGTCCTGAAAAAGACAGATACTGCCTGACCTTCCTACTTTCTCTCTTCCCACCTTTCGCTGCTCTTCTACCAAACCTGGGAGAACCCTACACTGTCTGGAGTCAGGAGCGGTGGGGCGCACGTGGCTGGTGGAACTGAAGTTGCTGAAGTCGCGGCGCGGAAGCAAAGCGATGAGGAGACGCAGATGAGTATCAGGGTGGAGCTGTGGTCCCTTCCCTACAGCAGCCAGCAGTCAGATCAGAGGTATCAACTGCTCTCTGCCACTCCCCTTTCAGCTGATGGCACCCTCTTCCCCAGGACCATCCCTCCTGGCACCCCTGAGTCCCCAGAGCTGTGGGCTGGCTCTCGCTCCTTCTGTCTCCACCTCCCGCCAAGGAAAGGAGCCAGAGACAGCCACACAGGGAAGAGACTGCCGTGCCGGGGCAGATAAATTCTAAGCAGGAGAGGGAAGGGACAGAGAGCAAAGACTAGGACTCAGGGGATGGGCCACACCAAGGTGGGGACAGGAAATGTACTACACAACACTGCAACCCACCAGGGAAGAAAGGAAGCACAGAGAAACTGGGACCCGCTAACAAAGCCACACGCAGAGTTGGGGCACAGTGGGGGGCATCCTACCTTGCAGGGATCTTGGACTTGGGACTGAATCTGTTAAAGAAAATGACCAAGGCGTCTGAGTGAACTGCTGGTGGGAGGCTTTGGTGGGAGAGGGGAGAAACAGGGGACAGTTCCACAGACAAGCCTTCCGGTGCTGTCACTGGCGGATAGCAGGAGTAAAGCCAACGGAAGAGGCAAAGCACCAGTGGGCAGAACAGAAGCAGGCGTGACAAAGAGCCAGGGTGCAGGGAGAGGGCAAGGAGAGGGACACTAGACAAGTGCACTCAACACTCAAGTCCCCTCCAGGCCCTCTGGGTGATACTTCCACTACGGCCTTTGGGCTAGCTGGGTCACGTCCTCTCAATGCGGACCCCTCTGTCCCCAGGTAGCACAGTACAGTGACAGAACCAGCACAGTGCTGGGCCCACTCTTCTCTACTGTGGACAAAGCTGACTCCCTGGGGACTACAGGGCAGTGACCTCTGATCTTGAGCCTTAGCGCAGCTGACTATATGACAGAGGCTGCCAGGCCCTATCAGCCAGGGAAGCCAGGGTCACTCATCTGCTGGAGTGTGAGTGCTGGCAGGTCATCCTGTCACTGGGATGGAGATGAGCTGGTGGCATGCACAAGGGCTAGTAGAAAGGCAGAGAGAAGTGTATTCAGAGCCCCCTAGCGAGTGGGGGAAGATAGACAACTGTTTAGGAGCTAGCCTTGCTGTCTCCACTCTCAGAACCTGGATTCCACTTAGGATTCTGGGAGAACCTTTCTCTTCTTGCTTCTGCTGAAATCCTATCTCTTCTACAGCCTCCCAGGTCAGTTCACAGCCCCCAGCGGGAGGGGTAGAAGACAGCAGGGAGTGAGGTGATCCAGGCAGTGTGGATCTTCAGCTCCAGGAGAACCCACAGGGGAGACTCAAGTCACTCATCCTGAAGAGATGCACTCCCACCTCATGCTGAGGCCCACTCCCATAGGCAAGCTCAAACGGCTTCCCTGCTGCCTCTTCCAGGCAGACCCCAGACAGGGAGAAACAGGGAGAGCCAGGGAGACCACCACAGGCCTTCTGGCGCAAAATGCTAAACCTCTGGGAGTTACCTTGGGGCATGGCTGGCTTGGCTTTCTTTGCAGGTGCCACTTCATCAGCTCGGGACTCAGAAAAAGATGCTGTCCTACTGGGTGCTGGAGTCTGAGTAAGGAGACAAAAAGAGTTAAGGTAGTGGCTGAGGACAAGGGCCACTGGTCTTAAGGCCCTAAAGAAGTAAAGTAGCAAGAATTATTTACAGCATTGTTTTTGTTTTTTTTAAAGATTTATTTATTTATTATATGTAAGTACACTGTAGCTGTCTTCAGACACTCCAGAAGAGGGCGTCAGATCTTTTTATGGATGGTTGTGAGCCACCATGTGGTTGCTGGGATCTGAACTCCGGACCTTCGGAAGAGCAGTCGGGTGCTCTTACCCACTGAGCCATCTCACCAGCCCTCGTGCATTGTTTTAAGGCAAGAGTCTCACTACGTACAACGCAGGCAGGCATGGAACCCACAGCAATCCTCCTGCCCCAGTACAGGTGTGCACTACATTTGGCCAAAAGGTGTTCTTCATAAACTGTACTCCAGAAGCATTACCCTAACGATGCCAATATGGGGACTGATTTTGTCCAATGTTACAGATGAGCACACTGAGGCTCTAAGTAGACATGGGACCAGTTAATGTCCCACTCTCTGCAAGAACAGTCGGGGTTTGAAGTAGGGTTCGATTTACAAACCTTGAGTCTTTCCACTGCTCTACCTTGACAGGAGCATAATCATATACCAACTTGCCCAGCATTCTCTTATCTTCCTAAATGCCAGGAAAGGAACATCGTGTCCTGTGTAGGGCAGCGGAGGGGTGGGGGTGGAGGGTGGCAAGATGGGTCCTTCCTTTAAGGTGGGAGGAAGGCTGGCACCTACCGATGTGCTCCCGCTGGCATTAAGGAGGAAGTTGGCAGTGTGAGCTGCTGTGGGTGGCTGGTTGGGAATGGGCCGGTGGCCCAGGGCCATGCCCACAATGGCCGTCATGTGAGTTTCTGTGCCAAAGACATGGATGGGGATCCCAGTGGTCTTTCCTGCAAGAGAAGGAGGAGGCTCATGAGTCACGAGCAGGAGAAATGACCAGTCCGCATCCGCAGGACCCAGCAGAGGCTGCCTGAGAGTCCTGCCCAATGCTGGGCACTGTGAGGGCCAGACTGATCATCTAATACAGAGCATCTGCCAAAAGTTTCACCATCAAACCAGTCTTTCGGAAGATCACCTGTTGACAGGAGAGGAAATCTCAATGCCAATGGCAGCTTGGTGCCAGAAGCCTGTAAGCGCACACTTCTGATCGCCTGGATCCCGCCTGCCGCTCTCCCGCTTGTCAACTGTGTCCAGCACCTTGTCGCTCTCCCACTTGTCAACTGTGCCCAGCACCATGCCTGCCTTGCTGGTCTGGGCTGTTTCTAAATATCCTTGGGGCATGGCCCTTGCTTTTCCTTCTGCACAGAGCCAGCCCCTTCGCCTAGCAGCTCACCCTTCACTGAGCTCAGCACAAGTACATTCTGCTAAGACACACCCTCCCTGGCCTTAGGGACACTCCCTCCACATGAC
This sequence comes from Mus pahari, assembly GCF_900095145.1. NCBI lineage: Eukaryota > Metazoa > Chordata > Mammalia > Rodentia > Muridae > Mus > Mus pahari. Next base: position 67,970,000 of record NC_034603.1, read on the forward strand.
CCTGTCTCCTGCATCTCCTTTACGGTTTTTTGAGATAGAGTTTCAATATGTGGCTCTGCTGGACTGGAACTCACTATGTAGATCAGGCCGACCTTAACTCAGAGATCCCCCTGCCTCTGTCCCCCAGGTGCTGGACTAAAGGAGGGCACAGCCGTACTTGACATGTTCTTCACTTTAGATGAACAGCTGGAAACTAGCACTTGGTACCAATTCAGGTGGGGGGTGGGGTGCTTGCCATGCACGCTGACTTTAGGAAAATGGGAGGATAGGAAGGTCTCGCCTTTGCCAATGAGATGTCAAGAATGGCTTCTTTTTGTCACTTTCTGGAACTTTTCGTGAAGAGAACTACTTTTCTAAAATGCTTTCACTATCTCCTAGGCGGCCACCATTCCACCTTCACTTCACCCAGAAGCCAATCTGTACAGACTCTCTTGTATACTATATGGAAGCATCACCTGTCAATAAAAAGCCGACTGGCCCATTAGCTTAGGCAGGAAATAGGAGGTGGGAGTTCCGGCAGAGAAAGAGGAACTCTGGGATAGAGTCAGGCTTGGGAAGAGATTCTGAGGACACACACATGAAACTGAGAAGAGATGACCAGCCATGTGGATGTGGCGCTCATAAACTAGAATAAACAGGCTAATTAAGCTATGAGCTAGTCAAGGAGCAAGCTGAGACTTTAGGCCTAGGCATTTATTCAGACATTGGTCTCCGATGATATGTTGGCATTAGCTGGCCTTGCTTTCTTGGCTGATCTTCACTTGTTGTGACTTCGAATAGAGCCTGGTAGATTCTTCTGCATCGAGCCACTGCTACTGATTGGTGTTTGGGAGAAGCAGGAGTAAGTAAGTTTGAGGCAAGCCTGGGCTATGTGAGGCACTGTTTCAGGAGGCAGAACAAACCTAGGCATCATAGTTCATACCTGTGATCCCAGACTGTGGGGGCGGGGGCAGAGGCAAGAGGATGATTGCAAGTCTGAGGCCAGCTGGAGCTACGTAGTTTATTTTGGGCTAGCCAAAGCTACAAAGCATCCCCTCCTCAAGATGAAAACCAGAGTATCCATCTCACTGGGTTACATGCCCACTATAGTTCTTGGGACACGGAGATTACTTAATAAATGTTCATCATTAGTTTTATTTACTATAGGCCAACAAATGGATGTCTTGCAGTTCACGGTGGTGAATGTTATTCCACATGGGAAGACGACCTGCTGAGACTGTATAGGAGAGATTAACTTTGCTCAAAGTACCTACAGTAACCAAGAGAAGGTGGTTTTCAGAAGAGTTGATATTTTGGGAACTGGGGCTCAGGTAGGAAAGTTACAGTTACAAATGGTGTCCACCATGGGACAGGTTAGCCAAGCAGAGGGCCTGAAAAAGCTCAGAAAGCCAGGCAGGAAAGCTGTGAACCGGGAAAGCTGTGAGCTGGCTGGAGAAGCAGAGAAGCACTTCCCAGAGCCGACAGCAAGCAGGAGGCTAAATCCCTTTAAGAAAGAGCAAGGACAGAAAGAAGTGGGGGCTTGTGGACAGGGCAAGGGAACTGGAGCAACTGGCCCGCCTTGCAGTCAAAAAACTCCCCGGAGCTGGGGCAGATAGGCGGCTCAGTTCCCAGCCTGTACCCTCCCTCGGGTAGGAGGCATGGCTCTCACTAAAGGGAAAACTGAGGCTCCAGCCCCAAACTGCTGCTAGATCAAGCCAAGAGGACATACTACACTGCCATAGGGCTGGAGAGATGGCTCAGTGGTTAGGAGCACT
>NC_034603.1:67971968-67973996 GCF_900095145.1 Mus pahari
AACCACATGGTGGCTCACAACCATCTGTAATGGGATCTGATGTCCTCTTCTGGTGTGTCTGAAGACAGTGACAGTGTCTTCACATAAAATAAATAAATGTTTAAAAAAAAAAAAGAGCTAAAAATTAAAAGGAAAATATCTTCTACATTAAAAATGGAGAAAAACGCCACAAAACAATGTACCTGGATCCCATATAATCTGATTTTGCTTATCAGCATTCAAATAACATTTTTCCAGTAATGATTACAATTTTATATAACCTTTTTAAAAGATCAGAATGAGTGCTGCAGAGATGGCTCAATGGTTAAGAGCATTGACTCTTCTTCCTGAGGTCCTCAGTTCAATTCCCACCAACCACATGGTGGTTCGCAACTATCTATAGTGAGATCTGATGCCCTCTTATGTGTCTGAAGACAGTGACAGTGTACTCATATACATAAAATAAATAAAAATCTTTAAAAAAAAAAAAAAAAAGAAAGATCAGAGTGAAGCCGACTTAGATAAGGAGGGGACTGAAAAATGGAATGCTGGAGGGCACAGAGCAGAGGTTAGAGGATTCTTTAAATCAGAATAAAGAACCTCCAGAAGGAGCCGGGCAGTGGTGGCACACGCCTTCCGTCCCAGCACTCAGGAGGCAGAGGCAGGTAGATCTCTGTGAGTTCAAGGACAGTCTGGTCTACAGAGTGAGTTCCAGGACAGCCAGGGTTACACAGTATAAGCGTCTTGAAAAAACAACAAACAAACAAGCAAGCAAGAACCTTCAGGAGAATCCGATCTAGAATCTAAGGTAACAGCAAAACATTTAGTTCTAGGGGAGAAAAATCCACAACAGTCTTAAGGAATGGCAACCCAGAGATGCAGTACGTTGAATTACGAGTACAAATTATGTGCAATGCTACCTTAGAGCAATGTCATACAACAGATTATATGCTTCATTTTGTAGAGTTTGGAGAATTAAAATACGTACAAATGTTGATACACCATACTACTGATACATGTTCAGAATTCCAATGGATTCCTTCTAAATTGATTAAAATGGGGTTTGACAGGGAGAGAGCCCCCAAAGATCCTGAATATAGATATAAAAGAAATCAGGAACAAAACAGGTAGCTTGTGTTGCTCCTCCCTGTAATTGGGAACATCTCTGAGGCTAACTCAAACATGAAAGTATCTCCAGACAGAACTTCAGCTATGTATAGCCAACAAATGTTGTTGGCTACAAAATCCCCTGGGCTTATCATGCCATCCTTTCAAATGGCATAAACAGAAATTTTTTTTTTAAAGATTTATTTATTTATTATATGTAAGTACACTGTAGCTATCTTCAGACACTCCAGAAGGGGGAGTCAGATCTCTTTACAGATGGTTGTGAGCCACCATGTGGTTGCTGGGATTTGAACTCAGGACCTTTAGAATAGCAGTTGGGTGCTTTTACCTGCTGAGCCATCTCACCAGCCCAGAAATTTATATTATAATTTGATTAGAGAGTCCAAACCAACTTATAAAAACAGATGCCTTACTGCTTGAACAGAGAGCAGCGAATCATCTTTGACTGTTCTATGCACACTGGACATTCTGAACATATGTTATTGCAGAAATGTATGCTACTTGGGAAGGCTTTTATGTTTGCAGACCTGTGAAGTTAGGACTGCCCTGACAGGATTCACCCTCGGGTTCTGAGAAGGATGCTGAGAATCTGAGACTATTCCTACATCCTGCTTGATTCCGCCTCCAACTGCCTCAATACTGTTTCCTCAGAAATCTGTATCCAGGACAACTTCTACACGGCTAGCAAGGACATCCAGCACCACACACTGTTCCAGCCGGGGCTTCATTTAAGCCCCGAGCTTTCTCCGCATGCAGAAACTGGACAGCAAATGTTACACCTAGCGTCCTTAAGACTAACCAAAATCGGGCTGGTGAGATGGCTCAGTAGGTAAGAGCACCCGACTGCTCTTCCAAAGGTCCGGAGTTCAAATCCCAGCAACCACATGGTGGTTCACAACCATCCATAACAAGATCTGACTC
>NC_034603.1:67974396-67995257 GCF_900095145.1 Mus pahari
TCTTCTCTCCTATCTAATGTTAGGGGGAAAGTGGGAAGAAAGGATGAAAAAAGGTGTGGGGAGGATAAATTAAGGGTAATTTGTTTTTACTTGTGATTTTTTTTTTTTTTTTTTCTTTTTTGAAACAGGGTGCAGGGTGTCTCCTTGCATCCTTAGAACTCTATGTAGACCAGACTGGCCTTGAACTCACAAAGATTCACTTGTGTCTGCCTCCTAAATGCTGGGATTAAAGGCATACGCCACCACCTGGCTAAAGAATAGATTACTGAATCTACTTTTAGACCAAAGAACATCAACAAGGGAAGCATTTTTACATTGGCATAGACTCTGTATGTTGACAGAGGTTTAGGACTACAGTTTGCCCACAACATACTATGTATATATGTTTCAACTCTTGTTTAAGATATTATAATCCATGTAATGTGACATTCTATTCCTTGAAAGCTGCTATTGCAAACTGTTTAGCCTAATTAAAAAAAAAATTGCAAGTTAGTATTCAGACAATCAAACTCATGGTCATGTTAGATACTAGCCTAATTAATTACAGTAAGATGTTTTCAGAGTAGAAGAGAGAGTAAATAGATATAAGCAATGTTTCCCTATTCAGATAGGCTTTAGCTAGATAGTTGGTCTTCAAAACAATTCTCAGAGACCCACAGAAAATGGCATTTAAGGATGTTTAAATAACAAAAGGCTTTTTTGACAATGAGACAGGTCTGCTCCTGGCAGCCTCCTTATACTACTTCAAAGAAGAGGATGAACATCAGGAATCTCTTTATGGAGTTTGCTTCCTATGTGGCAAGCTAGCCATGGGCTAAGAAGCTTCCCTTACAGCTCAACCGCTGACAATATGCTGTCCACACAAACAAGACGCAGGGAAGTCAACTGCCAAGCTTTTCAGTGACAAGGTAGGCAAGTAATTCATAATTCCTGCTTCCTAGAAAACTCTGATAGACATTCTGGGCCAGAAGACTGTCGATGATGCTCCAATGCCACAGAAATTTTGGGGGACTGTCCAGGTAGCAAGCTTTTCCTGTCATTTCTATAGTTTTGGAAGCTGCTTGCCTACACTTTGTGCACACTCAGGTACTAGTTAATCTTCTCAGGTCTCCGATGGGGCTGAAGACTCCATAGTTACAGTCTCACAGTTAAGCTGAAGTTGTTTAGGGTTTAGAAAAATGTTTTGTTTTGTTTTGTTTTGTTTTTTCAAGAGGGTTTCTCTGTATAGCCCTGGCTGTCCTGGAACTCACTCTGTAGACCAGGCTGGCCTCGAACTCAGAAATCTGCCTGCCTCTGTCTCCCGAGTGCTGGGATTAAAGACGTGCGCCACCATGCCCAGCTAGAAAAATGTTTTAAGGTCTAAGAAGATGTTTCTGGTTGGTAATACAAGTTATGATAGAAACTGATTTAGGTACAGAATTATGAACACACTAAGACAGGATAGATAGTGATTGGACATTATGAATGTAAAAATCTTACCTGATAGTTTTCATAATTGTTATTATTGTATATAACTTATTACTGAAACAGAAAAAGCCTTTTATTGGACTAAAAGGGGGAAATAAGCCGCGCCTTTAATCCCAGCACTCGGGAGGCAGAGACAGGCGGATTTCTGAGTTCGAGGCCAGCCTGGTCTACAGAGTGAGTTCCAGGACAGCCAGGGCTAAACAGAGAAACCCTGTCTCGAAAAACCAAAAATAGATAAATAAATAAAAGGGGGAAATATAGAGAGAATCTCTTGTGTACTGTATGGAAGCATCACCTGTCAATAAAAAGCTGATTGGCCTATTAACTTAGGCAGGAAATAGGAGGTGGGAGTTCCAGCAGAGATAGAGGAAACTGGGATAGAGTCAAGAGATTCACCCTGAACTCCGAGGAGACAGACGCATGAAACCGAGAAGAAGTAACCTGTCATGTGGCACTCATGGAATACAATGGGCGGGTTAATTAAGTTATGAGCTAGTAATTTCATTTCAGAGTTGATATTTCAAGAACTGGCATGTGAGTGAAAAGGCCCATGGCTACACCAACCACCCTCTCACACCTAAGTCAATGTATGCTACGCCTCTGCTCAAATCCAGAATGAGCTGCCAACTCAGGGTCACAGCCATGACTGTCCGAAGCTGTACAGCCACACCTCCTCCCTCTTGACCCCAGGCTACAGTCCTCTCTTCTGGTCTTCTTTCCCCTCCCCTCCAGACAGGTCCACTGTAGCCTTGGAATATGGCCTTTCCTCTGCAGAAATCGTCCCTCTCCCCTGCTCTCGATGGTTACTAACTGTCACCCTTTCTAGTCACCTGATTCCTTTAATTACTTCATGGGAGTCAGCATGACGTAACAGTTAAGCTAAAACCCCAATACCCAGCGCACTACTAGGCATAGAGCAGGCATTCTGAATTTATTAAATGCAGAGCACAGCCACTCTCAATTTAAAGACATTCCACCATGGAAGAGTCCAAAGACCCTTTTCCAGATGCTCCAGACAGAAGGGAGAGGATGCTGGATGTTGGACAGATGGCTCAGCAGTTAAGAGCATTTGGATGTGCTTGCACAGAACCCAGGCTCAATTTCCAGCATCCACATGGTGGCTAACAACCATCTTTAATGCCAGTTCCTGAGCACCTCTTATGGTATCTGTGAACACCCGACACTGTACACCATATATATACAAACGTGCGGAACATTCATACACATAAAGTAAAAAAATCATTTAAAAGGGGGGGGAGAAATAAAAGTTCCCCATCTTACCAACTTCTCCCATCACTCGTAATCCCTCTTGATAGTTGGGGCCACCTCTTCGGACAAAGATGGTGACCTCATGCTCCTTCAGGGGGCCCTGGTAATCCCGAATTGCTCTCACAATGCCCTAGAGAAAGCCAAAAGGATAACAGAGATAGGTGACGAGGAGGCAGCTGCAAATCAATGTAGAACCACGACAGACAAATGCACAGCTGCACACAACAAGAACTGCTTCTCACACAGCACAACAGGCCCTACTGGCCAAGGACTATGGATGAACATACACACAGGCTAAGAGAACATCACAACTCCAGGCCCAATGTGTGACCATACAGCAGTCAAGAACCGTACCTCTCAAGAGGACAGTCATCGGCAATGCTTGCAGGTCTCTCTGTACTGGCTGCAGTCACTGCACTAACATACCTCTTAGTGCAATTAGGCTGGGGGAGTCTATGTCAGGGCCCTACACAAGGCTTCTCACTTATGAAGATATGGCCTTCCTTAATGTCGAAAGCCACCTAAGTGATTTAGGGAATAGCTTTTATGATGGTCTCCAACCAGTTTGGAAAATGAGAGGCTGCACTTCTCAAAACAGCACGCTGACCATGGACTTGGAAGTTTAATTTCATGTCACAGGATATTATACAACTCCTGCTCAGTGCCTACCAAGGATGCTATCCGTTCTGCAGGCTATCTTAAAGCTACTGAAGTAAGCTCAATTCAGTGAATCAGGCCCAATTAGGGAGATCTTGTAGCCAGACCTAACGAACCATGGTGGTTCACTTTTTGAGAGCTCAGACTTTCAAAGTGGACGCCATCATCCTGAAGACATAGATGGGATGACCACGTGTGGCATGTTCCTTTAAAGCCTCATTGGGCACCACAACGTGGAATAACAAACAGCCTTCTGAAAGGCGAGTCTGAAGAGGTGAAATCCGAGACACGGGAGCTTTGTCATCTTTGTGGACTGAAATCGCCTTTTTCTAAAAGGATGTTCCCAAGGTCCTGCCTCAAGGCCATGCACAGGGACACAGACTCAGAGGACTCTGGCTGGATGAGGTCATCAGAGCTGTCCTCACCGCAGCAGACTGGTGCTGAGAACAAGGACAATCACGTCCAGTCTCTGAGAACCATTTCTGAGACGAGAGGGCAAGCATGCATCCTCTCCCTCGGCTGCAGGCAGGAGAGGGACGTTTTAGCAAACGCTAACTGCAGAGACACACAGCTTCAGATCCACACCTCCTGTCTTCTGCTTTTCCTCCACAAGGACCCTAGGACAGGGTCCAATCTCCAACACCAAAAGAGAAAGACTGACAAACTCTAGGTCACAAGCCCTTTAGCCAGGCTAAGGCAATGCACGGGCACTTGCCTGCTTCAGGCTCACCTCCGCTATCCCCAGCCCATTTTCCCACTGCTCACAGCTGGTTACCTTGAAGGTGGCAGCCACATTGGTGAAGTTTGCAATGCTGCCTCCAATGATGAGGATCTTGCCTGGATTGGGAGGGAAAAGCAAAGTCAACAACGTTAGAGATGTACAAGACTCGAGCCTGGCCCCAGAAACCCAACTGAGGACGTTCTGGAAGGGGTACAGGGAGCGAGCATGATGATCTCCCCAGAATCCCACCCAGCTTGCTCAAGAGTCCACTACCCACATTACCCAGTGGCAGTCACTCAAACCTGCTTCTCTACCTTTTGGCTGGTACCCAGAAGTAGTCTAGCATGGTGTCTTGATAATGCTGGTAGGAATCAATCAATCTCTCTGTCTCTGTCTCTCTGTCTCTCTGTCTCTCCCTCCCTCCCTCCCTGTTGGAACCGGTGTGTATAGCCCTGAACACTGGGCATGTGGGGAAGGGACACTAGGCGTCACTAAGCCTGATAAACTCTAAGAATCACTAAACTCTTACATTCACCACAGCAAAAGCACGCTGCAGCCTTTTCCTCCTCGGGCTCCCTAATTGTATATGAGGTTAATTTCACACTCTCTCTTTGCCCCCTGTGAGTCCCTGAGTGGTGTCGCCAGTGTCTGTTAGCACTGAGAAAAAACAAACATCCTGACATTAAGTGTCTGGTCCTGTATTACAAAGGACCATGGCCTCGGTGATTCTAGCACAAATCTTCCATATGCTGTGCTCTCCGGGTGTGTGTACATCCCAGCACTCAGGCCTGCGCCTCACCTTCTGGGTGCTTCTCTCGAGTCATAAGTGAGAGGATGGTCTTGGCATAGTCATAGGTCTGCTGTTCACTGGGGGCACCCGAGTATTCCCCGTAATTCGCCAGTTCATTGACACCTCCAAGATCACAGATGGTGTCACTGCCAGAGAGACACAGAATTCAGTGCTTGGTCAGGGCAGAAGAGCATCAGACCTGTACAGAGTTACTCATCATGCCCACAAGCATGGAAGTCAGCCTGCAGGACTGGCCTTGCAGACCTATAACCTTCAACCCTGACTTGAGCCTCTGTTGAAGGTCGATGTGCTCTGAGACTTGCCCAGGCAGAGCACTTCGCCAGCCTCGGGGCACCAAGGTCTTGGACACACGGTGTGGGTAAAATGAACAATGAGCAATACTTGACACAGCCCAGAGATAGAAGAAGATACAAGAACTCGTATGCTGCAGGAGTCCCAGAGGAGCGAGCTGCTGCAGCCAGAGCAGCAGGAGAGCTACGACCACTCACCACAGTTTCAGAGAAAAACCAGCCAGTTGTTTGAAAGGACATAAAGCATGATCCCAATACTTCTAAAAACTGAAAAGGTGCAGATGTTTGTCTAGATATTAAAATGCCGGAGGAGGACGGAGTAAGATATTCTCTGACTTTCTGAGGGGCGAGTGAGGAGCTTTTACTTTCTAATGTACTTTTGTGTTTGTTACGTTTCTCTGAGGCACACATCATCAATGATGAGAACTAAAACCATACAGTGAGGTCACTTTTAACTACATGAGATTACAGAAGATGCTATGCCCAGGGCAGGTGGCCCTAGAGACTTTGGAAACCCTCCAGGATGTGGCTGCGTTTATTGTCCAGTATGTTCCTACACCACAGACAGGAGAGAAACTAGGGACCCCGGCAATCCCCACATGGAACTGTGTGGGTAACCTGGCTGGCAACCACCTGCACCCCTCCTTCTTGTCACCTGTACACGACGGAGGCGCCACCCCCAGCAACCATGGTCCAGATGCGCCCCTTGGGGTTCAGCAAGGTCAGCTTCAAGCTTGCCCCACTTTTGGCATCCAGGTCTGCAATGTAGGCTTCCTGGGGACCAGAGAACCACAGGTGGCCTTTTGAGCAAGCACCCTGTTGTTCACAAGGTTCCAAACCCCAAGACCACAGCTCTCTATCTGAAGGCACATTAGAAGGTTATTCAATCATTACCGTGGGCTGAAGACTGTGCAAAGTCCCAGACCTGGGACAGATTCTGAGAGTACCTTTAAAGTACCAAAACCACCCACATCCTGGAAACAAATTTCCTGCTCCATTTCCTGACACCAAGCCCTCGGTCCTGTCCAAATCCAGATCTCACTAGGTCCCACTGCTTCCCTCTCACTCTCCACACCGGCTCACCCCACATCCTTGTCCCCTCCCCAGCCCTCGTCCTTCCTCCAGCCTGCATAGATGATCTCACACAAGGCCTGAGCCTGCTGGGAGGACCTCTCAGAGGACGGGGGTGGGAAAGAGCAATTAAAACTCTCAGCCAGTGGCCAAGAGAAGAACCTTCGCATCAGGGTCGGGAAGAGCCGCTTGGGATGATCAAGAAGCAGCAAATCAAGTCAGGAGCCCCGGGAGGCGGACTGAGAGCTCTGCCTAAAAGGGTTTCTGGCCAGGATTCAGAGACTTGGCTGATTTCCACCCCGACCCCCAACCTCACTGGGATTTTAAGAAAATTAAATGGTTCTCTGTCTTTCCTTTCCTGCCAAATACAGAGCCAAGAAGGGGACCAAATGATCATCTAGAATTAGTCACTGTCTCCTAGGCCCTATCACCCTTCCCAACACTGCCTTACCTCGGGGTACGCCTCACGCCCAAAGGGGGGAGGGAACTCTATATCACCCCACTTGACTTTACAGATGTAGTCAGCCGTGGCATCCACCTTGGCCGCCAAGTCAAGGATGTAGACACCATCTTTGGTCACCACTAGGAGAAAAGTCAAAATAATGTGAGATACCAGCTCTAAGGTGAGGCGACACAGCCGCCAGCCTCCCAGCCATCCCTGCACGCTCTGCCAGGCGCACTCTCACACGCACACACTCACAACCACAAATCACTATACGGCCCTCATGGAGACAGGGTCTGCCCTAGCACAAGGAGAATCCTCTCAGAACATTGCCCACTCACGGCCTTCTGAGAACAGGGCAAAGGAGACGGGGTTTATTGCCATAACAAGTTTTGGACATCTTTATAAAATGCCATACTCCTTGCTTTAAATACTCAAGCACTAGCCTACCCATAGCCCTGACATTAAAAACAAAAACAAAAACAAAACCCACCAACCAAAACAAAGCCACCCCAGTTTTCTGTAGTGAGTAATACATGGGAGAGGCCATACGTTCAATCCCTTCTACCAAATAATATATTAAAGAATAAGTAAGGGGCTGGTGAGATCCATCAATGCATAAAGGTACCTGCCTCAAAGGCTGAAGACCCCCATATGGTAGGAGCAGATGTGCAATACACACACGAACTCGTGTGTGCACGCACACATACACACAGAGTGTAAATAAACAAATGTATATATATAAAAAAAATACTAAATAGGGGATGATATATGCTGAGCCATCTCTGTTTGTAACTCCAGCTGTCAGACATAACTTTCTGGCCACCACAGGCACACATGGCATACACAGATACATAGACATAAAAAAAAAAAAAATCTAAACATTTAAAATGAATTTAAATAAATAAAACTGTTGGAGTGGGTATGGAGGCACAGGAGAATCAGGAGGACAGAAGTCCGAGGTCATGCTCAGCTATATAGCGAGTGAGTTTGAGGCTAGGGTGGACTAAACTTGACCCTACCTCAAAACAACAAAACCCAAAGCAACAACAAAAAAAGCCTGTTGGTTTAGGTTCTGGGTTCAAACCCATGTATCGCCACATCACCACACCCATCTCATGAACCTCTACTTCCAGAAGCCCTAGGTGTGTCCATCTCAGCTTTAGTGGTCTCGCTAAGGAAGTCTAAGGTTTGGTGCAAGGTACTCACCCCCGGGTGCTCTGGGCCCCAGGCCAGCACATTCATCTGCAATACCTCACTGAGCATCCTGATTTCTCCCCAGGCCATTTAGCTAATTAAGTTAGCATACAGCCATCTGGCCCATTCCAGGAGCTGCGGTCTCAGCTGAAATTTGGTAATTCCTCTCTCTTGGACTTTGTCCTGAGCCAGAATCTGCCAGGCCATCTGCCTCCTTCACAGCTTCAGAGCCTGCAACCAGCTCCTCTTGGTGTTAGGAGTAGTAAATGATTAACCAATACCCAAGAGAGGCCTCCAGGTACCAGGAGGATCGGACCAGAGCCTCGGAAGCCTAACCTGCAGGCAGGAACACACAATAGACAAACCAAAGCCAGGACTTCCCCTTAGAGTAGGACAAATTAAGGCCAAAGAAAGAAGCTGGAGTTCGCTAAGATATGAATAAATTTTAGGCTGGAGAGATGGCTCCGTGGTTAAGAGCACTGACTGCTCTTCCAGAGGTCCTGAGTTTGATTCCCAGCAACCACATGGTGGCTCACAACCACCTGTAATGAGATCTGATGCCCTCTTCTAGTGTGTCTGAAGACAGCTGCAAGGTACTCATATACATAAAATTAAATAAATGATTCAAAAAAATTTGTTTAAAAAAGATATGAATAAATTACAGTCTGGGTACTCAGAAACAGGAGGTGACACTAGAGACCACTTCTTATGGGGACACCCTGGGTACTCACTAAAGTTCTGTACTGCCTTCTGGCACCAGAGCCCAGGCTCTCTGAACACCAAGGCCAGAGTTACTACTGACAGCATGGGGGCCCATCCCCATCCCATCCCAATCCCCATCCCCATCCTCATCCCATCCCATCCCATCCTCATCTTCATCCTATCCTATCCCATCCCATCCCATCCCCATCCCATCCCCATCCCATCCTATCCCCATCCCAGCAAACAAAGCTTGTTACCAAGGGGGTTGATCTCAAGGTAGGTGAAGTACAGATCCTCGTAGAAATTAAACAGACCAGAGATGAAGCTGGCCAGGATTCTAGAAGGGAGAGGGAAAGAAGGCCAGTTAACTCGTCAGGGCAGGACTGGGCACCCAGCTCCCATTCCCACCCCCTGGCCTCCAGCAGGCTCACTGTCGCTGACAGCCCAGCCTCATGTCTCCACTCCTGACACTTGGGCCCCCACTGTCCAACCCCGCCAACCCTGTTCCCTGGGCTGTCACTCTTCAAACACTGAGGCGGAAAGAAGCTGTCAAGCTCAGAGCCAGAGAAGGCAGCAGCCAGACAGGGGCAAGGAGGTGAGGGATGAGGCTGGCATACTGCGCACTGATGACACGCCCACACCCTCCCCACACAGGTGGCTCCCGAGCAGGGGGGCCCACTCTGCCTTCTCTCTCCTGTACCCAGAGCCCAGTGCACTGGTCTCCCATGTCACACTGGACTTCTTGTCCCCATTTGTGCCCACGCTATCCTTGTCAAAACTCAACTCTTTCTTGTCTTCAGGTGCATGGACCAACAGGTGTCTCTTAATGTCCTCGGTGTTCAGCTTCTCGTCCACACCCACAAGTAGCTTCTGGGCTTTGGCATCCACGTCGCCCACATCCACACCACCTTCGTGGTGGAACAGGACGTAGTCTCCCTCCCGGGTAGCATAGATGCACACGTAGAACTCCTCCGCCTTGCAAGTAAAAGAGACAGCGTGAAGCTGGTAAGGGGGTCAGAGAGCCTCATCCAGGAGCGGGACCACCCAAGCCCTACGGTCTCATTTCTAAACCCTAACACAAAGTATTCACCCCCAAGGAGATCTGTGTGCTACCTTCTGCTAGGCGACAAACAAAGACAGGCCTCAGCCTCCTTAGCTGGCTCAGTGTGGTCCCACCTTGGAATGGGTTCTGCCTTCAAGTTCTCATCCCAACAACAGGAGGTCCCTCTGTGACCTGCTCCAGCTGTTTCATTGCAAACTAAGCCTTCCTTTCATCTCTGGACTCCTTGCCCATGATTTCCTCCAGGCCTTTGCTGGAGCTTTGGAGACCCTGGTACCCTTGGCTTCTCCCCTTGGCACCTTAGCCTCTCCTTTCAATATTTTTGGAGGACAATCACAATGCTGCAGGAAGAAAAAGATCCAGCTTGGCACTGCCTCACATACCTGACTGTGGGGGACGAAGGGTTCAATCAGAAAGTTCTTGAGGAAGCCTTTGGCCTTGCCAACCTAAGGAGGAATTGAGGGAGATGCCGCTTAGATGTGTGGTACATTCTTCACAAAGGCAAGGCTCAAGCACTACCACGGGGCAAGGTGACTTCCCTACAAGTCAGGACAGTGGGGTCACAGATGAACTTAAGGAGTTCTCAGGAGACTCCCTCTTTACATGAATACTTTTACTTATGTCTGGGGAGGGGGACAGGAATGTATGCATGCCATGCCAAGGAGTGGAGATCCGTGGCTAACTCAAGATGGTTCTCTCCCTCCACCCTGTGGATCCCAAGGATCAAACACAGGCCATCAGACCTGGTGACAAGCACCCAGCCCACTGATCAATCCTACTAGCCCAGGCAGTCAAACAGGGAGGTGGGAACTTGGGTTTGATGGTGATAGCCCACAACTTTGCTCTGGGGTGTACCTCGTGACTCAACCTGAGGACATGAGTCTAGGCCTGAGGGGTAGGGGAGAGGAGAGCCAAAGGCTGATTAGGTAAAATTGTTCTTCCTGTGTTTCCTGGCTGAAGACAACAGGCCTGCAGAGCTAATCAGCTTGAGTGGGTCCCTGGCGGCAGCAAAGGCGAGACAGCCCTCATCCCAAGCCCCCCGCCTGCTTCCCGCCCGCCATGCGTCACTGCTGAGTCAGGGACCAGACAGTGATCCATCAGAGGTAATGAGCCGCTCCAGCCAGGTCTGACACAGCTGCCAAGCTCAGATGTCCGTGACACCTCCCTCCCACCCGTCTGCTGAGGAGAGTCTGTGCTCCCCGAGGACACTGTTCAGTACCCAGCCCTACCACCTCTCCCCGGGAGCCTGGGAACCCAAAGGTCAGATCTCTCCATCCCCGGACTCACAGCTTCAAAGATCCGTCTTTACCCACAAGGACCGGAGACTAGGAAACAAACAGTAGGAGCGGCTTTGAGGAAGGCCGACATGGAGGGAAGTGGCTAATGCCACCTCCCAGGGCAGCCATAGAAAAAGAACAGCTCATCTCTGACCCATGCCTTTCCCAGACAAGCACCAGTATCTGCAGAATTCTGTACCAAGCAGATAGAAACGCATCCTTCCCAGGCTAGGACAAGCTTCAGAGCCACCCCATCTCTTCCCCACCTCCCTTGGAGAGTGAGGAGAAGAAACAGCTCCACCCCAGAGCATAGCTTAGCCTTCCTAAGCCGCACCTTAGCTCTCATCCTCATAGTTGAGAACAGTCACGGAGCTGGGAGAACTAACTGCATTTAGTCTTCGGCATTAATAACTGTCTCCATCTGTGGCTCCCTAGCCGATGTATCTTTCTTGCCTAAGAATTATGCAGTTCCCCTTTTCGTCTTGGTTTAGTCCCCCCACCTGGAAAGCACGTCACCCGGACAGCAAGCAGTTCTCAGCATGAGTACGAGCCCTGTCCCCACATTGGTGGTCACAGTGTCTTCGCTGTTCTGTAGTGCATCTTATCTGAAGCAGCGTTAGTGGACTGATCTCCTAATGAAGGCGCTGGGAATGACCAGCAAGACCGGGCTGCAGCCAGAGCAGTCCACACGCCATCTTTTTCTCTGCTGCTATGTGACTGGTTAGGTTATGAGCCATAAGTTGGCTGATCTAGAGGTCGCCATGTTGTTTGTGACCATCCCGACCTCCCCCACCACTACACCAAGACTCACGGTGGCTTCATGTCCCAGTCGAGGTTTTAGCCAGGATTTGACTCCATCCAGAGAGAGGTTGACCCCGACGAGGCCAAGCTTTCCTCGACGTTTGATCAGCTGGTCTGGCTTGACAACCAAGCTCTGCAATGAAAGGGGTTGGGAAAGGAAAGGGGAACTTAGGGAGTGACGTTGTATGGCCTTGATCGTCCTGCTTCCAGATCCAGCTCACATTTATCCAGCTCACACTTATCCAGCTCACACTTATCCAGCAGGGCCACTTTCCTGCCCAGAAGCCTTCCTCGACTACCCCAGCCGAATCTTTTGACCACCAGGAGACTGCCAGGATGAGCCTGGCAGGGTAGACACTCCGGAGACATCTGCTGAATGAGCAATCTCTTGCTTTCTCCATGTGAAGAATTAGCTGCATAATCCAACCATGTTTACAACACGGGCCAGTCCTTGTGGTCTAAGACTTAGGACTTTGGAGCCGGGCGTGGTGGCGCACGCCTTTAATCCCAACACTCGGGAGGCAGAGGCAGGCGGATTTCTGAGTTCGAGGCCAGCCTGGTCTACAAAGTGAGCTCCAGGACATCCAGGGATATATAGAGAAACCCTGTCTCAAAAAACAAAAACAAACCCAAAAAACAAAACAAACAAACAAAAAAAGACTTAGGACTATTGGAGACAATCTGATCAACTCCATCCCTGTTTAAACCCTAACCACAACGGGCCAGGCAAATCAGGCCCTAGCTCCAGAACCAGGAAATTTACTACCATCCCAGCCGCCTCAGAAAGGAAAAAAAACAAAATATCATAAGGCCTTGTCTGGGCCTGCCAAAGAAGTCTAAGGGCTTCCCAAAGCCACCCCAAAGATGCTATAAAGGGATCTTAAGAGCGTCTACTCCATGCTTAGCCATCAGCCATTTTCTCGAAGTACAAGGTCCCACTTCTTTATTTATTCATCCTTATGTGTGGGTGTGCTTTGCCTACATGTATGCAGGAGAGGATATCAGATCACCTGGAAACGGAGTTACAGATGGTTGTGTGCTGCCAAGTAGAAGCTGGAGTCAAACCCATGTTCTCTACAAGAAGAGTGCCTGACCTTAACCACTGAGCCATCTCTCTAGCCTCAAGGTCCCACCTCTTAGTTGTCCTGAGATGTTCCACTTTGGGGAAGGGAAGTATAAGCCTTTGTTTGGTTGGGTTTGGTTTTTCAAGAAAGGGTTTCTCTGTGTTATATTCCTAGCTGTCATAGAACTCACTCTGTAGACCAGGTTGACCTTAAATTCAGAGATTCTCCTGCCTCTGCCTCCTGTGTTGAGATTAAAGGCGCCACCATGCCAGACATAATTGATTTTTTTTTTTAACTGAGCCTTTACTAACTGCTGGACAGCACACTAAATGCTTCCTAGATGTTCCTGCTAATCCCTATAGCTCATAAAGTGTTATCCCTATTTGACAGATGGGGACCTAACTCAAGAGAAGTGAAATGGTTTGCCTCAGGCGACACGGTTCATAAATGGAGACGTGTGATTTGGGTACCAGTCTGTCTGGTTCCATATGAAGGGCCCAGAACAAACACAAGACCCTGCTCAGCCAGCTGCAGACAGAGGCAAATCTGCGGTCGTGGCACTCCTTGGGACACCTCCAACAAATCAAATGCTTTCTCCTCCTCAGAGCCTGAGCTGAACAGAAGGGCTCAGGGTGCAGACAGAACTTACCTGGCTGAGCAGCCACGGGTGGTCCTGCAGCAGATGGGCCCAGTCTGTGTCGGGAGTAACCCGGGCATACTTGAACCGGTTCTGGATGGCCGAGGTGGTGCAGATGTACTTGTACAGGAGTTCTTTGCCGGTCTGCTCTGAAATTGCCTTGGCTGACATGGCTGCAGGGGGACCTGGTTTACCTACAGGGGGAAGAGGACCTGGCTGGTCAAGGAAGGCCAAAGCACTATCTTCCCCAACAGGTTGGATCTACTCCCAGCTGCCCCCAAACAAGACAACTAGATCTTGGCTTTTCTCAAGAGAAAGAAGAAGGGCCACCCTGGCAGGAGGGGATGGAAGGTGTCCCCAAAGCAGCGTCATTGTCAGCTGCACAGATCGAGATCTCGAGGTGAGGAAATTATAAAAATTAGGAAGGTAGCACCAGATACAGTAGTGTCGTCCCATAATTCCCCTCACCTGGGAGGTAGAGGGAGAAAGATCACAAGGTCAAGGCCAGCCTGGTCCATATGAGATCCGGCCTCAAAAAGAGAAAGAAAGAGAAAGGGGGGGGGGGGGAGGAGGGAGGGAAGGAAGAAGGGAGAACAAACAAGGACAACAAAAAGTGCAACGTTCTTCTGGAACTCTTGGATTGACCTTAACCTTGTCTCTACTCCCTCTGGGCAAACTAGCTGGCCACAACACCTTCAGTCCAGAGCAAAAGGCAGATCAAAGGGGAAGCTAGGAAATCCAAGAGTCAGATCCAAATGTGAATACTGTTCTATGAGATGGGCCCGGACACACTGAACTATTCTTTATGTCCTTATGACCGGGGAAGAACACTGCTAGTCTTGTTTTCTTCCTAGGTTTCACCCTCCTCCCTGACTCCCCTAATAGAGCACAGGCCCTGGTGGGGTAGGAGGAAAGAGTTACCTCAAAGCTCCTTTCCACTCGGACACTAGACTCCCACCTCCAAGTACATAGCAGTCCCAGGGCAGGGAACTATGACCCACAGATCATCCCATCCACCCCACTGAGTCATCTGAGCTGTCAGCTTGGAGCAAAACCCTCTAAGCAAAACAGAGGTCTCTCTGGGGACCACCCTGTACTAGTCATTCCTTAACTGAGCCAGGACTGGGGAGAAGGCAGAAGCTGTCTTCGGAGCTGCAAGCATAGCTCACTGGCAAGAGTGCTTGCCCAACACGCATAAGGCCCTGGGGTTTGCTCCCCAGCACTGCAAGAAATAACTTACCTCATGGGAGCGCATCAAGTCCACTAAGATTCATAATCCCATTTCTCTGACAAAGAATCAAAATTCAGAGGGAGGGCGTGAACTTGCCTAAGAAGGCGGACTCACCAGTTAGGACTTGGGTCCTAGCACTCTTACAGCTGAGTCTCTAGGAAACAGCTACTGCAGCCTAACAGAAAGACCACTTCTCCCAAGACTGACTGTCCCCCTTCGACTCAGGAAGAGTCTATAAGGAGAATTCTCTCATCCTTCCTGCCCACTACCTTGCCAGACACCCCCATTCTCCCCCAGAGCAGCTTGTGGAGAACACTGAGAAGAGATGGAGAAAGGAAACGCAGTCATGCCAAATGCCTGCCTGGATCAAGACAAGCTGCCCCTGCATCTCCTAAAGGGCCAGAATGGAAGCTGTTGGATTTGCTCAAGAGAAAAAGTCAAGTACGCGTGAGGAGGGGGAGTTAAGGAGCTGGCCGGCTGACACACCCAGGAAGGTTAGTTAGTGTCCTCTCGTAGCCCGGGGAAGGCAAGAGTCACAGGCCACACTCAACTCCCCTGCCAACGGGCCACGCTGGGGAGGCTGGAGAGGCTAGCCCTGGTTGGGCTGCCTCCCCCTATCTCTAACGCACCACAGTGGGCACACTCAGCTTGGGACCTGGCTCAAAGTGAGTAGCTGGAAAGGGGCTTCTCCTGGGATAGCTTGGAACTCCTTAATTTGTTTCTGAAGGAGATGCCCCAGCCAGCCCCACTGCCCCAGAGTCCTCCACCCCCACCCACTCCAGTTCCATTTCCCAACTTCTTGACTCAGACCAGAAAAACTGGTCCTGACATCAAATGGGCACACCCACCCCTACCCACCTCCCAAACAGAATGCAGCTCAGGGCACCTTAATCAGAAAGAGAAGGGGGCAGCACTGACCACTTCCAGCCACTCATACACTTCAACAAACAGAATCACACACCTCAGAAGAAAGGAAGCCCCTGGGCCAAGCCTATGCCTATGCATTAGCCAGTTGACAGAAGACTGACCACAGTCCCTAGAATGTAGTACCTCGCAAAACAGACCCAAGACCCAACTAAGGGAAGGATGAAAGAAAAAAACACAACCTTAGGCAACTGAAGGAAATGAAATTTTTCTTAGTCTCAGATCACCAGGAGATGGTGTGGTGGTGTGCAAGAGTGTCTCCAGTCAGGAGGGAAAAAAAAAAAATAGATACAGAAACGTTTTGCCAGTTTACCAAAACAAGATGTGCCACCAGAGCACTGTGGCTTGGCTGGAAAGGCTGAGACAAAGGACTCATAGACTAACTGGAGGAAGGGCCTGGCTTCTCAGCAGGGTAGCTCTTACAACCCAGGAGGCCCCAGGAGAGATCAATCAAAACTTCACTCATCAATTCCCTGCTCTCGATAGATAGCAATGGATCGATAGCAATGGAGCGATAGCAATAGATCATGTGAGGTTCTTTCAGAATCTTAAAAAGCCTGAAAAACTGTGAGGGAAGTATTCACTTACTCAAACATGTGAAAACTTCCGTTATTAGGAACAATGTGACAAAGTACATCCGAATCTGGGATTGGAGACCCCCCTCCCACACACACACACACACCCCAAAGTCTTTCTCAGCCACTGATCGCTGATCGAGCTGTCAAATTTGTGATGGATGGTGTCACAGCAGTGCTGAGTGCCCACTCCCCCAGTGAACTGTTACCTGGTAACAATAACCTGCAAACTCTTAGTGGGAACCATGCCCAAGAATCCAACAAGCACATGCACCTATACACTTACATATATGAACACACACACTCATTCTCTCTGTCCTCTCTCTCTGTCCCCCCCCCTCTCTCCCCAAGAAAGGGAGCTTTTGAATTGAATGGGCTATTTTCTACAATGAGTGACCAAGGACTGAATTCACTCACTGAGGCCCCAGGAGCAGCCCAGAGGGAAGGGTGAATGAATGAAGCCTGCTTTTTTTAAGACTCCTCTGGGACCCACCTAGGATGTTTCTTAGGGTCGACAAAACACTCTCCCTTTAAGGGCTGGGGAGGGGACGACAAGCACGAAATCCCTATAGCAAAGGAACGGGGCAGAATTCTCTAGAGTATTCCCTCCTGCAGCAGACAGTGTCTAAATGGAGATTAAAAACAGCAGTTACTCTGTCTTGTCTTCAAGGCCTCCTTTTACTGCCCGCCCCCCCCGGGGGGGGAGATAAGCAGCTTTCTAAATGATCTTTGCAGGACAGTTACCTCTCTGATAGTCAAGAAACCCGAAATACTGAGCAAAGTTAGAGGGACAGTTAGAGGGTGGGATAGCAGACTAAAGTGCCTTATGCTGCCCTTTCCAAAATTATGTCAGGAGGGATCCCTCATGGCAGAACTTCAAGACTGAAGAAAGCAGCAGGCTTTGGGGACCGGACTTCTGCCAGGCCTGACAGGAGGTTGAGGTAGGTAGTAGCATCCTTTGCACACACGCGCGCCGGCGCACGCGCGCGCGCACACACACACACACACACACACCCTAGGAGCTTGTCTCATCCAGACTCCTGAGCACTCCGACCATCTGTTGTTTGGGGGCTACACCAGTAGGGAGCTCCTTAGTAGGGAGAGCCCATTCAGCGCCGCCGATCCGGAGCCAAGTCCTCGCAGCAAGGCCTCAGGCACTCTGAAGCAGCGTGACCCGGCGTGGCCAGGGCCCGCTCCCTCCACTTCGACATAGAGCTTAAGGGATTCACCACAGAACTAACAGGACAGGCCTGCTTGAGTCCGGTTTGCCAGCGGTCGGTGTGGGGAGAGTAGCCACCGCCATCTCTACTACCCGCCCCGGCATCCGGTGGGGAACACGAATGGGGCCCAAAAAAGTGTCCCAAAAAAGCCCGAGTAGACTCGAGAGCTGGCCCTGGGTGGAGCTGAGAAGAAGCAGGACGCGCAAAGGCAATCCGGAGGAGGGAGGAGAAGGAAGGTCGGTGGCAAGCAATGGGCAAACTCCCAGGAACTAGACTAGGATTGGGAGGGTGTAGACACGCGGCACGCGGCTGGGGAGAAGACTACTATAAAGCTGAGACCCGCACAAAACTTCCGAGCAGGTGCAGGGAGCGCGCGGGATCGCTCAGACGGCGAGCCCGGAGGTGGTTCCGGGTTGGGGGAGGGAAGCAGGAAGCTTAGTGGGTACTGGGGGGTCGCACCGGCGGCTACGATTACTGTACTCACCTCTTCGAGAAAGCCTGAGTGTGGCTCTCTGTCCGTAAGCACCAGCTCACCCCAACTCTCCGGATCGCTCCAGCCGCCCGCAGCTGCCGGGGATCCGGCTTTTGTCCCGGTCCAAGCGGGCTCCTCCCCGCCCCCCATCAGCTCACAGGCTAAGCAGCCCGGCGATTGGGCACACGCGTTCCCTAGCCTGAGCTCTAGGCTCCTCCCCATTCGCTGCTGCGGTAGCCCCGCCCTCAAGCCTGACCTGGGGCTGATGGGACTTGTAGTCCTGGACGTGGGCGGGGCCGTGGGCGGGGCCTAGGATGGGGAGATGGGCCGGGCGGCTCTAGGAGGAGAACCTACGAGGCTGGGGGCTGTGGCCTGATCGCTTCGGGGGCTGGGCCGGCCAGCCGCCGGGTTGGGTAGCTGAGGGAGGGGGTTGTTCGCCCAAAAGGCTGTAGCACTTCTGCCTGGACCTGGCGTCGTCTTCCTCCCTCCCAGGGGAGCAACTGACGTTCTTATCCCAGGCCGCCACACCAAACCCAGTGCGTTAGACCTTCTTTTGAAAAGCTATGTCTGCTTTCCTTTCACACGTGTCGCCTCTCGGCTCTCGGAAACCTCCCCATGGAATTTACTAGAGCCAGACTACAGGACCAGGCTACACAATCAGACTGCCCGACCTAGGACATAGTTTGGAGGAAGGGGTAAACTAGTGAGACCAGAAGGACGCCAGTCCCAACGCGAGTCCTCTTACAGGCTCACCTGAGCGCGGATCTGGGCGGAGCTGATCATTTATCTGAGATTAAAACCTAGGACTGGGGCCATCCCTGCCCAACCTCTCGCTCCCTCACCCAACCTCAAACTAAAGACACCGAAAGCAATGAACAACCTCCTCTTTTCTGTGTCTTGTGAGAGATAGAACATATTTTCCAAAACCAAAACTGGAGCGCCCAGTCTAACAGGTACCGGAGAGCTTCTGGGGCAGACGATATGAAATCAAAGCGTCCTGGAAATCATGAATTTTCTGCTTCCCCGGAGTGGAAACCTCTCTTGCTTGTCCCTTAGTCCCAGTACGTCTTCCCAGACAGTCCCAGAAACTAACAATTTCCCAGCTCTAGGAAGGAGGCCAGAATCATCCTCTAATCTGCTCAGGTGATGCATCAGCCCAGGATTCAGAGAATCTGCTTGGCTGTGCCCTGGGCAAAAACCCTGGGTCGAAAGCTCCCTGTAACAATGTTGCAACACTCTCCTGGGCAAACACTTTCCCAAGTCCCCCCACTCCCAGGCCCTTTTCCACCAGCTTTTGGATGGCTGAACTTGTTATACCCATGCTTGACCAGCATGTGCTCCTTGATGACGTCATTTTTTTTTTTTTGTCCCTTCCCTCATACTCATTCTTTAGAAATAACAGTTTAGAGTGCTCCTTGCTCCTGAAGTTGAGGGAGAGGCCCAGAACCTACCCAAATCTCTGTGAGTGATCACTTCTCCCTAGGTAAATATCTTCTCTGAAGTTGCTCAAATTCAGTCCCTGTAGGACAGCTCTTCAGAATTTTTCGTGACGTTTGTTTGTTTTCTGTTTGAGACAGAGTAACATGTTGCCCAGGTTGTTCTTAAACTTGTTGTATACATAGAGAACAGCCTTGAATGCCTATCCTCCTGTCTCAGCTTCCCAAATGCTGGAATAAGACACTGACCCTTGGGACTAGTTAGTCTTCACAAGCTAGCTAAGAGACTGTAGTTAATGTGAATTACCTGTGGGGTGTCCTAGAAAAATGGCTAAGCAGGTAAATGACTTGCTATGCAAAGATGATTCGAGTTCCATTGCCAAAACCACATAACAGCAATTAAAGAAAAATGGCTCCACAAAATTGATCTCTGAACTTCACACACATACACTGTAGTGCCTGTGTCCCCCTACATACACACAATAATAGCTTTTTTTTAATAGACAGGTAGATCTCTATGAGTTTCACACAACCTGGTCTACAGCACAACTATCCCTTTGGTTAGAAAAAAAAATAGCCTTTAGTCCAGCATGGTGGCACACACCTTTAGTCCCACCACTTGGGAGGCAGAGGCAGGTGTATCTCTGTGTGTTCGAGGCCAGCCTGGTCTACAAAGCAAGTTCCAGGATAGCCTGGGCTATACAAAGAAGAAAAAAAAAAAAAAAAAAGACACAAAGCAAAAAAAGAGAAAGGAATTGCCAGCAGGCTGTGGTAAGGCAGTGTTCTCAACCTTCCTAACGCTGCGACCCTTTAATCCAGTTCCTCATGGTGTGCTGACCCCCAACCATACAATTATTGTTTTGTTGCTACTTCATAGCTGTAATTTTGCTACTGTTATGAATCATAATTTGAATCTCTTCTATGCAGCATATCTGATATGCAGCTCCTGTGAAAGGGTCATTCAAAGCCCCCTCCAAAGGGTCCCCACTCACAGAGGGGAGGGAACCCAATACTCTCAGCATTCAGGAGCCTCGGTAAGGATGGTCAGGAGTTTGAGGGAAGCCTTAGCTGTACAGTAAGATTTTTGTCCAAGCAAGACAAAACACCGGAGCTAGAGAGATGGCTCAGCGGTTAAGAGCTCTTGATGCGGCTCTTCCAGGACTCAGGTTCAAGTCCCACCACCCCACATGGCAGCTCAAACCTTCCATAACTCTAGTTCTAGGAGCTATGATGCCCTCTTCTGTCCTCTGCAAGCACCAGGCACACACATGGCGCAGATGAACATGCAGGCAAAACACTAATAAAGATAATTTTTTTTTAAAAAAGAAAAAAGTAAAAAGGACACTCAGCCTGTGTGGTGGTGGCATATGCCTTTAATCCCAGCACTTGGGAGGCAGAGGCAGGGGAATTTCTGAGTTCGAGGCCAGCCTGGTCGAAACCTTGTCTCAAAAAAAAAAGAAAAAGAAAGAAAGAAAGGAAGGAAGGAAGGAAGAAGAAAGAGGAGGAGGAGGAGAGGGAGGAGGAGGAGGAGGAGGAG
>NC_034603.1:67995307-67997682 GCF_900095145.1 Mus pahari
AGAAGAAGAAGAAGAAGAAGAAGAAGAAGAAGAAGAAGAAGAAGAAGAAGAAGAAGAAGAAGAAGAAAAGAAACAGCTATAAACTTTTTTTAAATGTCAATTTGGCAAAATCAATAAAAATTGGAAATTGCCTGAAGCTCACCCTGGTGGTGTGGTGCAGGAGAGCTGGTGAGCTGACCAACTCAGCTACCCAGGTCCACATCCAGGGCTTTGAGTTGGCCCACCCCCAAAGCTACAGGATCTCTATAGGCCAACAACAGGATCTCTGAAAGGACTTTCCAATGAAACTCCAGTTTCACTCCAGTGTAGCAGAAGCCAAAGGCCTCAAGCCAGATCAATGGACTCATTGTAATGAACATGTACAGGTAAAGAAGTATGGGCGAAAGGGTAGACTATGTGACACACTGTGACACACTACAGCTTTCAGATGGGTAGACTATGTGACACACTGTGACACACTAAAGCTTCCAAGATGAGATGTTTTGTTTTGTTTTAATTTTCTTTTTGGTGGAGCATTCCAATGTTTGTTTGATATTAAGGGGGGCAGGAAGAAGGGGTTGGGGTGCATGATATGAAATTCACAAAGAATCAACACAAAGTTTTAAAAGATTGCACATTGAACTTGCCCTTGGCTCCTTCAATTCCACTTTTATAAAGTTATTCTTTAGGGCTCTAATTTGTACCTGATGATGGAATCTTGATGTTTCCTTCTTTGCTGACCTTAGAGCACTTTGAATGAGGCCTTGGCATTTAGGAAGTACTCAACAAATATTTGCTGAAGGATAGAGCACCCCTACCCACCCACCTCATCAAAGTGCTGTTAGACATGGGTTGGGCTGGTTTTAGAAAAGAAAAAGGAAAGTAAGTGTCTTAGTTAGGGTTTTACTGCTGTGAACTATGACCAAAGCAACTCTTACAAGGACAGCATTTAATTGGAGCTGGTTTACAGGTTTAGAGGTTCAGCCCATTATCATCAAGGCAGGAGCATGGCAGCATCCAGGCAGGCATGGTGCAAGAGGAGCTGAAAGTTCTACATTTTCATCTGAAGGTTGCAAGTGGAAGTCTGACTTCCAGGTAGCTGAGTGTCTTAAAGTCCACACCCACAGTGCCATGCCTATTCCAAAAAGGCCACACCTACTTGAACAGGGCCATACCTTCTAACAGTGCCACTCCCTGAGCTGAGCATGTACCAACCATCACAGTAAGTAAAGAGAAAAAAGAAAGTATCTGTTGGAAGCTGGGCATGGTGGCACATGTCTATATTTAATTCTAGCACTTGGGAAACAGAGGCAAAGATCTATCCTTGGATACATGGTTAGTTTGAGGCTCTGTCTCCAAAAAATAAAAAAGAAAGGGAGACAGAAAGAAAAGAAGGAAAAGAAGGGGGGAGGAAAAATATCTATGTGAGAGAACAGGGAGGGTCATTTGATCTGTGCCAATCAAGCCGGGCCCCATCTTCTTACTGTTCTGGTATCTTATTCAAAAGCTCCAAATCTTTTGCTTTTCCCAGTTATAATCACCCCTAGCCTCTTCCGGACAGGTCTGTGCTGCGGCATTATAGAGGGTTACAAGCACTATCCCCGGGGTCAGGCTTGGGGCGCTCTCCAACTCTGAAGATCCTAGACTGTCTAGCGGCTCCCACCTAGATTTTAAGCCGCTTCAGCTAATTATTTTTAGGTTTTGTTTGTTTGGAAACAGGTTTTCACTGTGCAGCCCTGGCTGGCCTGGGCTCTCTATGTAGATCAGGATGGCCTATAAGTCACAGAGACCTGCCTGTCTGCCTTCTGAGTACTGTGGTTAAAGGCAGGCCCTGGCTCACTTAAACTCATTCATTGAGCACCAGCTCTACGAAGGGTTCTAGCAGACGGTCCTCATAGCCACAGCTTGAGCTGAGCGTTAAGGTCAGTTTGCAGATAAGCAACCTGCCTGTCTGAGTGTTCTATTGCTGTGAAGAGACACCACGACCAACACTTAGAAAAGAAAGCATTTGATTGAGGCTCGCTTGCAGTTTTAGAGATTTAGTCCATTATTGTCACGGTAGGAAGCATGGCAGCATGCAGGCAGACATGGTGCTGGACAGGAAGCTGAGAGTTCTACCTCTAGATCCACAGGCGGGTTAGCATGAAGAGAGAGCCACTGGGTCTAGCTTGGGTTTTTGAAACCCTAAAGCCCACCCCTAGTGACACATTTCCTCCAACAAAGCCATACCCACTCTAACAAGGCCTCAACTTGTATCCTTCTCAAGTAGTGCCACTCCCTGATGGTTAAGAATTCAAATATGTGGGGCTGGTGAGATGGCTCAGTGGGTAAGAGCACCCGACTGCTCTTCCGAAGGTCCAGAGTTCAAATCCCAGCAACCACATGGTGGCTCACAA
>NC_034603.1:67997782-68007202 GCF_900095145.1 Mus pahari
AAAAAAAAAAAATAATTCAAATATGTGAGCCAACGGAGGCCAATCTTATTAAACCATCAAAACCACTCCATGGCCTCCATTAGATTATAACCATACCATAATGCAAAAATACCTCCAGCCTAACTTCAAAAGTCCCCATAGTCTATCAGAGTCTCAACAATATTTAGAAGTCCAAAGTTCAAAGTCTCTTCAGAGACCCAAGGCAATCTTAACTGTAACCCCTGTAAAATTCAAAAGCAAATCACATACACAATGGCACAGAATAGACATTACAATTCCGAAAGGGGAGAGAGGGAGCCTAGGGGGGAAATACTGGACCAAAGCGAGACTCCAAACTCTGCATCTCTGTGTCTCTTGTCAAAGCGTTCTTTCGATCTCCAACCCCTTTCAGCTTTGTTGACTGCAACACACTTTCCTCTTGGGCTGAATCCACTCCCTGTTAGCAGCTTTCCTTGGCAGGTTATCCCACGGCTCTGGCATCCCCCACCACCTTGGGGTTTTTAAAGCAATGGAGGGTTTCACTTCACAGCTTCACACACAATGGCCTGTCTGAGCCGCTATGCAGGGACACCCCTGCCATATGCCTAACCTCAGCAGCTTTCCTTAGCGGCAGAGGGAGGTTCTACAATGCCTTTCTTGTCTCCTCTCTCTCTCTCTCTCTGACTCTAAATCCAGAATCGTGTGGCCCAAGCTGCCAAGTTCTGCTGCTTGTTGCGGCTGGAACGTGCCCCCATTGTTCAATTCCATCTGCACTGGCTTTCAGTAATTAACGATTTCCTTCACTTAAGCTTTTCTTTAAATCCTTTTCACAGGTTGGAAGCTTAGCTGGGTGAGGTCCTGCCCCGAGGTCACTGTTCCCTTTATTCCCGTTAACATCAGACTTCTCTTTAAACTCTGTATCTCCTTAAACTCGGGACTGAGCTCCATTTACATTTCCTGATGCTTCTTTTCTCTTCAAACTACATTTTGTAACTTTCCTTGCTCAGCCTGCTCCTTTTCATTATAGATCTGTGCCTTAGTTAGGGTTTTACTGCTGTGAACAGACACCATGACCAAGGCATCTCTTATAAGGGCAACATTTCATTGGGACTGGCTTAGAAGTTCAGAGGTTCAGTCCGTTATCATCAAGGTGGGAGCATGGCAGCATCCAGGCAAGCGTGGTGCAGGCAGAGCTGAGAGTTCTACATCTGAAGGCTGCTAGCAGAATACTAGCTTCCAGGCAGCTAGGATGAGGGTCTTAAAGCCCAGACCCACAGTGACACACCTACTCCAACAGGGCCACACCTTCTAATAGCGTCACTCCCTGGGCAGAGCATTTACAAACCATCACAATCTACATGAGAGTGACCACTAATAACCACGTGAGAGAGCCAGTGATAAACTGTCCTGACCCCTTCTCTGCAACACCATTAATCCAAAAACTCTCCAATCTGGCCTCAGGCAGATTTTTTTGAACAAGGGCAGAAAGCAGCTACATTCTTCACCAAAACATCGCAAGAACAGTCTCTGGGCCACTTACTAACATTCTTCGCTGGAGCCTTTTAAGCAGGACTGTCATAATGTACATTTCTCTCTGCACCATTGTTTTTCCTACTAGGATGGCCCACTGAGCCCTGCTTAAAGCCAAGCAGTGGCGGCACATGCATTTAATCACTTAGGAGGCAGAGGCAGGCAGATTTCTGAGTTCGAGGCTAGCCTGGCCTACAGAGTGAGTTCCAGGACAGCCAGGGCTAGACAGAGAAACCCTGTTTCAACCCCTGCTCCCCAAAGCCCTGCTTAAAGTATTCAACTGCTTTCCTAATCCAAAGTCTACATTTTGCCAACAAGCAGAATACTCAGGCCTGTCATAGCAATACCCTGCTCTTCAGTACTAAGAAGAAAGAGCCACTCACTGGGCCTGGCTTGGGCTTCTGAAACCTCAAAGCCCACCTCCAGTGATACACTTCTTCCAAAGACTACACCTACTCCAACAAGGCCACACCTTCTATCCTTCTCGAGTAGTTCTGGTTTCTTTGGAAAGTCAGCTATGTCATATGCTGTTTTGCTGGGACACAGAGGTGAAAGAACGTTTTGCTGAAGCAGACACAGGTGAGAGGATGTTTTGCTACAGCAGACTCGTGAAAGGACTAGTGATGTGTAGAAATAATATAAATATCACCCCGCAGACAGTGGGAGCTCTAGTATTGGTTTGCCTTGCTCCGCCTCTTGAGTCTTCACTGACAACACCAACATATTGGGTTCGCCTTACATGGCGTGGCTGAGCTTGTGGTGACGGTGTGTTCATAGAGAGAAACTCACCAAAGAACTTCTCATGAGGTTCCTGTGGCTTCTTTCCACGTCCTCGGACTTGATCCAGTTGGCGAGCCTCTCAGTTTCTTCTGATTGAACTGCCCTTGCTGATTCATATGTGGTGTCTGCTGAGTGGACTGGATTTCAGCTGCTGATTCATGTTTGGTGTTTGCTAGTAGACTGAACTGAGAACAATGAAGATTGGAATTGCCCCAAAGAATTATTTCTAAACAGGTCCACTTCCCCCATATCCTAATAAAAAATTTTTTTCACTACTTCTGGTGGATGGTGCCCTAGAGGGGAGGTTGAGCCCTTATTAAAGTAGCTTGAGGGGGCTGGTGAGATGGCTCAGCAGGTAAGAGCACTGACTGCTCTTCTGAAGGTCCTAAGTTCAAATTCCAGCAACCACATGGTGGCTCACAACCACTCGTAATGAGATCTGATGCCTTCTTCTGGTGCATCTGAAGACAGCTACAGTGTACTTACATATAATAATAAAAAAAAATAGTAGCTTGAAAAAAATTGTATGCCTGCAAATGACTAACAATTAAAATAAATGAGCCAACAGGGCCCATTTTTATTCAAACCACTACACTGCCTTTGTCATGCTCTCATCACTAAGTTCCTGTCCTTGGCCCTACAACCTGCTGTAGCTGAAGGAGGGAAGTGAGATCCTATTGGGTGGAGCTTCCTCATTTCACTGTTTATCCCAGGTGCCTAGGCACATGTTAGCCACTCACTGCCAGAATCACTGGATAAACACTGGAATGGATATGTCAATAAAGGGATTAAGACATAAGGACCATGTGGGCCCTTGGTACTCCTATACTCGAGAGTCAGAGGCAGAAACATCTCAAACTTAAGGCCACCATGGTCTACATAGAGTGTTCCAGTTCAGCCTGAACTATATACTATTTTAAGGAAGGAAGACAGGTGTGTTTGCAGAGTTGGGCCAGTTCCAGGGAATCCAACACACCTGGCCTCCTTGAATGCCTGAACAAAGATGATGCACATAAACCCATGAGCACACACATACATATATAAAAACTATCTCTTATAAAGCAAGAAGAGCTAGGCATGGTAGCACACATCTTTAATTCCAGAATTTGGGAGGTAGAAACATGAAGATCAGTTCAAGGCTAAGATATTTAAAAAACAAAAGGTGCTTGCCTGTCATGGACAGAGTTTTGGGGTTGATCCCTAGCACCAACTAAACCATCAGGTATGCTAAAGCACCGCTGTCATCCCCGGTAAAGGTCAGGATTTCAAAATCACCCTTGGCTACAAATTGGGGATGGGAACACAGCAATTGCAGAGAAAAGGTAAGAACAGGAGGGAGGAGATGCAGCCCAGAGGGTCTTCCTGGAGTGCATCTGGGTCTAAGCCATCTCTTGGGAGAGCTGGAGACAGGGTTTCCGCAGACATATTGAGCTCCACCCCGTGCAGAGCCAGATAATTGTCACTTCTGCACTGCTCATTTTCCCCCAGTACTGATCAGACTCCCATTGTAGCTGAAGGTTTGTGCTGGAGAAGCCCCCCCCCCCCCCGCCTCCCTTCTCCCGCCCCTTCCCCCCACCCCCCTCCTCTCCCTCCCCCGCCAGGGAGTATAGCCAGAGTCCCTCCTCCTTATCCACTCTAGGGAGCTAAAGTGAAGATCTTCTTGTTCACCGAGCAGCAGCTATCCCTCTGGGATGACACATCAGTCAGTGCTCAGAGAACAGTGCTCCTTTCCGGAGTCATCCCATGTCTGTCCCGCCCCTCCCCATCTCCCCGTCTGCCTTGACCGTCTCCTCACCAGATCTGTCCCTGAGGCGCTAACCTTCTCTTTCAGAAGAGCCTGCCTAGCCACGCCCATCCACACGGATAACTTACTCTTGACTTACACGTGACGCACTAAACCTTATCTCAGAAAAACATTATCGTTTTTTTTGCTTTTTGCCTCCTTTCCCCACGTTCCCTGTTTAGAAAATCTCTCAAGGGTAGGCAGAAGCCATGTATGTGTCCAGGCCCATGTTGCTACTCAACACCTATGCTTAGAAGTTTCCAGACAGAGTCCAGCCGAAATAGCTCAGTTGGGAGAGCGTTAGACTGAAGATCTAAAGGTCCCTGGTTCGATCCCGGGTTTCGGCAGTGATTTTATATAGCAACACAACATGTATTGTGTAACTTACTCCCTTCTGTAGACATCTGTGTCCCTTAAAGGAAAAGACCACGGAATAAAAGCACTTTTCCTGTATCCCTGCGGACAGAGAAAACCTGTTTCAGCAGTCCTCTAACCACCACAGCTGCAGCCTGCAGCAGGGCCCAGCTCCATCACACCTGCATACTCTAATAGTAAACAAAATGTCTACATGTTTTGTTTTGTTTTGTTTTTTTCCCCGAGACAGGGTTTCTCTGTGTAGCCCTGGCTGTGCTGGAACTCACTCTGTAGACCAGGCTGGCCTCGAACTCAGAAATCCACCTGCCCCTGCCTCCCAAGTGCTGGGATTAAAGGTATGCGCCACCAATGGCCGGCACGTCTATATGTTTTTTTTTTGTTTGTTTGTTTGTTTTTCCCCCTAACACCCTCCCCTGTCTATATGTTTTAACTTAAAAAATAGTGTAGGCCAGTGGCCGTTGAGACAGCTCAGCATGTAAAGCTGCTTACTACCACAGTCTGAATTCGAGCACCAGACCCTCAGGAGGGCAGAGAGAACTGACTCCCATAAATTGTACTCTGACCTTGATACACAAGTGACAAGCATCAACACTCGAATGAATGAATAAATAAATGAATGAATGTGCTCGAATGAATGAATGAATAGATGAATGGAAAAAGAAGAGTTTAAAGACAATGTGTCCCCCAAGACTGTTTAGCAGCTGCATCCTAGATGTTTCTCCTCTCTTTGTTCCTGGGACAAATATTTAAAATAGCTAAAAGGAAGAAAGGTTTATGTGGTTCATGGTTTCCAAGGTTTTCATCCAGGGCCAGCTGTATCCATTGCTTTGGGCCTGAGGTGAGGCAGGATATCGTGGTAGCAGAAAACACAAGGTGGAAGCTATTCACCTCAAGACAGCCAAGAAGAGACCAAGGTGAAACCAAGGGGCTAAGGGAGGAGGACCAGGTGAAGAGAGATGTGTAATAAACCTATAGCTCACTACCACAGAGCTACCTCCTCCAGCTAGGTCCCAGCTTCTCACAAAAGATCACCATCAGCTGGGTACCATGCTTCCAACCCACAAACCTGTGGGGTATGCTCCACATCCACACTCTTCATCTCCTTCCTCAAGGATGCTCACACCCATATGCTGCCTCTTCTTCAGAGCTCCTTGACCCTTGTATCCCAAGATTATCAGAACTAAAGAGTCAGAAATCCAACCACTGAGGGATGAGGAGATGGTTCATTGGGAAAGGACTCAACGGATAAGAACATTTGAGGTGCTAACATGAGAGAAGGGTTGGAATACCCAGCACCCACGTAAAAAAAATCAGGTGTGGTCACATGTATCTGTAACCCTAGCATGATCAGGGTACAGAGACAAGATCACTAGGGCTTGTTGACTGCCAGCCTGACTCCAGGTCCAACGAGAGACTCTTGTCCCAAGGGACTAAAGTGACAGAGCAAAAGAGCCAACGTATTGCTCTAGCCTGGGCACACTTACACATGCATGTAAACCAACATGCATACACATGCAAGAAAGAAAAGGGAAGGAAGGAAAGATAAAAATGAAAAAGAAGTCCAACCATCCAAACTCTTATTTTCCAAAGAATACGCTGGAGAAACTGAGGCCTAAGGAAGGGACCTGACTGCACATGGAGGGTGGGTAGTTCGTGCAACTCTTTTGGAAACTGTCACTATCTGGTGAAAAAAAAAAAATTACAATCCCTAAGACTACCCAGGTACACTCCTAGGTATACATTCTTGAGAATCTCATACACCCATGTACCAGGAAACACTTGTGAAGTTGTCCCTACGGCACAATTTGATGTGACCCCAACCTAGAGCCCAGCTCTTTTCAGCAAGGGATGGATGGATGGGCTACAGCAAGCAAAGTCACTGACCTGCGGCTTGTGTGCACTGACATGGCTGACTCTCAATAGCTGAATGGAGAGCAGAGGACTGTAGAAAGCAAGGTCCTGTTCCACCCCTGTAATTCCAGCACTCATGAGTCAGAGGCAGAAGGATTGTCTTAAAACCGAGGCTAGTCTAGACTATAGTGTGAGATCCTGTCTCAGTGCACCAGGCTCCATCACAAAAAGAGACACATTTATTAGGTAACACCAATGTGCAGACAATTAATCCACAACATATAACGTGACAGCCCAAATCAGAAATGGCTGAAAGATGAGAGTATTTACTTGCGCAAGGAAGGTATACAGAGGATGCTAACTAGCCCATGAGAAGATACTCAACATCTCTACTCATTAGGAGGAACAAATTAAGAACCAGCAACAGTGGAGCTAGGCATAATGGCACCTGCCTGCGATCCCAGTATTCAAGAAACTGAGGCAGAAGGATTGTGAATTCTAAGAAACGTTGTGCTCTCTAGACAAGCCCTATTCCAAAAGCCAAATAAATGGCAGTCCTGGGAGCCACCATAAGGCTGTGCAGGGTCAGCCCTGACCTAGCCTTAGACTTTTCTTTCATCTTCTCTGTCCCTTCCTCCCTCCCTCCCTCCCTCCCTCCCTCCCTCCCTCCCCCCCCCTCCTGCTTGTGGACGTTGTACATCGTGGTGCGGAGCCTAGTGCGCACCACGATGTACAACGTCCACAAGCAGCTCCCTCCCCCCCTCTCTTTGTTGTTGTTTAAGACAGGGTTTTTCTTTGTATTCCTGGGTGTCCTGGAGTTTGCTATGTAGATCAGCCTGGCCTCAAACTCACAGAGCTCCTCCTGCCTCTGCCTCCCCAGTGCTTGAATCAAAAGCACGCACCCTAACCCCCTACCCACCCTACCCCCTACAGTTTTTACCTTTCCTTTTAGGTTCTAGCTAGAGCCCACGTATGCCTCCTCCCGCGCTTTATACCTTGTTATTCTTTTTTTTAATTAATTAATTTATTTATTATTATTTTCTTTATTTAGTACCTTGTTATTCTTTCTCGAGAGCTCCCATCTCTGGCATGCAACTGTCTGTCCACTGCGTGGCCGACTTCCATGCTGGCTGAACTCAAAGGCCATGACCTTATCTCTTTTTCTTAGATCTGTCTCCCTCTTCCTGGCAGCTGCTCACATGTACAGTTGTCTGCCCTGGGGTTCTTCTTTGAAACTGTAACAAAACTGTTCTCAACGTTAAAAAAAAAAAAAAAAAAAAAAAAAAAAAAAAAAAAAGGAAATAAAGGAAGGAAGGAAGGAAGGAAGGAAGGAAGGAAGAAAAACCTCAACAGCAATGAGTGTAACAGGTAAAGTTGCTAACTCCAGGTTGGAGAAATGTCTTATAAGTTTTAACCTGCTGAAGCACCACCGTGTGCTCTTCCAGAGGACGTGAATTCAATTCCCAGTACCCACATGGCAGCTACAACTATTTTTAACTAACTTTATAGTACCAGGGCTTCTGATGACCTTTTCTGGCCCCTATATCTGGGCACCAGGCATGCAAATGGTGCACAGATACAGATATACATGCAAGCAAGAAAAACTCCTATTCACATACAATAAAATAGCTTCATTGAAATGTAATTCATGTATGGTAAACTGCACTTGGGAGGCTGGGCCTGGAGAGACAGTAATCCCAGCTACTCTGGAGACTGAGGCAGTGGATTTGCCAGCTCAAAGCTTATCTGGGGCAGAGAGAGAGAGAGAGAGAGAGAGAGAGAGAGAGAGAATTACAAGGCCAGCCTGGGGAAATTTAGTACCCTGTTCCAAAAATACAAAGAAAAAGGCTGTCCATGTAGCCCAGTTGATAGACAGCTTGCCTAGCACGCCCCAAATCCTGGATTTGCTCTCTGACAACACATAAACCTGGTGTGGCAGTACCTGCAATCCCAGCATTACAAAGCTGGGAACCAGGACGGGAAGTGCAAGGTCATCCTCAGTCACTCAAGGACTTCAAGAGCAGATGGGGACGTATGATACTGTCACCCAGTCAATCATCCATCAGCCAATGATACAAAATAAAAAGGGAAAACAGAGCTAGGGATGGAGAGATTATGGTAGAGTGTTTTGTAGCATGGGCTTGGTCCTAGGTTTGACTTCTAGCACTAAAAGAAAAGGGGCAGGGCTTACAAGAGACCTGTGCAAAAGTCATTTGCATAATTCCGTGAGTTCTACCACATGTGGCCATCCAGGACCCCATTAGCACGACTGGGCTACACAGATCATTTTCATCTCCAAACATTCCCCAATGACTTCTCTGTAGCCTACCCCTCCCTAACCTGTCACCACCAGGTGACTGCTTAGGCAACCACTATTTGTATTTGGAAAGAATCGATCAATTTGCATTTTCTAGAATTTTATATCTACTGTATATCATATTTTACTATCATTGTGATATTTTATGTCAAGGGATCAGGAGACCTCTCCATATAGCCCAGGCTAGATTCAGTCTATCAGTTCTTCTTCCTTGGTCTACTGTACTCTTCTTCCTTTACTGAAAAGCCAGCCATGTACAGTAGAGTAAACGGCTGGCTTTACAGTAGAGTGCTACAATACAAAGTTCGTGCAATCTTTTTTTTTGAAGAGTCACCTATATTAAACACGTGTCAGAGCATTTTTTTTCCTTCTGAGTAGTAATTCATCAAATGACAAACCATTCACATAGCATAGGAATATTTCTGATTAGTGTCTACTACAAATAAAACTTCTATATGTTTCAGTCTCCCTCTCTCACACATACACACACACACACACACACACACACACACACACACACACAAAACTGAGCTGGAGGGATAGCTCAGTAGTTAAGAACACTGACTGTTCTTCTATAGGACCCAGGTTCAAATCCCAGCATCAACATGGTAGTACACAAACACACACACACACACACACACACACACACACACACACACACACACAGCATCTCACTCTATGCTTTTTGTTTTTGTTTTTTTAATGGTTTTTCGAGACAGGGTTTCTCTGTCTAGCCCTGGCTGTCCTGGAACTCACTCTGTAGACCAGGCTGGCCTCAAACTCAGAAATCCGCCTGCCTCTGCCT